>NW_027412088.1:201374265-201694413 GCF_047663935.1 Musca autumnalis
CAACTGAATGATGCCGATGACAATAACAAAAATGTTGTGAGTGAAAAAAAACGCGACAAAAGCAATTCGAAAGGACAACAATAATAAGTAGTGACAACATTCATGACTTATCTACAGCATATATGCACTCGAGTGTGAATAATGCAACTTTGCCAAGAGATTTTTTTCTCTCTGTTCCTTTGCTCCTCTATCTTCGTCTGTAGTCTATAGTGCTACTACATCTAACCAGTATTTGTCCAAATAATATCCAATTCTGCATATTCATATATGATGTAAACAGTGTAAGTAAGTATGTTTGTGTGTATTGGAAAATGGTTTTGGCAAATGTTTCACTATTCACCATGTGGGTGGCCGTATGCTGATACAGCTGCAATAATATCTGGCGTGTCTTAAGACACCACTTTGTAGAGAAGTTTTATATGGCTGAAATACTCAGGAAATGTCGTCAACATCACTGAGGGGTATTTTGCCACCGTCGAAAATTTGATATTGCCTGGCCGGGGAATCGTGTCTATAGAAAGAAGATTTTCTAAAGGTGTTTTATATACAGAATGCCTTCTATAGGCAAAAGTCCTTCTAGAAGTCTTATACAGATAAAAGACTTTTCAAAATCCTCTATAGACAGAACACCATCTAAGCTTTTTCTTTAGATATATACCATTTAAAGGTCTTTTATATACGGAAGACCATCTAAATGTCTCCTATAGACAGAACAACTCCTAAAAGCTTTCTATAAAAGATCTTTGAAAACTCTTCTATAGATAGAAGCCTTTATAAAGTTCTTATAAAGACAGACAGAATACCATTTGGAGATCTTTTATATACAGAGATCTTCTTAAGGAGCTGCTGTAGGCTGAAAACGTCCTAAAGGTCTTCTACAGACCTAAAAATTGCTACGGACAAGCTACAGATGAAAGACATTCTAAAGGTCGTCCTTAAGGTATTCCAAAGAATTTTTTCAATGTTCTCTGTGTATGTTTTTAAAACATTGTTACCATTTTATACAAAGCATATTTTAGTGCTGTCTTTTTCAGATATATATTCATTTTTGTTCTACGCGTGTTTCACGCTTCTTTGCCTATAAAAATAACATTAACAAGTCTGCCTGCATGAAACAACCTTTGACATCGAAGAATGTTTGAAAGGCTGTAACGACCAAAAATGGTAAGAACGGAGCAAGGTCAGTATCCCATTCATTAAAATAAGTGTCATCTTCTTGTGTCGAAAAGGGTGTTACAAGCGTGACATGTGGCAAAACAATGTATTTTATATTTGAGAAAAGGTATTTGCTCTGCTGGGAAGAAACAGATACCAATAAATATCAAAGGGCTATACCCTTTTAAGAAGTTGAAAATATATTTGTCTTTATACCCAATCAAACCACAAGTTAAACCCACATTAATTTTAATTTTAAACATGTTTATATCTCTCACCTCAATACAGTTACGGATTTGTTATTATGCAAATCATTAGATATACATTTAATATTGATAACATTGCGTAACATTTTCAAAGTAATTTTGGGCAAACAACTTCTAATGCGTTTTTTATGAATGTAAACCACTCTTTGGGTTTTGTTTAAGCGGGGTCAGATTTTATGGCCCTATCTAAACATGGTTAAATATTGACAGCCACACAGCCTGTGTAAACGTTGTTTGAAATATGTTTTGTAGTAAGTATGATATGAAATACCGTCTAAACAACTTGATATAAGTGTTTTACATTTTCAGAATGTTCTGAAAAATTGCTGAGCACATTATTTGGCAATTGTTTGCGAAATGTTACTTGGTTCAAATCTCAATAGTTTGGCTGTTACTGACCATAATTGCAGAAATTTTGTAAACTTTTCATATATTTTTCAATTTTGAGGCGCTAGGTGCGGGGTTTTCCTAAAAAGGGTCATATTACCCGGTATAGATGAGGCCATAAAATCCAAACACGATCTAAAAACACGAAACCCAACTAGGTATTTTGAAGTCTCAATATGCACTTTCAGAAACTACCCACTAGAAGTTGCTTGCATTTTTTATGTTTGCAGTGTTATGTTATTTTCAACAAGTAAAAAAGTATCAGTCGGCTTTACTGACAGAGATATAACCCCAGCCTGTGGGGATTGAAATACTTTTTTCCAAAAAAAAAAAAAAAAAATTATGTAGTTAGGGGGGTTTTCAAAATTTTGGGTGTATAAAACGACAAAAGTATGGCTAGGATTAAAGCTCAAAAATTTGCGAGGATATCGATAGATAGAGATTTTTTATAGCACTAGCCTACGAAAAACATAATATCTCTGTGAGCAGGGCCACTAGGAAAACCTTCGGTAAAAATGTCCAAAGAATCCTCGAACAGACCCATTACCAAACAAAAATGTTGAACATTTGTGTGGGTGGTACGCCAAGGATTGGACAGATAGGGCCCAAATTCGAACATAAACTAAGTTTCGACAATATTTAGAGATCCAAAGTTTGGACCAAATCGGTTGCAACGTCTATGAGAAATAGCGCATACCATTTTAGCAAATATTTTCGAACCTTTGTGAAGGAGGTACCGGAAGGAGTGAACCTATAGGCACCACCTTCGACTTTCATCTAATATTCAAAGAAATATTACAATATACAAAGTGTGGACGAACGCAGTATGCGGTTCGAGCTCTCCAGCCACTACATATGATGCCATATGGATTTTTTACAACCTTCAGGCTGTTTTCTCGAGAAGTATGGACTTGCCCCTGAAAAAACGTTTGCTGTTGTAATTGAGGCAGCGAATGCAAGTTGCTTCAACAAAAACTAAAGTAATTCGAGAGCAGGTTTTAAAGTAAATTTATCTAAAATTTTGTGTGAGAGGTACCCGAAGGAGTGGATAAATATAGTGCATATTCAAACCTGATCTATATCAGGTAGATATATTAGGATGTGTAAAGTATGGACTAAATTGGTGACTCCATCAAGAGTTATCGTGCGCAAAATTTTTCCGAACAACACATCTTCGATATAACCCATCTTCGAACTTAAACTAAGTTTGGACAAAATATTACGAAAGCCAATTCGGTTGATCCGTTCGAGAGTTGTCTTCCGCTCCAGCCAGACAGGACAGATGGACGAACATGGCTAAATCGACTCCAAATTGTCTGAAACACAATTCGTCCAAACATACTTGGGGGTCTAAAACCATTATTTCGATGAGACACATTTTGCCCGTATGAAAATGTACAGTGAGTGTCAAAAATATTCGGTTTTCAATTTCACCAATAATTTCACCTCAGTATTTTAGAAGCCCATGCCCAATATTCAAAAAACCAAATACTTTAAAAAATGTTGGTCCTGTTGCAATTAAAAAATGTATGTAACATGGATCCATGGCAACCCTATAAGTGAGAATAACAAAGAAAAAGTTGTTAACCCTGTTTTCTATGCGTCAAAAATATTCGGTTTTTGTAACTTTTGTTAAATATTTTTGCAAAAACCCGGTCAATATTGATCTTTTTCTGCAATATTAGTATAAATTTAATAATTGCGAACAGAATCTTTGTTCCTGTGTGCAATAATATCATATTTCATAGCAAATGATCAAAATTTAGGGCTAAGGAAAAACGCTATCCTAGAAAACAGAAAACTGTTTATATTTTATTATAAAAAGGGCAGAAACAAAGGGAATTTTTGCTCATTTTTGAATAATTAGTCTAATATAGTTGAAATAATTTGCAAAAGTCACGAAAATACAGAAATAATCGATTTCGTGAAACACATAAGCCAGCCAAACCATGGACTGGGAGGGAAGGTAGAGGAATCTCCTTCCATGAAAGGCTTTATCCTTCCAATTTTTTGTAATGTAAGTGCATATTTTCTATCTTCTGAAAGTCATTTAGGGCTCGGCGATCAATTTCAAGAAAATTAAGCGCGGTTTAGCCGTAATTTTTCAGGAGATTCCTCTACCTTCCCTCCCAGTCCATGGTTTGGCTGGCTTATGTGTTTCACGAAATCGATTATTTCTGTATTTTCGTGACTTTTGCAAATTATTTCAATTATATTCGACTAATTATTCAAAAATGAGCAAAAATTCCCTTTGTTTCTGCCCTTTTTACAATAAAATATAAACAGTTTTCTGTTTTATAGGATAGCGTTTTTCCTTAGCCCTAAATTTTGATCATTTGCTATGAAATATGATATTATTACAGACAGGAACAAAGATTCTGTTCGCAATTATTGAAATTTATACTAATATTGCAGAAAAAGTTCGATATTGACCGGGTTTTTGCCAAAATATTTAACAAAAGTTACAAAAACCGAATATTTTTGACGAATAGAAAACAGGGTTAACAACTTCTTCTTTGTTATTCTCGCTTATAGGGTTGCCATGGATCCATGTTACATACATTTTTTAATTGCAACAGGACCAACATTTTTTTTAAGTATTTGGTTTTTGAATATTGGGTATGGGCTTCTAAAATACTGAGGTGTTATTATTGGTGAAATTTAAAACCGAATATTTTTGACACTCACTGTATATACCCTCGTTAGCATAATACTAGGCCGGGCGATTTGAAAACCTTAATGAGCACTTCGCGTTTCCGATTCCTGGGATTGAACTGAGCAAAAAAGTCCACTAGACCATAGGTCTACCGCGAAAATCGAGCCTCCCGATTTTGACTTTAAGTTTTTTATCCACGTTTTTTGGACATTTTAGCATAAAACGGCCAAACCATTGATATTTTCGATCCAACACAAAGACAATATTAAGAATTAAGAACTCTCTAATACATCGCAAAAGCATTGGAACGCTCCTTTAGGCACCTTGACAAGGGGCAAACTTTTCGCAAAATGTCGATAAATGGCACTGTGCTACAAAAGTTGACCAGAAAAATATTCAAGCGTTCTGATGCAAAATTCTATCGTGTTGCGATCTGTGGACAACAACAATGCCTTCAGTTCGTTTGGGTCACTTCGTTTTATTTTTTATAACGGTAAAAGTAGTGAAAATCTGGGTTTCTTACATTTTCAAATGTAAACGGGCATATCTTATTTTTTCACAACGGATTTCTATTGAACCTTCTTACTTTTAAAGGGGTGAATAATATATTTCGAACAAGTTATTATTTTTTTAATCGGTTCACAAATGCCTAAGTTATAGTGGTTTCTGTCTGAAAACCCCCACAAGAAAACTATAACTGAATTTGGGATGATTATAGAAACAAAAAATTCTAAGAAATTGTATATAGAATTTAGTTATAAACAATAAAAACAAAAAAAATCAAAAAAATTTATATTAAAAAAAACATGATTTACAAAAAAGGACCGTAGGGAGCTTTTCACACGGCCGTGAAGTTCAGAACTGTCACTCATCGGAGGGTTAATGAATGTGTAAGAACAAGTAAATTTTCGATGAGGTCGTATACGTATTGAAACTATTCATACGCAACAGAGAACTGAACTGAGCTGAATGCTTAATCATTCTTTGTAATGAAATAAATATGCTTCTATAGATCTTATACGGAAATGTAGGAAGAAGAGCTTATAAAAGTATTCAATAGAACGGTAAAATAACGATGAAAGGGGAATTGAAATATCAATCATGCAGCGTTATGCTGCCGAACAGTGGTCGAAATCACTAATCTAGCGGCGCGAAATTAATAAGTTGGAAACGAATGGAGATATCTTTCTGAAATTTTGCACAAACTCAGTCTGTGTCCGTGGATAATAATGTACTAAATATGAACAACATCAGCTAATATTTTTGTTTAGCCCCCATATAACGGTACCTCCTTATATTCGGTATTTTGAGGATTTAAGCCACACTTTCCTTCCAAATTAGTTGTAATTTGGTACTTAGGGTTTCTAGTGATCACTAAACCTTTCCAATAAAAATTGTAAACATAGGTCCACGTTTGGGTATAGGCCCCTTTTAAGGTACCTCACGATTTTCAGTATTTTGGGGGTTTAAAGCTAAAATTTCCGGCCAAATTAGGTTAATTTGGTATTTGAGGTTCCCAATGGACACAAACATTCTTCACCAAAAATTTTGGACGTTTTGATATTGTCCCCATATACCGGTACCTCCCAATATTCGGTATTGTTAGGATTTTGTCTACATTTTCAGACCAAATAAGCTGAATTTTGGCATAGGAGGTTCTCGTTGATTATACACCTTCTCCACAAAAAATTGTGAACAAAAGTCTACATTTTGATATAGCCCCCATATAACTGTACCGACAGATTTTGGATATTTTGAGAATTTAGGCTATTTTTAAAGACCATTTATCAGTAAGATTTGCAGCTATTTGCAGCTAAATTGTGGTTATTCGCAATCTAGGAAGTCCAATTAAATTAGTAAAAAAAATGGGACTGAACCTCAGTGGACCTTGGTAGTTACGCCCCATTCAACAAAAGTATATTGTACTAAAAACATAAAAAATAATAATTTTTGAAAATTTATTGCTACATAACTATGTAACTTCAGGCCCCAAACATTTTTTTTTTAAATTTAACTTACACCCTTCCCTATCAATAAAAAATAAACTTTGTTTAGTTTTATTACGAATTTATTAAACAATTAAACAAATTAAATCAGGGTCTTAGCAACAATTTTGTTAAAATCTGATGCATCAAAATTTCTTGCACTTGACAGTTAATGACTGAGGGAATATTCACAACAACAAAACAACAAACAAACTTTTAGTCAGCAGAGTGTCTGTAATCGATACAATGGAAAACATTTCGCAATTTTATACTTTAATTTTTTTAACTTTCGCGCCGCTAGATCAATGGTTTCGACCAGTGTGTGCCGGTTTGACGTTTAATCAGCCAGATGGAATCTAGACTTCATATGGCGAAAGTCGCTCTAATAAGGAATATTTAAAGACTTATTTTTATCATACCCAACTGAGGCTACCCTTGTGCCTAAAGGTAAAACGTAAACCATTCAACCATACACATATTTTTGATACCTGGTCACCTTAACATTGTATGTTAAACGTTGTCTAGTAAAACATATATATTTAACATTACGCGTTCTTTCCTTATTCAAGTTCCTATTCTTCCATTTAAAATTGATATGTTTTATTATATTTTATGTGGATGCTGATGGTGTACACATACTGTCTACACTCATACGCCACGAAACACAAAGCATTATTAGACCTACAAAAAGAATGACAGTTTTAAACCTCTACGAAACTTCCTATTCGAATCTAAGCCAAACATTTGCACATTAACTGCCAGCAGCTCTAAGTGAATAGGTTAAAAGTCGTTTAATTGTTAACATCAGCATTTGTTACCATTTTATATTCTTGACATCTTTATTTATTCATACATACACTCACAGGTGTGGCATTTGTGATGTATACATTCACCTTTTTGTCCTAGGAGAAACAACAACGAATGAATGGGAATTCACACTGTGATGGAGGAAAAAACCACAATAACACGGAAGCAATTTATAATGTAAAATAACCGCCAGCCATGTTGGCAAACAACGGCAATGTATGGGAAAGGAATTGCCGTAATAGAAATAGACAATGCATACACATTCTAAGGTCAAGCTGTCCGTGAGAATAAAAGCTAATAGTTTTTGTGAGGTAGGAGGTCAGTTAGAAGTTTATTCAGATAAGTATGATTAAAAAGTGTTTTTTGTTTTTCTAACTAAAGCCACAGATTTGATGTCAATGGTCCTGTTCCATGAGTCAATGACTGATGAATGATTTTATAATAAAGAATAAAAAATAGGTCCCATATATTGAGCTAATATGAATCGGGATGCACTCATTGATATGTGAGAAGTCTTCCTCGTCCCATCTGGGATGTTTGTAAGGTCTTTTGTAAGCGGAAAATCTTCTAAAGTTTTTCCAAAGTCAGAAGGCCTTCTAACGGCAGAAGAACTTCACAAGGTCTTCTATAGACACAAGACTTTATAGGCTGAAGATCCTCTATACGCAAAATAGCTTTTAAAAGTCTTCTATGGGCAGAAGATTTTCTAACGGTCTTCTGTGACAGAAGACCCTCTAAAGATATTCAATAGGCAGAAGATTTTCTACAGATAGAAGACATTTTAAGGGTTTCTGAAGACAGAAGACTTCTATAGCCAAAATACATTCTAAAGGTATTTCATATATCTTCTGGGGGTTTCTGAAAGGCAGACACCCATTCTAAGGCCTTCTATAGGCAGAAGGCCTTTTAATGATGTTCTATATAAAGAATATCTTATAAAGGGTTTCTACAACTAAAAGGCCTTTCAAAGTCTTCTATAGGAAGAAGATGTCCTAAAGGAATTGTATAGGTAGAAGAACTTCGGAAAGTTTCCCATAGACAGAAGACCTTCTAAATATTTTTCATAAGGGCCTTCTATAGACCGAAGACGTTTTAAAGGTCTTCTATATATTGAAGGCCTTCTGAAGTTTTCTATATACCGAAGAGCTTCTACAAGTCTTTTACAAAAACAAGACATTCTTAACGTCTTCTATGGACAGAAATTCTCCTAAAGGTCTTCCTTATGTCATAAGGCTTCTAATGGTGTTCCATAGGCCCAAGACCTTCAGAAGGTCTTCCATAGATAGAAAATCTTAAAAATGTCTAAAGTGAACACAAGAAATTCTAAAGATCTTCTATAGATAGAAAGCCTTTTAATGGTGATCGGTGATCTATAGGCAAAAGAACTTCGAAAGGTCTTTCATATGCTGAAGATCTTCCAAACGTCTTTGTGAACAGGAGACTTTCCAGGCGTTTTACAGACAGAAGACCTTCCAATGGTCTTCCAAAGATTGAAGGACTTCCAAAGGTCTTCTATAGACCTTCTATATTTTTTCTATATACAGAGGAACTCCTAGAGATCTCCTATCTCCGTCTACTGCTATCTCTCGACCTGGAGCGTGATCGTTTGCGTTCACTGCGATGGCGGTATCTTGATCTGGAGCGCCTATCACGATCTCTGTGGCGATCTTTATCACGACTTTTTGCACCATCGTAATCTTAAATTCGTTCCCGGCTTCCATCCCTTTTTCTATCTCGGTCTCAGTTACGGTGTCTATCCCTTGATTGTGACTTTGACCGAGATCTCTTTTCCTCTTTCTTTTTGAAGTTTTTGTATCTGTAGTTTCACTTTTACTGGCAAATCCTGGGGTCAATGCTTCCAATTCCAACATTGCATCATCCACGACTTTCATATCTTCATTTTCGATTTTCTTTTCCTTTTTCTCATCTGGCTCGCTTTCACTTTCTTCTGTAGACATTAGACCTTCTATATATTTTCTATATACAGGGGAAATCTAGATATCTCCTATAGACAGGAGGTCTCCTTTAAACAGAAGTACCTCTAAAAGTTTCTGTAGACAGAAGACCTTTTAAAGATATTCTTAAGCCAGGCGGTCATTTGAAGTTCTATAGGCAGAAGACCTTCAAAAGGTCTTCGAAAACCTCCAAAGGAGATATCTTACTGGCAGTATACCTTCCAAAGTTCTTCTAGAGGGAAGGCTTGCAATAAAGAAGGGATCATCTAAAAGCCTTCAATAAGCAGAAGAACAGAACTTGTAGATTAGGTCGGGGCGATTTGAAAACTTTAACGGTCCATTCGCGTTTCTTATTCCTTGGATTGAACTGAGCAAAAAAGTCCATTAGACCATAGGTCTACGGTGAAAAGCGAGCCTCCCGATTTTGTCTTTAAGGTTTTTATCCACGTTTTTGGACATTTTAGCATATAACGGCCAAACCATTGATATTTTCGATCCAACACAAAGACAAACATTTTAGCCAAGACAGCAATTAAGAACTCTCTAATACATCGCAAAAGCATTCGAACGCTCCTTCAGTTTTGGCCTTGATAAGGTGCAAACTTTTCGAAATATGTCGATAATTGACCAGAAAAATATTCAAGCATTCTGATGCAAAATTATATCGTGTTGGGATCTATGGACAACGACAATGCCCTTAGTTCGTTTGTCTCACTTCGTTTTATTTTTTATAACGGTAAAGGTAGTGAAAATCTGGGTTTCTTCCATTTTCAAATTTAAACGGACATATCTTCTTTTTTCACAACGGATTTCTTTTGATCCTTCTTCCTCTTTAAGGGGTGAATAATATCTTTCGAACAAGTTATTATTTTTTTAAATCGGTTTACAAATGGCTAAGTTATAGTGGTTTAAGTCTGAAAACCCCACAAAAAACTATAATTGAATTTCTCATAATTTTTAATAAATATTGAACAAAACAAAAAAACATTATATATTTGAAAATTATGAGAAATTCAGTTATAGTTCTTTTGTGGGGTTTTCAGACGTAAAAAAAATTAAACTAAAAACTTGGATAAAAAAACTTAAAGTCAAAATCGGTAGGCTCTATTGTAGATGTACGTTACCAAAAAAAGCAGTCAGGCTTTTCAAAACGTTTTAAGCCTTTAAAAAACTTTGGGGACATAATGGTGAGCCATATGTCAGACAGTAGGGCGACAACGGCACATTATGATTGAAGACAAAGAAGACTTTATTGTTTTTTTCTTGCTGCACGCTTCAAGTTCTAGGCATATGCCCTTCAATACATTTTTTATTGACAGAAGAACATTTCCTTAGCCGGAAATTTTTCTAAAGGTCCTCTATAGACAGAAAATCTTTTAAATCTATTCTATATATGTGAGAGCCTTTTATGACCTTATATAAACAGAAGACCTTATACAGTTCTTCTACATACAGAAGACCTTCTGGGTCTTTTGCAGACGGAAAACCTTTGAAAAGAGAAGTAAGGCCTTTTAAAGGCTTTCAATAAACAAGCGATTCTCTAAGGGTATTCAATAAGCAGCATATTTTTTAATGGTCTGCTTTATACAAAACTTTTAGAAGTCTCTTACCCAAAGAAGGTCGTACAAAGTTATTCAATCGACAGAAGAACTAAAAATTTCTGTTATTGCAAGAACACCAACTCCAGAACTTCTACAGATAGAAGTTTTAAAAGGGGTCTGTCGTAGACGGAAAGGAGTTTTATAAATTCTTCTTCTTAAACACTTCAGTGTGCAGAAGACCATCTAAAGATATTCTAAGGACAGAAGAGAAAGAAATTCTTTTAACGGTCTTCTATAAAGAAATAAAACTCTGAGAGTCTTTCATAGAAGAATGCTTTTAACGTCTTCCATGACATTACATTCAATCGACAGAAGAACTTAAAGATTTCTGCTATTGCAAGAACACCGTCTCCAGAATTTCTACAGATAAAAGTTTTAAAAGGGTCCTTTGTAGACGGAAGGTACTCTTAATTTCTTCTTCTTAAACACTTCAGTGTGCAGAAGACCATCTATAGATATTCTAAGGACAGAAGAGAAAGAAATTCTTTTAACGGTCTTCTATAAAGAGAGAACATTCTGAGAGTCTTTCATAGAAGAATACTATTTAACGTCTTCCATGGCATTACATTATCAAGGTACATAAAATCATCTACAGGGAGATTATTTAAGAAATAGTCCTTTTTTTGTTTTCATCAGACCCAGAATATTTTAAGGACAAAGGCCTATATAAATATAATGCCTTCTACAAAAAAAACACCTAAAGGCCTTCTAAGCAAGTAAAACCCTTCATATTCTCTGAAATTATTTCCCCTAACATATTGGCAGCAACACAGTTTTTACAATTAAATTCCATCAAATAATTCTTTATCCAAAAAATCTTCTTCAAATTTTTGTGGTCCTTTGAGGTCTACACAAATAAAAGAAAGAACAACATTAACACTTAGGACTTACAAAAAGCTTTTTAGCTTTTGAGAAACTTTGTTAACTTAGGCGACATGAAAGTACCATATTGTCTGTCATATGGACTACCATGGCACAGCATGATTGAAGACATAGACGACCTGGTTGTTTTTTTCTTGCTACACATTTCAAAGATATCCGGTTAAGAGGCGCTTTATGAATATATTTCCCTTGATGACGGTTTTTGTAGCATCCTTGCTGCTGAAGATGGTGTTGTTGTTGTTGCAACTGCTTCCACTTTCTTGTTATTTTGTTGTTAACATCATTTATATCTCATCACCTTTAGGGGAATTTACATAATGACTTTTGTGTGTTGCTTGTTTTCTTTCGTGTGTTTTTTTTTTCTTTGGAAACAGATTAAGATTTTTTTCTTTTTTATCATAAAATGGGCCAAAGTAGTTAGGTGGAAAAATCCCAGCTGTGTTATTACGGTGGGAGTTATTTTGTTCAGGTTGTTGGAAAGTTTTAAGCATATGATTTGATAATGTTGAAAAAACATTCAGACACTTAGCTTCCTACGTTGTATACCCCTTTTGTATGTGTGCGACAAGCACTTACCTGGACTAATAACACATGTTTTTTATACCAGGCAAGAGGGGAGGGTGTTTTTTTATTTTTGTTTTATAAGACATTTAGTGGACTTACACTGATTTATGGTATGTATGCTGGGAGAGACATAAATACCTTCCTTCTCTATGGTGGAAGATAATCATGAAAATGTCAGCTATGGCACTACAGATACATTGATTACCAGTTAAACATGAGATAAATTGGAAGGACGAATTTGAGTTTTTCACATAGAAGACCAGAAAATATTTTCCTATACGACCTTGAGGTATTTTCCTAAAATACCACAAGGTCTGTTCATAGTAAACCCACAGCTTTTCATAGAAGACCATCAACACTTTTTGCAAAAGGCTATAGAAGACAAGGAGACGTTCTCATAGTACACAACGAGACCTTTGCAAAGGAAATTCTGTGGGCTTCTCATTGAATATGAAATCCTTGGATCCTCTTAAAGAGGAACCTGTGATACTCATAAAAGTCCTAAGACCTTTTTATACAAGACCGTAAAGTTTCCTCATAGATTACCCCAATGTGTTCTCATATAAGATTCTTTGGTATTATCTTCTCATAAGCGATCCTGAGGTCTTCTCCTAGCATAAGCTGAGATCTTTTTATAGAAGATCCTGATGTGTACTCGGAAAATACTTCTTATAGAAGATCAGGAGATAATTCGCCAAGGTATTTTCATACGAGATCCCCAACGTTCCTCGTAGAAGAACCTGAGGACTTCTCATAGAACAAGATCTTCTATAAGAAGACCTCGGAGAAAAGACCCAAAGTATTTCTCATAAAGGACCCTGAGGTTTTGTCATAGAAGGATCTGATATCTTCTTGTATATGACCATGAGGTCTTCGCGTAGAAGCCCCTGAGGCATTCTCATGGCATACCCATTAGATCTTCTAATAGAATACACTAAAGTCTCATAGATGGCTCTTAGGTCATTGTCTTTTAGACGGCCTCAAAAAGACCTTTCTTGTATAAGACCCTAATGTCTTCTCAGAGAAGACCCTGAGGTCTACTCAGAGAAGACTCTGAGGTCTACATAGAGAAGACTCTGAGGTCTTCTTAAATAGCGCTGTGAGGTCGTGTTAGAGAGGACTCTGGGGTCTTCTCATAAAAGACACCGACATCTCTTCAAGGAAGACTCCGAGGAGTTCTCAAGAAGATTCCAAAGTCTTCTATTAAAAGATTTCTAAGTCTTCTCATGAAACGTCGTCTTGTAAAGACACTGAGGTCTTCTTATACAATTTCCTGAAGTCTTCTCATAGTAAAACCTTTTATTTTCTCGTTGAAGAATCTCAGGTCTTCTCATAAAAGTCCCCAGGGTCTTCTTACAGAAAATTCTGACATATTTTCATTTTGCGTAGAAGTCCCTGAGGTTTTCCTATATTTGACCCTAAGGTATTCTCAATGTCTTTCCACAGAAGTCCTTATGGTCGTCTTGTTGAAGAAACCTAGCTCTTCTTATAGGAAAACCTTATGTCTTCTCACAGAAGTCTCCTGAAAGAGGAGTTCCATGCGAATCATCTATGACAAGAACTCAGCAGACCTCTTCTCACAGAAGACCCTGAGATATTCTCTCGGCAGTCCCCAAAGACCCTAAGATTCGGTATTTTATAGATGAATTAGAGATTTCCTAGATGGCCCTGTGGTATTCTCACAGATGACCATATCTGACCCCTAGGTATTCGAAGATGACTCCAATGTCTTCTCGTAGATGACTCTATGGTTTTATTTTTAAATACCCTGAGGTCTTCTCATAGCAGACTAAGATGTATTTAATTACAAATGTAGCTTCAATTTGTATTTAATTGTTGTACATTAGGACGTACACAGATGAATGACATAAGGTAAAATATTTATCTGATGCTGTAATCTCTTAAAAAAAAAAATAATTTCTCCGTTTTTACTTATTTTCATTTCCAGTCAAATTTGTTGC
The DNA here is from genome assembly GCF_047663935.1 of Musca autumnalis. Classification (NCBI taxonomy): domain Eukaryota; kingdom Metazoa; phylum Arthropoda; class Insecta; order Diptera; family Muscidae; genus Musca; species Musca autumnalis. The sequence goes on from NW_027412088.1 coordinate 201,388,485, forward strand.
GGATAATATGAACTTATATAAACTTTGTGTTAATTGCGTGTGTTTGGAAAAAAACTTCTGTTAAGCAATTCCGGAATAGAAATAAAAAACCCTTAACAATTTCATGCCTTATTACACCGGCAATGTCAGTAGAGTTGTCAAAACTTCTTGCTTCCTATGGCTGTCAAAGTTTGCTGGTATTATTGTATTTCTTTTTGTTGTTGCTTTGCTTTGGTTATTTCATATAGTTACTTTGCTCCAGTTTTTTTTTGTGGGAACTTAGAAAGGCGCACAACTTTGGTGTTTCCTGGTTTTCACCCAATATTCAAGTAAATCCATGCATGTTAAGATATTTTTGTTGTTAAAACTTTGTTCTTCTTGGGCGTTTCAATAACACACAACGTGCAGGTGCAAAACTTGGTTTACGCAGAGTATATTGAATCGCAGAAAGAAACGGATTTGTGGCAAGTGTACTTCTGTTCGAAACAAGACGAATAAAAATTCAGGATAATATAAGAAAATAGTGAAAACCAAAGTACCCAATTGGAGGCAGAAAAAATTAAATAAGATTAAACTTTGCATTAACAAATCAAAGTTTTTTAAAGATTTTTAATTAAAAAATTAAATACTTTAAAAGGCAGCAACAGTTAAATGTAATCTTAATTTCTTACCGTTCCTGTAATGCAAACTACCCTCAACCACAAAATAATTCAAAACAAAAAGTGTACACATTTAACAGCCAATTATTAGATTACATGCTATGCACGGCGATCTATTCGCTAAACTAACTACAAATGAATACTGACACCTTTCGTTACGCATTTCTTCTAATAACAATAATAATATTTAATTGTTTTTATTATTGCTGTTGTTGTAGGTGTTGTTTTTTTAAATACTGCAATAATTGAGCGTTTTAACCACAAAACATTCTAAATTGTCTATTGTTTAACGTTATTTTTGTTTTTCTGGTTATATTAGCATGGGTGAATGTTACATATAATGTTCGGCGGATTACATATGTTTTGTAAAGTAATTCAAATACATGAATGTGCGTTATATTGTGTTTGAAAAAATATGTTATAAATCCAAAATATAAATTAATAATTATACAACATAACAATTGTAACAAAATAGAGTGGATAGATGTATGACAAAATGCAAATAAAGAATTTTTTTTTCAAGTCATTAAATGCATTCGAACAGTAGGGCGTATATGTTGTGTCGTTAGCTATACGGTTCAGGGATGCTTTAATTTTAAGTATATAATAATTGCTGCTTCTTTCCTAATTTTCAACATATTTTAACATTAGGGTGCATACGTTGTGTCGTTTTTCGTACGCTCTATCTATACTTTCATTTAAAAGCATGATTAACCTAAAAACGAGTCATCTGTAGAAGAGATTAATCAAAAATTTTGCTACGAAAAACTGCAACTAATCTGGGATATATGCCCAATTATTTGAAAGCATTAAGAAATGAGACTAGTAAACACAAGTTGGTTTCGCTAACAGATAAATAGCCTTGGTAGCCACCAGTAGCATTTGCTGCAATTCCTGACTGGTTTCGAGAAATTACTGTAAACTCGAGTGTAAAATGTGTGTGTGTGAGAGATAACCTAAAGATAAAGAATGCCTTTTAGAATACCAGAAGACTTTCTCCTACAGAACACAATGCTTTCTATCAAATTACCAAAAACTATATCTATAGGATCACAAGGAGTATTTTCCTCGAAAACAAGAAACTTTTTTGTAGAATAACAGAAAGTTTCTGGAAAGTTTTCTCATTAAAGCCTACAAAGCCACCTTATAGGGACAAAACAAATTTCATATTAATCGAAAAGTTTTTTTAATCAAAAATCTGATCTGAGAAGAATGTAGAAGCTTTTCTTTTAGAAGAATAAAAGTCTTCTTATGGAAAACCTATAACCTAAAGCTTTTTTAGAAAGCCACAACTTTTTTTCAATAGCAGACCAGAGATTCTTCTTTTTATAGTGGGCCAGAGTGTCTCCTAAAAACACTGAAACATCTTCGTCTTACTGTCTACAAAAATAAAATACACGAGATTATTGTTTTTGCAGTTTACAGAAGAGCCACCTAATAAAATACAGAAACATCTTCATACAGAGCACCACTAGGTCTTTTTTAGAAATATGGTCTTCTTGTAAAAGACAACGATATATTCTTACCAAAGAATCTTTACCTAAAATATCATAATATAGTAGATTAAAAACCGCAGGCCTTCTCCAGAAGAGTAGAAGGACGTGTAGGTCTCCCTATAAAGGACCAAAATAGTGTTCTAAAAGGAGACCAAAAATGTTCGTTTATATATTTTACCACATAAAGTCTTTTTGTAGCAAATCAGATGATCTGCAGTAGGTTTTTAAATGGTTTTATTTCACCCCGTTTGTTTTATTTATTATTTATTCTTGGGTCAAATTTAGTAATTCAAATTTCACCCTCTTCCTGTCAACCGATTAATCTGAAATTTTGTATACACTTTGGATTTTGGTGACAATACAATTATGTTTATTCATTATCATTATAAATTCAAGATGGCGGCCGCTACAAAATGGCGGACAACGTAGGTTTTATCAATCCCATCAATATGAGTATCAAGTGAAAGGGCTCAACAAGCAGCATACAACATACTATACAAAATTAAATCCAAGATGGCGGCCGCTACAAAATGGCGGATAACGTAGGTTTTATCAATCCCATCAATATGGGTATCAAATGAAAGTACTCAACCAGTAGAATACAATGTACTATATAAAATTAAAATCCAAGATGGCGGTCTCTACAAAATGGCGGATAACTTAGGTTTTATCATTCCCATCAACATGGGTATCAAATGAAAGGTCTCAACAAGTAGAATACAATTTACTATGCAAAATTGAAATCTAAGATGGCCACCGCTACCAAATTTCTGATAACAATTTTTTATCAATCCCACCAATATGGGTATCAAATAAAAGGGCTTGACAAGAAGAATACGGTGCACTATACAACCTCAATATTTAAGATGGGCGCAGCCACTAAATGGCGTATAATTAAGATTTAAATTTAGAAATTGAATCTGTAATTTAGGTATCTGATTAATCCAGCCTGAATCCACCACACAAGTCAAGATTTTTTATCGTATTGAGGACTGTATGGCGTTAGGATGGCTAAAAATGATACGTCGTTAGCGGTACACCACCCAAGTTAAGGTGAAAGGTTAAAACGCGCAGAGAACTGTATGGCATTAGGGTGGATAAAAATTATATGTCGTTAGCGTTTTCCCCTCAAGACTCAGGCGCATCTTGTTGTATGTATCCTTTATTGGACCTCAGGAGGGGTCGACCGTTTAAATGTCCATTACTCGTGGGAACAAAATGGTAAAAAATATAAAAAATACAAACAAAAATAAAACAGAATCTGCAACGCAACGTAAACGAAGGCTTCAAAAAGCGAAAGAAAAGTATAAAGCAAAACGAGCTAAAGAAAGTGAAGGTGATAGAAATAGTCGATTACAGAAACGACGGGAACAATTAGCGTCAAAAACACCTGAGCAATATGAGGCCAGGTTAAAAAAGCAACGTCAGCGATATACACAAATGACGGCGTCAGAAACGCCTGAAGAATATGAAGCCAGGTTAACAAAGCAACGTGAGCGATACACACAGATGATAGCGTCAGAAAAGCCTGAAGAATATGAAGCCAGGTTAACAAAACAACGGGAGCGATACACACAGATGTGTGTTGCCTTTAATACTATCATGGGCTTCTACAATACATAAAATGCAGGGCAGCACTGTGGATCACGCAGTCGTATACTTAGGTGCGAAACTGTTTGAAGAAAGTCAAGCCTACGTGGCTCTTAGTAGAGTAAGATCTTTGCAGGGACTACGTATAGAGGAGTTGGACTGACTAACGGGCAAGAAACCTTGCAATAATAAAGCACTAAATGAATTAAACAGAATGCGAAATAAAATTAAAAACAAGAAAATAAAAATAGGTAAAAAAACTTTTTAAGTTAAACGGTTTTATGCTAAACATACATTGCAATGTTTAAGATAAATGTACTAAAAACCAAAAAATAATAAAATAGATACAGTCGTGGGAATTATAAACATATGCATAGACTAGACTAAAATAAAACCGTGGGGCACGTCAATTGTCTACAAATTATCGACTTAATGTGCGATAGAAGAATCGTTTAATTCGTCGTTAGGCAGTTGGCCCGCAGACGGTGAGGAAATTACTTACTATTTGCTTGCTCATGGAAATTCCAATAGTTATACACTCCATGTAAATAAAAGAGATGTTTCAACTAGTTTATCGTTGGACATTAACACTGCTGGCTGGCGAGGAATCGTTTCACTGCTCGTAGTTTGTCTTTAATCGACAAAGTACTACTCGCTCACCACTATGAAAACCTAAAACTCGCTTATAATCGAGCTTGCTAGCTTGTTTCCACATTCTAGCCCTTCTTATCACACGTCCGTCGTTGTCGGTTGAACAACTGCCTAATTATAGTGTAACATTACAAAACAAACATTTTAATCAACGATTGTAGACAATTGACGTGCCCCACGGTTTTATTTTAGTCTAGTCTATGCATATGTTTATAATTCCCACGACTGTATCTATTTTATTATTTTTTGGTTTTTAGTACATTTATCTTAAACAATGCTATGTATGTTTAACATAAAACCGTTTAACTTAAAAAGTTTTTTTTACCTATTTTTATTTCATATGAGGTCAGATAGTTTTCTCATAAATGTCAAAAAAACTTCATATAGAAGAGTACTAGGTGTACTTGTAGAAGACCAGACAATCTTCTCACTAAGGATTACCGGTTATTATAGCATATCATATAAGAGTAGACAAACATTTTCAAATAAAAGATTAGGAACTCTTAAGGAATAAGTATGTAGGTATTGTTTATCGAAGACCACACGTTGCCTTATATAAGACAAAAAGATAATATTGCAGAAAATGTGGGTATAATTTTGCCTATGATTGAAATGCCTCCGCATTTATAACATTTCTTAAATCTGCACCATTAGCGTTAACTTGTGGCGTATTAGTGCTGACGTCACTTATACGCCATAGGGAAACAAGTATCAAAATACTTAGAGAAACCATATTTATGGTTTAAAGAAACTTCAAAACATTTCTTTATATTACGGAAGATCAAACATCCTTCTCAAAGAAAATTATAATGTTTTACTATAGAATAGCAAAAGTTCTTGTCTTCTTTTGCAATTTTGGCAAATTTTTATATAGTAACCGAAAATTTCTCATAGTCTTCACATTATAAAAAGACCTACATGTAGGAATTCCACTCGCCTTTGCTTTGGCAGCTGGCATTCATCTAGTGCGTTGGATGGAGCGTGATCTTCGAGAACGGCATTCACACAGTACCTTTGTACTGCCTTTGCAACTAAATCACTGTGAATGTTATCCAAGTCTGGCTGATACTTTTAGAACTCTCCCTATAGGTTATGAAGATCTCTCTTGACGTGCCTTGGAGGGAGAGACCTGTCTACAAGAATGCGGTAGAAGTGCTCATGACGATAAAAACCCATCCAGGTACAACATCAACAACTGCTTGTTGTGCTCTCGAACCGGTAAAGTCTTCGCCACGCCATGAACATGACAACATTCCAAGTGGTGAATAGTGCAACTGTAGATCTAACGGCTGGTATTCACAGTAATGAAGTCATTTTCATGCCTTTTGATGGGTACCATGGGCACCGTGGATGTCCGACAGCACTGTCTGTTCTGGTTCAGCTTGGCTGTCCGACAGCACTGTCTGTTCTGGTTCAGTCATCGAGTGAGATGACGGGATATCGCGTATAATGCTGTTGCGGTACTGTGCATAGAATATTCGCCACAGGAGACAAAGATGTAATGGACTTGTACGACTTGCCTCTTTTGGCATCGTTACCTGTTCCAGTAGCGGGAGCACCCTGCAAACTTCCAAGGCGCTGGAACAATATGGATAAAAATGGTTTAAGGACAATAATAAACAGTCAACTCCGGGTTAGTCCAGTCGCTTAAACATTTGCATGAATGTCATCTCATTCGAAATTGTGGTGGTATATCCTCGACTAAGAGAGCTCGTTTACAACGTAGCAAACTCTTCTTTGAACTGTCGCTTTACGGGTACTCTATAAACAACCAGTTAAAATAACACGTGCACATATTCAAATCTGTCACAGTCAGCCGTTGAACATAAAGACCGTTTTATTGTCCTTCTTCCCCAGATTGGGGAGTTATGTAATCATTGTCAACAACCCAATCCTGATGCATTGCTTCACTCTTCGGCTTGTGCTTTCTTAATAGTTTTCTATGTCTGGACCTTGAAATAATTTGCTAATCCTATCCCCTCGACAGGCAAATTTGATCTTATTTCGAGTCTTTAAACGGTAGGTAAGTAGCGAGCGGCTACAGTTGTTTTGTTATGCCGAAAAATTCTCTCAGCCATCCGAGGATATTAAATGCTAGTTAGCTATCTGAAACTTTGATTGATCAATTCACTGAACCCATGTTAATCAGCTTTTCCATAGTTCAGAAAAGTACGTCGGTCAGGGGTTGTTCTATTAACGGAGACGTTGATAGGATAGTTGCCTGAGATAAACTAAAATTACATTTGCCACAATGGCGATGTTTAGCAAGCTATTGCAATATCATCTTATACTCTACGGTCATCGTATAAAATGAGGAGCTACCGTTGCTGTCATTGTCTAGGACGGAAAACCTAAGCTCATGGTGATCATTGAAGTTACCCCACACGAGATGGTTTTAGTTTTAAAAAGGAATTAATTTCATGCATATAACACAATAACGCATACACGCAGAAAAATTTATGTTAGAAATATGTTTGGATCCAAACAAATATATGTTTGGGACCGGTTGCAAACAAATATATGTTTGGATCCAAACATAATATGTTTGGGTCCAAACAAATATATGTTTGCAACATTTTGTAACATATTTCAATTTGATATGTTTGGGTAAAACATATTTTTTATGTTAGAACATTTTTTTCATGGGTGGAGAGAGGATGTTTGTCAACGAGAGTAATAACAATGCTCTCGCGGCTGTGGAATGCTGTTTTATAATGAAGAGTTGTGTGTATTGTATAATAGAAGACGTAGAAGCGAAGAAGGGGGCTTTGGTGGTATGTATGCGTCAAACTCGTGTGTTTCTTGTTTTGTTGTTGTTAAGCAACTTAGCAGGAGAAAAAGAAAAGAAGAAATGATATGAATTATATTTTTTTTTCTTTCTTCAGTGTTTTAGATGCCTTTGTAGAGTCAAGACGGTAATGTGAGTGAATAAATCAGTGTTTTGTGTTTTCTTAAAGAAATTGTGCTTTTTAGTAAATTAAATAAATGCCCAATACATTTTATAATTGAATCGGAAAGTTGAAAGGAATTATTTTATTGGACAAGAAAGAAATCGCATTTAATATTGGTAATTACATACATACTTATGTATATTTGAAATATGGCATTTCCATATTTATTTATTACATTACATAATCATTTGATTCTAGATGCCGATTCCCCGCTGATGATTTCAACTATGAGGACAATTTGTTTTATTTCACAACTAAGGAGAAGCGTTCAACTATGTTTCTATATATTTTTCCTTTTTAAAAGTGTGACTATTTACAAACTTTCCACCCAAACATATCTTTGTTTGCACCCAAACATATATTTGTTTCCACCCAAACATATATTTGTTTGCAGACCCAAACATATATTATGTTTGGGACTGTTGCAAACATATATATGTTTGCTGCAAAATATGTTTCGAAAATATGTTAGAGAGGCCGTTTTTTTTTGCGTGTAGATATTCATCGTCGGTATGGAAACATTGAGCACTTTAAACTGTTATCCCCATACATTACTTGTTTGGTCACTGAAGGCAAGTTTAAGCAATACGGGACTATACTGGACAGACTGGCAAGCTACAGGTGTTGGTGTGCTTATATTACCTCCAATGGCTATGACGTGTAATTATTGTCAGCGCGTATACTTCTCACTTGACAATACGTTTTATCGTATTGACTTCAAATTTAAACTTCCAATGAAACGCTCTCACAACAACGTTAAAAACCATTACATAAACACATGCTATTACATTGATGACAAGGAAAACAAAAATGACAAGGAAAACAGAGTATATTATGAAAGTAAAGCTAAAAATATGAGACACGTGTTTTTAAAGTTTACATCGGAAGGTAGCCAAAATAGGCAGGGCAAGTCCCGACAGTTTCTAGCTTTGTTCGAAATATTCGAGTTAAGATATTATGGAATCCTTATATTTTAGGTATATAGTGTCTTTGGCAACTTTACAGAGGAGGATACGGTCAATATTTTTGTTGTCTTTCAAAAACTTCTTTAAAATGTGATCATCTCGAATCCAAATATTCTAAAAAATTGTTCGTCAAAAAATTCTACAATTGGTCTTGGAATACAACAAATCTGTAAATCTTATCTAATCGCCAGGAATCTCTAAAAATGAAAAACACGTTTTAGGGTTAAAGTAGGACTTCATCTGAGTTTATTCAAAATTGTCCCACAACACATAATTTTAGAGAGATGATGTCAAAGAGAACAAGTAAAAAGTCGTTAAGTTCGGCCGGGCAGAACTTTTCATACACTCCACAATAAAATAGTCCTAATTAAAATGGAATAATTAGGGTCCTTTCACAATTTTAGGTGTAACAAATTTTCGACAATGGATAGACTCCTACTGCCTCCCACTATTGCTTAAATTACACTGTAAACACAAATTTTGGGGCAGAGATAATTCCTTTTGCAGATGAAAGCCCTTGGTGTGTGTATATTAAAAACGCCGAAGGACAGATGCGCCGTGAGTCGAACTTATGGCGTGATGAAGTTTTTGCAGAGACCCTGTAAGCCATCATGAATTAGCATTATATCTTTGTTTGTTGTTTTTGTAGAGCACTTAAGCAACAGTGAACAAAGATATAACGCTAATTCCTGATGGCCCACAGGGTCTCTAACAAAAATTTCATCACGCCAAAACGCGGAAGTTCGACTCACGGCGGATCTGTCCTTCGGGGTTCATAATATATTCACCAAGGCCTTTCTTCCCCAAGAGGAATTTTCCGTGCCCCAGACTTTTACCTCCATTTTGTTGCACAGTGTTATCTAATCTAATCTAAAAAAATGTGTTCAGCTAGGTGAAAGGTATGGGGCTATATCAAAGAGTCAACCTATCTTTAAATTTTTGGCGGAAAAATTTTATAGCTGCGGGGAACTTCAAGAGTCAAATTGAGGGGAGTTTCATCAAAACAATGTAGACCCTCAAAAATGGTCAAGATAGTCAAGAAATTTCGTGACCACTGAAAATTCCCGAAAATCGAGAGGTATAGTTATATGGGTGGATATACCAAAACATGGACATATGTATATTGACGATAATTTTTGAATAGACAAAATTGTAGCTAAAATTCTCAAAATACCGATCATTACAGCTAGTTCGGTTAAGAATTGCAGCTAAAATTCTAAAAATACCGAAAATCGGGAGATACCGACATATGGGGGCTATACCAAAACATGGACCTATGTTGACGATGTTTCGTTGGAGATGTTTAATGACTACTGAGAACTTCAAATGTGAAATTACAGCTATTTCGGTTAAACACTGTAGCTAAAATTCTCAAAATACAGAAAATCGGGAGGTACCGTTATATGGGGGCTATACAAAAACATGGACCTATGTTGACGATGTTTGGTGGAGATGTTTCATGAGCACTGAGAACCTTAAATGGCAAATTACAGCTAGTTCGGTTAAAAATTGTAGCTAAAATTCTCAAAATACCGAAAATCGGGAGGTACCGACATATGGGGGCTATACCAAAACATGAACCTATGTTGACGATGTTTCGTGGAGATGTTTCATGAGCACTGAGAACCTCAAATGTCATATTTCAACTAGTTCGGTTAAAAATTGTAACAAAAATGCTCAAAATACCGAAAATCGGGAGGTACGGTTATATGGGGGCTATACCAAAACATGGACCTATGCCCATATCCTTTGGGATATAAGTTTGTTGATCGCTATGAAGCCTAAGTGCCAAATTATAGCTAATTCGGTCTGCAAATGTGGCGAAGATCGTCAAAATACCTCAAATCCAAAGAGTGGACCGATATAGCCCATCTTCGAACTTGACCTGCCTATGAAAAAAAGACCCTCGGGTGCAAGATTTCAGCGCTCTATCTCAATTATTGCGGACGCTAGAGTGATTACAACAGACGGACATGGCTAGATCGTCTTAGAATTTTACCCTGATCAAGAATATATATACTTTATAATGTCGCAAATGATTAGTTCGATGTGTTACAAACGGAATGACAAACTTAATATACCCTCCATACTATGGTGGAGGGTATAAAAACATTCTTCGGAACTTGCCCCGCCTACTTTGGTTACTTTCCGATGTAAACTTTAAAAACGCCGATATACGTGTCTCATATTTTTAGCTCTACTTTCATAAACTAATCGATTTTTCACATCCTTTTGAAAAAAAAATTAAATTTTGTTGCACAGTGTTATATACCAAATTATCACACATTACGGTAATTTCTACATTTGTCTGTCGGTGTTAACTGTACACTTTACAATATATTTAAATTATATCGAAGTAAATCCCCAATATTTATATGAATATGAATATATAACTGGGTTGCAATAACTGTTAATCAGTCGCATGTTATGTATTTGTGTGTGTGCGAAAATAGTATTTATTTGTGGCTGTGATTTAATGAGATTTTGTTTGTTTAGTATAGAAATTGTATTTGTAAATATTTAGCATTTGTTGTGTTCGGATACATAATACATATACATATTTGCATATCTGTTTTCAATGTTAGCTATGGTGTGTTGTTGTTTTCAGTTGACTATGTATAGCTTTTGGAGGTTATTTAATATATTATTAATTAATTGGATAATATTTTTAAAAATAACTACCAATAACAATATGGATGTTGTGGTGGCTATGATGTTATTGTTGATAATATTCATGAGATTTATATGAAAATATGTGGGATTGTGAAAAACACTTGGAACAGATAATCGACTGTATAAAGTCAATGATATTTAGTGCTGTGATTTGTTTGGTGTTTGTGTGTGTATGTGAATTGTCATATAGGGTCATTTAGTTAGGGCACTTTTTTGTAGGTGTGTTTGCCAATGGTAGTAGACGACTTTTTGGCATAGAATGCCATAACAGCCAAATTACAGACACTTATGTAAATTAGAAATCAGTAATCAAAACTGAAAACAGGAAAAACCTCACTCATCACACCTTTAATGATAGAGTCTTTTGAAAAATAACCAAAACTTATGTTTTGCTAATTCACGCTTTAAAAGTTTTGTGCTACTTGGCTTGTAACTTTTAATCTTTGTAAATAGTTGCTTAACTATTGCCATTACATGGAACATATTTTATTTTCTTCAACATTCTAAGAAGATGAATGTATATAAAACGGAAACATAATATGGTCTAGTTTGTTGTTTAACCTCTATAACTATGGCAAAGTCATAAAAATTAAAATACTTTAAATTTTATTTTATTTATGTCAATGTTTCACCCTCCCTCCCTCCTTTGCTTTTCTGCACATTACTAGCCATTAGTTGTTTACCATTATTGCCCTTTTTTCGATTATTGTCGTTGTTCGACAGAGCAATGTCGTGGTATGCTAACATTTACTCAAGTTGTACATTATCGACAATGTTTATTGAATATGGAAAATTATTTGAAAACACATTTAGCATAAATTATGTGTTCTCATAGACATTACAAGGATAACAATCGTTTGTAAAATGCACACAGATATACACACATACAATCTAGGGACATGTAACGCCACTCACATATACAAAAAAGGAAACACAGTTGGGTTATGTGAAGTATTGTATTCTGTGTACTAGCCGTTTACTGTTCTGATGTACAAAGAGAGTTAGTTTTCATGCCCTTGTACTGTCTTCAATAAAGCCAAAAAATAAACAATAATAATGTAACAATACCAGGACATATATCTTGATATCCGGACACATGGCATGGCATGGCTAGATGATAATGATGATGGTAATGGCTGGCCTTATTGCTTAAAAATACCCATGCAAAATCCTTGAGAATCTTTGTTCACAAATTTTTGCTAGCAATGTTCTTTTTCTTGTTGTTGTTGATCTTCTGGTATTCCATGTAGAAAATAATTTCAACTTATAGCACGATTTGCCACCACACTGCACATACATGCACATATTCACTTATACACATGAACGCTTCGCTATTTTGGCTCTCTGGGCCAAAGTTCAATGCTAAGTTATGGCATGTTGCCAGTGAGATATGGTAATCATCTTCGTCATCATCATCCGCTTGGTGAAGGAAATTCTTACACGCTTTCACTTTGCCTTGGTCTATTTATGGCTATTGCTACAATTACTGCTTCTGGTTAGGGAAATCCTTTAATTGTTGGCTATAATCTTTGAAAAAATGCATTGTGGAATAATTAGCATCAAGTTAAATTATGGCTGGAATGTTTATCACCAAAGATGGTGGCAATATTCTGCAGTATCACCAGATTTTATAAACTGTAATAATTAAAAAAAAAAAATGGGTTACGTAGGGGATGGAAGATACCAAGGAACGGTCCTGACCGGTTTTAACATAGAAAACCCAGGATTTAACTTGGTCCCTCTTTCATCTCAAGTGGACACTGACCTCCCCGTGGTGTCACCTGGGGAACTGCCTTTAACACCCGTTAAAGGTAGTGAGCCAACATGTGCCGCGGGGTCACCCATAAGAACGTTAAACACTTGGGTTTGGGCGTCGGGTTAATAACCCTCCCCCCAGCAAAATGTTCGATGCCAAAGATGCCATTCAATCATGGGTGAAAGTGATCCGGCATGTCATCTTTTTAGCATCTTCATCGATGAATTTTATATGAGCGTGGACCCTAAAAGATGCTATTCATTTTTGGATCCAAAGCATGTCATTTACACCATTGCTTTGACATGTCATTTTCACCTATGCTTTGGCATGTCATTTCCAAGAATGCTTTGGCATGTAATTTTCACCAACCCTTTGCAATGACATTATCATTACGACAAGAGTTTTAACAACTTTGGTTGTGATTTCGAGTCTCCGACAACATCAAGACTATTGTAAATAATTAATCTTATATATTTAGAAAAAATTTTATAAATAAAAATACAAAATTCATGTCTATTCGATCGATGGACTGGGTTAAAATGCTGATGAAAAGATCGGATCTTTCACGACTTCCTTTGCATGGGTTCAAATGCTGATGAAAAGATCGGATCTTTCACGACTTCCTTTGCATTGGTTCAAATGATAATGACAAGATCGGATCTTTCACGACTTCGTTTGAACCAACGCAAAAGATGCCATGAAATCACGTCATCGCATGGAACCCCTTCCTTCAAATTTTGCTGGGCCCCTAGAAAAAACAGCCTACTACGAAAAAACGAAAGAAAAGAAAAACGAACCCCGCAAACGTTTTAAGGACCATGATCTGCGAATCTGCACCTGGAATGTTCGCACTCTTTATAGAGGAGGTGCAGTCTTCGCTTTGGCAGACGTACTTGAAAAGTACAACGCCGATATTACTGCCATACATGAAATACGACGGATTGAGAAAGGCGTCACAACAACACTTAAAGGTGACGCACTGTATTATAGCTGCCATGACGTAAAGCATGAGTTTGGTTGCGGATTTGTAATTAGTCGGAGACTAAAACATCTAGTATCCAGCTTCACCCCAGTGAATGAGAGACTTGCTGCAATTCGAATAAAAGCTAAATTCTTCAACATCAGCTTTATTCGCGCTCATGCTCCCGATGAAGAAAAGACGAACAGACCAAAGATATGTTTTACGAGCGCTTAGAAGAAACATATGACCGTTGCCCTGCCAATGACATTAAAATTATTCTAGGCGATTTTAATGCCAAAATTGGAAAGGAAATTATTTTTGGCCCAACAGTCGGGAATTTCAGTCTCCACAGTGAAACATCGGACAATGGTATGAGGCTGATAGACTTTGCAGCCGCAAAAAACATCGTAGTTAGCAGTACCAGATTTAATCATCTCGATATTCATAAGGGCACATGGCTGTCTCCAGATCAAAAAACAAGTAATCAAATTGATTATGTTGTGATATATGGAAGACATTCATCGAGGGTGTTGGATGTACGATCGTTCCGAGGCGCAAACATTGATTCGGACCACTACCTTGTTGCAGCAAAGGTACGTACCCGTCTAAACGTTGCAAATAAAGCACGAGCAGACACAACGCGGAAGTTAGACATCGGTAGGCTGCAAACACAACAGGTAACCACAGCATATTCCACTCAACTACCCCAATTGCTTAATGAGAGCATTCCTTGTCCCGATAACATAACAACACAATGGCAAAATATTTCCCACTCCATGCAAACAGCCGCAAAATCCATACTTGGATACCAGAGACGCCCACAAAGGAATTCATGGTATGACCAGTAGTGTCGTGCTGCTACCGAAGAGAAAAATGCGGTATATAGAGCTACTTTACAATAAGTAGGAACGCGTAGAGCACGAGAGAGAAAAGTAGAGAAGAGAAACATCTTTTCCGCAAGAAAAAGAGAGAAATGGAAAAGCGGGAGTGTGAAAAAAATCGAGATGTACAGGAACCAGAATGAAGTCCGAAAATTCTACCAAAGAGTCAAGCCTCAAACTGATGGCTTTGGTACAGGCACATCCTCCTGTAGAGACCAGCAAGGTAATTTGGTAACTGATACAGATAGTGTGTTCAGGATATGGAAAGAACATTTTTCAAAACTGTTGGTATCCAATAGCAGCGAAGACGACGAAGATACCACAGACCCAACCCCAGATGATGGTATTAAATGTATACCGCCCAGCCAAGATGAGGTAATGACAGCAAAAAATCGACTGGATAAGGCAGCAGGAAGCGATGGCTTACCAGCCGAGCTGTTCAAAACCGGAGGCGACACGCTGATAAGGTGTATCCATCAGCTAGTTAGCACCATCTGGCAGGAAGAACGAATACCCTACGATTGGAACCTGAGTATCCTGTGCCCCGTCCACAAGAATGGAGATAAGACTGTATGCTCTTACTATAGGGGCATAGGTCTACTCCCTATTGTCTACAAGATCGTGTCAGGGATATTGTGCGAACGACTAAAGCCTATGTTCAACGAGTTATTGGACCATACCAATGCGGCTTTAGACCTGGCAAGTCCACCATTGACCAGATATTTACCCTGCGGAGAAGACCCAAGAGATGCAGATCGACACCTACCACCTTTTTGTCGATTATAAAGCAGCCTTCGACAGCCCTCTGCGTTCAAAAGTATTCCAAGCCATATCTGAATTTGGTATCCCCGCAAAGCTCATCCGGCTTTGTAAATTGATTTTAACTGACACGAGGTCCTCAGTTAAAATAGGAAAGAACCGCTCCGAAGAGTTTGGTACCAAAAGAGGTTTCAGACAAGGAGACAGCCTTTCGTGTGATCTCTTCAACATCCTACTGGAAAAGGTTATACGAGAGGCAAACGTCAAAAGAAGTGGCACAATCTATACGAATAGTCACATGTTACTTGCTTATGCTGATGATATAGACATCATGGGCCGATCAGTAAAAGAAGTAACTGATACCTTTGTGAAGGTCGAAGGAGAATCTGCTAAAGTGGGTCTGGCGGTAAACGGTGAGAAGACCAAGCTGATGGTGTCGACGCGCAATGCGTCCATTGAGCTCGGACCGACTGTGGAAGTTGGTTCCTATAATTTTGAGTTAATAAAAGACTTCGTATACCTCGGCACCGCCGTGAACATAACAAACAACATCAGTTGTGAAATAAAAAGAAGAATTATATTGGCCAACAGATGCTACTTTGGTTTAAGTAAGCAATTTAAAAACAAAGCCACATCTCTTCAAACAAAAATAACGCTATACAAAACACTGATTCTACCCGTTCTGATGTATGTTTCCGAAGCCTGGGTACTTGCGCAAGCTATACAACGACATCAATATAGTTAAACGTATCGAAATGCAGCGATTGCGTTGGCTAGGCCATATCATAAAAATGGGCGAAGATGAACCCGCTAAAAAAGCCTATAAATATGAACCGCTTGGCGGTGCACGCAGAATTGGCAGGCCAAATTTTGGACAGAATCGGCAGATCCCTCCGAGAGTTATACTGCGCTCCAAATAATACACACGGTGTTATAGGATTTTTTTGCACATTTCAGGATATTTTCTCAGGAAGTATGGACTTGCCCTTGATGAAACCTTTACCGTCGTATGGAGGGCAGTAATTACAATTTGTTACAACAAAAATCAAAGCGATTCGGGAGCAGGTCCTAAAATGAACTTTTCCAAATTTTGTGTGGGAGGTACCCGAAGGAGGGGACCGATTGAGTCCATATTGGAACCTAATCTAAGTCTGGTATAAATTTCACGATGTGCAAAGTATGGACCAAATAAGTTACTGCCTTAAAGATTCTTCCGAACACCTTTAAATTTTGCGAACATTTTCAAACTTTTGTGGGGGAGGGTACCGATAAAACCCATCTTCGATCTTAAACTAAGTTTGGACAAAATATTACGAAAGCCAAATCGGTTGATACGTTCGAGAGTTATCGTGCGCTCCAGCCAGACAGACAGGCCGACGGACGGACATGGCTAAATCATCTCCAAATTGTCAGAAACGGATTTCGTCCAAACATACTTGGGGTCTAATACCATTATTTCGACGAGGCACATTTTTCCCGTATGAATGTGTATATACCCTCGTTAGCATAAATGCTGAGGGTATAATTAGCAACAACAAAAGCATACGTATGAGTGTTGTCATGAAGTGTAGCCACCTTTTGCCCATGTCTTTCCTTAAAAAAACTTTCTTTTTAATTTTCTTGGCTTCAGGTAGTTCGAAAATCTACTTTTGTTTCCCTGTTGAATCAAATGAAAACAAAAATATTTTCAAGCTTTCCCTTATCCTTTAGTTTATTTTGATGGACATCATGTAGTACGTATGTATACCAGCAATAATTTGTTGTTTGATATTCATAGTATTTATACGCCAAGCCACCACACCCGTTGCTTGTGTGTGTTACTTTCTTAGCCTTTGCTTATGCTATGGAACTTCAAATCAATTGTTGTTGCTTTCTTTTAAAAAAAAAAACAGTATTACTTTATGATTTTATTTTCCACCTAAAGTAGTTACAAATTTTATAATTTACATACTTTGTTGGGAACTTTGTTTTTCTAGGATTTTGGCCAAGGCAAAAAGTTCCTTTTTTGATGTACTGCATAAATAACAAAGTTGGCTACTTCGTTGACAAGGGTTGATTTAGCAATCAAGTACAAATAAATTACTCAAAATTGTTTTGTATTAAATTAAATTTCATTTCATTATTCTTATTTTCTGTCATTTCCTTGACTTTTTGCACTCCTTAGAAAAATTCAAAAACAGGAAGACAAATTTATGCACCAACCAAAAAATTATTGAGGGACATGGAACAATGTTTATATAAATCAAAGATAAAAATAAAAGGAAATTTTGGTGGGCAATTTAATGAAATTTGGTAGGTATGGAAATAATTCGACGAGGAAATGGTGAATTTAATATTATCCAAACGGGGTATGTTATCAGAACAGTTTAAAGGACACATTTTTGTAATAAAACTTAAATAAATATTGATCTTTTACTATTATTTTTGTTTCGGTCTCAATTCTTATCACAGTTCAGATAGGAGATTTCCGTTATTTTACAATATTATCTTTTGTTGGTTTGAAGAAAAATTCTTCTTAATTTAGTTCCAAATGTCATACAGTAAGGTGACAATATAATATTCAAATAAAGAATTATATATAAATGTCAAAAAGGACAATGAAAACGTGACAATATCGATTAGTTGTCATTTAGAGCCGTACCTAAAATTCTCTGAGCAATATTTTTGTGGAATATTTGGATGCTGTAAAATCTCATCTTGTGGTACTTTTACTACGGTTCAAGAAATAAAGGACGAAAAGAACAGGAAAGGAATTGAGTTAGAAGAATGAAATGTTCTACAAAAAGATTCGCCATTCGATTTGACTGAAGACATTTAATCTCAAAACGAAGCTACAATAACGGCAAACAGAGATATAAAGCAATTTTCTCAAGCGTCATAGGCGAAAATTCAAAAAATTCATCGCGCGATATCTCAGGAACTTGACTTGTAGGGAAAATTTCCTTTTGGGTTCTTAATATACTCACGAAGGGCTTTCATCTCCAAAAGGAATTTTGCACCGCACAGAAACCTTGTTGCACAGTGTAATCAGCTTTGTGATCTATTTTTAATTCTGTCTCGCCTTTTTAATAACCTAAATGTCAATAGCCCAGACAAGAATTTTCCATTATATTAGAACATCACTTCAGCAAGCTTTAAAAGAAAAGTTCATAATTAATTTAGTTGAAAATGTCATTTGTATAAAGGTGAGAAGATAAAAATAGAAAAATGGATAAAGGCAATTATATGTACTAGAGCAAAAGGTCGACGACAAGTTCTATTAGATTTCATGAAAAGTCTTTTGGAAGCAAATAATCACTGGAGCGTATGATTTAAGACACTATTTATACGCCACATTTTACTGGAAAGTTTCCAGTTGCAAATTTCATTGCGTTGAAGACAACAAGATTAAAATAAAGGTATACATGATGTCAAAGACCCCTTTTGACTTAACAATTTCCTCAATTTGTGTTGTTTAGCATAGCCATTTCTTGTTATACAAGTTGAATTGTTTCTTGTTAACGGAAGGTGTTTGGGGGTGAGAATGGTTTGCGATCAAAAATAAGGAAACAAAATGTTTACAGCTTTTGGGTGTAGCAAAAGTTAAGCGGAGAATGTTATTCAACAAGAGTTGGAATAAAATTTCAATAAAATTGTGTTGCTTTGTGTGTCGGACACTGCTGTTAAATGTACTTTGTATTTTATGAGACTACTTAATGGAACGGGAAACAAGAGGGTTCAGTAAAAATAAGATTAATGTTAAGGTAAATTTCAAAGAAAATTGTAGGAGTTTTTGGGAAATATTTGGACAAATATTACTAGACAACAAATGAAAAGCTAAGTATGTGTAAAAAGAATATTCCTTAAAATTAGCTTCTAGAAATAAAAAGATCTTCAAAGGGATTATGTGAAAAAATTGCAAAACCATGATTATTTGCTTTAGAATATATCAATGTTCCTCTTTGGTTACTATGGCTGAATTTTCCGGCTAATCTACAGTGTTGTTGAAACACAAGAAAAATAAGAGGGTTACAAAAATAGCTTACCTACTAATATTTGTGTTAATTAATCTTTCTGAACAGGATACTCTATTCATACTGATAATATTTATTAAAACTTCTTTGGAAACTTGATTCAGTATTTTGTTAGCATTTGTACGTATACACACCCAGTTTAGCATTAGTTTTATTAGTGTTACTAATACACCCACACAATTTGTTTGCATTATAAATTGTTGTTACTCATACGGCCTGAGGTATTTACTATATTTTTTTGCTTAATAGTTCAAAACATTTCGGTCCCATTGCGATATCCCTAGATTCGATTGTACTACAACATCCGCCTCGCAAACAACCAAAAATTACTAATACAATTTTGTATACGAATAATTGTTTCTCAACGAGGCAATCCAATCCAATGCAATGCGTTTTTCACTAATAAGCATTAGACAAATAACATTAGTGTTTGTTGAGCTATGCGTGTTTGCCAATGCCAAACAGCTCCTCCATGAACATGCAATTTTGTTTCAGTTTATATTTTCTGCTGCCAAATAATCTACTTTTGTTTGTCTATGTCTCCCTCATACAGACACTATTGCACAAATGCAGGAAACTCTCGTTCCATGCACAAACGGATGGGTGGATGGATTTTTGTGCGGTTGCCAAAGCATTTGCTTGTAATATCTAAAAACTGGCCAACAACAAACAAACTAACCAATGTTGTACTACTGAGTTGGTTGTGACTCATATATGCAACTGTAGTGGCGGCGGGAAAATCCCGAGAAAATAACTCGGTCCCACAGAAATGAAATCTAAATAAAGCCAGCCCAGCGAGCAATGGATTTTTGGAATGAAAACATAAAAGCCTGTAAAAGAGCTTCACATAAATTAAAGATCCACAATAGTCACGTTTCCCTATTTTTAGTTTTTGGGATGGTTTTTTTTTTTTTTTTTTTTTTTTTTTGTAGAAATTTTTTCTGCTGATATTTTTGCGTACTTCTCCAATATCTTCTGTGTTATTTTTTTTCAAATGTTCGTTTAGCATTGAGTATCTCCTTTTTGTAGTCCCGCTTAAATCCTTACATAACATAATTGTAATAATCAAATATATTCTAAAGTTGAAATAAGTTCCGTAATGCATGAGTATCAAAAAGTTAGGGATATAAATGATGTGGGGAAAAAAGTAATTATTTTAATAATTTTTTGAATACTTTAGAAACATTTAAAGGGGGGTAGTAATTAAATAATCGGAGAAATAATAGGTCGTATAAGTGGTGTTATTAGTTATACGTATAGGTGGCCGTAGATTGAGCAAAACAAAAGGTCGAACAAGTTATTAAGATCCGTTTAAAGGCAGTAGGCAATTCTGTATATAGAAGACATAAAGAAGTCTTTGTCTATAGAATAGAAAAGTTTTTTTTTCCTGTTGGAAACATCACAAGGACTTTTATGTATATCAGAGATCTTCTTCTATATAGGGCCTCTTCTATCAATAGAAGACTTCTAGTGGTCTTCTGTTTTTGGTAGACCTCAAGAAGTCATCGGCCTGTGTAAGACTTAAAGTAGTCTGTTTATATAAGACCTCAAGAGTTCTTCTGTCTTTAAAAACCTGACGAAGATTTCTGTAGATAGCGGACTAAGGATTTTTTCTTTCTCTAGAAATCCTTAAAAGGTCATCCGTCTATAGTAGACTTCAATGGACCTGAAGAGGTTATCTGTCTACAAAAATTCCTCAATTGGTATTCACTCTATAGCTACCTCAAGTGTTTTTCTGCCTTTTGAATACCTCTACACAAAACCGAGCGGTCTTCATCTTTTAAATTACAAGCTAACCATGACTTTACTTTGGCCACAGAAAACTACTACAACAACAACTATAAATTTGTCTAGACAGGGTTTATTTTGCCCGGTTTAATTTCCAACTAAAGTTTATGGTTAAATGAAGAACAGAAGCGAGTGAACACCTGCTCTACATTTAACAAACATATTTTTTACTCTGTTACAAAATCTTATTTACCTACAAAAATTTATATATGCTTGTATTGAAAAATTTTCAATATGAAACACATTAACACATCTCTTTCTCCCCTCACTCTCTGATATATAGATAAAAGATGTGTCTACCTTGAGCCTGGGTTCGGGTATCACATGACCTTGCCTCCATTATCGTTTGGAAAGTTTTTCCTTTCGACTAGTCATGACAAAAATTGTTAATTACTAATAAGTCAGGGTGGGATAATGGAAGTGAGTGTGGTATGCGTATGTGTACGTTCGTGACTGTTGTCTGAGTGTGTGTTGTTTGCATTTCACATAAGCTTAGTGTCATTGTGGCCTTAGGGTGAGCGAGAGAATCTGATGTATTATTTAATTAGAAGTTCAAGTTTTTTAATTAAAAAATTTTGTTTAAAACCCATTAAATATTAGAAAGTAAACTAAGGGGGCGAAGAACGTTCTAAGGTGGGAGTTCATTTAATTTTTATACCCTCCACCATAGTATGGAGGGTATATTAAGTTTGTCATTCCGTTTGTAACACATCGAACTAATCATTTGCGACCCTATAAAGTATATATATTCTTGATCAGGATAAAATTCTAAGACGATCTAGCCATGTCCGTCTGTTCGTCTGTTGTAATCACTTTAGCGTCCGCAATAATAGAGTGCTGAAATTTTGCACCCGACGGTCTTTTTCAATAGGCAGGTCAAGTTCGAAGATGGGCTATATCGGTCCACTCTTTGGTATAGCCCCCATATAACGGTACCTCCGGATTTGAGGTATTTTGACGTTCTTCGCCACATTTGCATACTGAATTAGCTATAATTTGGCACTTAGAGTTCCTAGTGATCAACAAACTTATATCCCAAAGGATATGGGCATAGGTCCATGTTTTAGTATAGTCCCCTTATAACCGTACCTCCCGATTTTCGGTATTTTGAGAATTTTAGCTACAATTTTTAACTGCACTAGCTGTAATTTGCCATTTGAGGTTCTCAGTGGTCATGAAATATCTCCACCAAACATCGTCAATATAGGTTCATGTTTTGGTATAGCCCCCATATAACGGTACCTCCCGATTTTCGGTATTTTGAGAATTTTTGCCACAATTTGTAACCGAACTATCTGCAATTTGACATTTGAGGTTCTCAATGGTCATGAAACATCTCCACCAAACATCGCCAATATAGGTCCATGTTTTGTTATGGCCCCCTTATAACCGCACCTCCCGATATTCGGTATTTTGAGCATTTTAGTTACAATTTTTAACCGAACTAGCTGTAATGTGACATTTGAGGTTCTCAGTGGTTATGAAACATCTCCACGAAACATCGTCAACATAGGTCCATGTTTTGGTATAGCCCCCATATATCGGTACCTCCCGATTTTCGGTATTTTGAGAATTTTAGTTACAATTTTTAGCCAAACTACCTGTTATTTGCCGTTTGAGGTTCTCAGTGGTCATAAAACATCCCCAACGAAACATCGTCAACATAGGTCCATGTTTTGGTATAGCCCCCATATATCGGTACCTCCCGATTTTCGGTATTTTGAGAATTTTAGCTACAATTTTGTCTATTCAAAAATAATCGTCAATGTAGGTCCATGTTTTGGTATACATATAACTGTACCTCCCGATTTTCGGGAATTCTCAATGGTCACGAAATTTCTTCACTAAAATTCGTCAACATGGGTCCATTTTTGAGGGTCTACATTGTTTTGATGAAACTACCCTCAATTTGACTCTTGAAGTTCCCTGCAGCTATAAAACTTTTCCGCCAAAAAATTTAAAGATAGGTTGACTCTTTGATATAGTCCCGTAGGTGGTACCTTTCACCTAGCTGAACACATTTTTTTAGGTTAGATTAGATAACACTGTGCAACAAAATGGAGGTGAAAGTCTGGGGCACGGAAAATTCTTCTAGGGGAAGAAAGGCCTTGGTGAGTATATTATGAACCCCGAAGGACAGATCCGCCGTGAGTCGAACTTTCGCATTATGGCGTGATGAAATTTTTGTTAGCGACCCTGTGGGCCATCAGGAATTAGCGTTATAGTGGGAGGCAGTAGGAGTATATCCATTGTCGAAAAGTTGTTCCACCTAAAATTGTGAAAGGACCCTAATTATTCCACTTTAATTAAGACTATTTTATGGTGGAGGGTATAAAAAGTTCGGCCCGGCCGAACTTATCGACTTTTTACTTGTTTTTGTTATACTTTGTTTTTTTTTTCAAAGGGATCATATAATGAGTTCTCATTAATATTTCTAAAATGTAACCAAAATAGCTTAATCTTTTTTAAAGAAATTTAATATTTACGTGTAACTAATAAACATTTTAATTGGGTGACAAATGGGAAAAAATTAAACCCCAATGTAGGAATCTTTCATCTATTGAAATCTAGTTGAAGGGTTTTTTGTGCGTAGGGTCGTCAAATTCATATTTAGTGCCAACAAATGCTGATTTTTTAATAGTTAAATGTATATTTTAGTATTTAGTCTTGTGGTACGTATACATGTTGACAACAATCATACGTCACAATACACACAAATGTATTTAATATTGTGGAGCAGTTTACTTCGTATTTAAAGATGCAATAATTTTGTCAACAATAACGATGACTATATAGACATCATTATCTTTATTTATCTATATTACTTACATGCGTCAGTAGATATTTGTTGAATGGGCTTTCAACATTATTTAATGTCTTAAAGGCTTTAAAATAAATAAAATAATATTTTTTGTTATGGAGACATTTCGCATTTTGTGATGTCTTTAAAGACATTATTATCGTTTATTACTATAATACTTTCACGCTACACTGGATATTTATTGAACCCTTTTTGCCAACTCAATTTCAGTTTACAAAAAACTAGTTTTTCAAAATAAATATTTTAATTCCATTACCAGTCTTTTCGGTAAATAAAGTTATTCCATTCTTTACAGTAAAAAAAATCGAAAGCCTCTCAAGAAAGAGGGAAAAAGTCTGTGGAAAAAAATAAATTCTTAAAATTGTGTAATGTCATCTCCGCCACCAAAAAGTTATGACAATTCATAGTTATTTTTCTGCATTTTTATCGCCATTGCACAGTGGTGTGACAAAAATACTTCTAGGTGGCACTTACAAGGGAAGGTGTGACAAAAATACTTCTAGATAATATATCGAACTGAAATGTTTATCAATGGATCCTAGTCACCTTACAACCCTTTGCAGTTTTAGAACCATGTAACGAATCATCCTTAATTGAAATATTTTACTGTTGCCAGCACATTGTTCAACCGAATTTCCTGTAATCCGATAAAAGGAGTTCTTATTATAGAGCACACGTCTCCACGAAAAATTGTCGGTATTGGTCAATGATTTGGTTACTCCATATATGAATTTTATCTCTATTTATCTCTGTAGATGTTAACCAAATATTCATACCGAATAGGTTTTAATAACTTAGTTCTGAACTTAGTGGCAATGTTTGGAAAGTAATTAAAACTTTAACGAAATCCATACATCTGTATTCAATATTTTACTTTTGCCAAATATTATGACCAAAATGTTTGGCAACCCTTGCAATTTAGAGGAATGGTTTCAAAAAGGAAAACGAAGCTTAGGAATTTTACTAAATTATACAACTTATGTTAAGGCGTGAATAATAGTCCTTTGTTTCGTTTTAATTATACAATTTTTTCCACCTTAAGTTTAATAAGTTTTTTTTCCAAAATTAGTCATTTTTGTAAGCAGTTTTATCCTTGAAAACCACGAAAAATATCAAAAATGAGTTGAAGTGAATTGCTTAAATGTTTAGAAGTGAATTGCTTCTTTTTTGATTTTTTTTGATCCACTGTGGACGAGGCTTCATTTCACTTTATTTGCATCGAAGGAGAGCATATTTATAGTTTCTTTTTTTTTTTTGCTTTTCTATAACTTTGTTTTGATCATCGTCGTTAGAAATGCTAACAACTTTGCAAGCAAAACTGTTTGCTTTTGCTGCAAAACTTTTCTGTAGTCGAAAGGGTGAAAACATTTGTTGGCCAAAGCCGTTTTTTCCTTGGAGTCCATTCTCATTGTAGATTTTAGCTTTTTTATTACTGTGGCCTAAAACTTTCGACTCTTTGTGACATTATTTTTATGGGATTTTGTCCTTGAATGACCTCAAGTTTATCTATGGCATTAGCCGTCGAGACTTAAATCCACAGAAAGAAAGAATGAAAAAAGAAATGCACGAAAATAAAGTGATTCTATGCAAAACGAAAAACACATCCGCCTAGAAACTGCGACATACTCCGTGAAATAAATTTATCTTTTCCAACTAAGAACAAAAAAACGCCAGAACATCTATCTAAAGCAGTATAACAGACATTGTGTCAGACAATGATATGTGTGGGCGAGGGCAAAACACAAATGTTTTGTCCAACAAATACAGTTTACGATATCACTGCTTTTTATTCATTGCTTTTTAAATTCCTTCAATGTATTCAGCAGTTGATGCCTCGCGTGTTTCTTAACATGTCTTTTGTCAGAGGTCATTGAACGATAGCCTAGTTGAGAGACATAACATTTCTTGCAGATACATGTTTCTTTGTCTCACAAACTACAAGAGATAACCTTTCGATTGTTTGCTTAATATTAGCACAAATGGAGACCTTTGGCAAATATAGCAAAAGTTTTCATTAGCGCTCTAAATAATAAAACTGAAAATAAACGTGATGTAGAATAAAATTCTACATTTTGCTAGTTAATTCCATATTTCATTTTTGTGTATTTATATTAATTCAAATCTTAGAGGTGCCAATTTTTTGAGTCTCCGTACTATATAAGTGTTGACAGAATGTATACCCTCATATTTTCAATATATTTATGTTTCATAATTATTTAATAAAAATTAAGAGAATTCCGACAGAAATGTTTCCAAAAATTAACAAAACAAAGCCAGATTGTACTGACCTTATGGCAACAAAATAATAATTATGGATTATAATCCAATAACACTTCTTTAATAGCTACCACTCGGTTCCCAGTAGAGTATTTTGGTTGCACAGATCCCAGACAATATTTGCATAAAGTTTCATTTAATGGACACAAGTTAATTAAGCTTACATTTTTTTCTTCATGTGTCCTTTTCTCTCTTTTCCTCTCGTTCGCAATGTTCAAACCCATATCGAGTTCTAGAAATTTTCTAGGAATTCATTAAAACAAATGCCACTACAGTATCATTCACTTCAAAAAAAGTAGATGTGGACACAAGAACGAACAAAAACAATAACATTTCTCAATTAAATTTGCATATTAGAAAGAAAGTAAAAAAGGACAAGCAAGGAAACTCTCAAAAAAAGAAGAAAACAATACAATATTGCAGACATTTATTGATTTTAAGGGTTAGTTTGAAAGGGACAATATGGATTACACTCTTCTTCCTCTTAAGGGTTCCAAGATAAAAGGTACTTTCTAATGCCAGTGGTATGGTCAATAAACAACTAAACGCACCATATAGTTTTCTATTTTTATAAATGCTTTTATATAAGCTTTCAGTAGAAACCCTATGTGGGGTGTCATTGTAACAAAATATCCCTAAGCTGACCTATATATCAGTATTAACCCCTATAACGGAATACTATGGACGCCATTATTATACCCTCCACCATATGGAGGGTATAATTAAATTTGTCATTCCGTTTGTAACACATCGAAATATTCGTCGGAGACCCTATAAAGTATATATATTATTGATCAGCATAAAATTCTATGTCGATTTGACCATGTCCGGCTGACCGTCCGTCCGTCCGTCTGTCTGTTGAAATCAAGATACAGCTCGCAATTTTAAAGATAGAGAGTCAAAATTTGGTACAGAAGTTTTTATTACTTGCAGGATGGTTGGTATTGAAAATGGGATATATCGGTCCACGTTTTGATATAGCCCCATAGAACGGTACCTCCCGATTTTCGGTATTTTTAAGGTTTTACCTTCATTATCCTACCAAAATGGCTGAAATTTGGTACGTAGTCTTCTTTAGGGGTATAAAACTTTCCCCCAGAATTTTGTCGGTATCGGTCCACACGTTCATATAGCCCCCAAAGAACGGTACCTCCCGATTTTCGGTATTTTTAAGGTTTTAGCTTCATTATCATACCAAAATGGCTGAAATTTGGTACGTAGTCTTCCTTAGGGGTATAAAACTTTCCCCCAGAATTTTGTCGGTATCGGTCCACACCTTCATATAGCCCCCATAGAACGGTACCTCCCGATTTTCGGTATTTTTAAGGTTTTAGCTTCATTATCCTACCAAAATGGCTGAAATTTGGTACGTAGTCTTCTTTAGGGGTATAAAACTTTTCCCCAGAATTTTGTCGGTATCGGTCCATACCTTCATATAGCCCCTATGGAACGGTACCTCCCGATTTTCGGTATTTTGAACGTTGTGGCCTCAATATTCCACCCAAATGGCTGAAATTTGGTATTTAGACTTCGTTGGGGGTACTCAAACATCCCCTTCAAATTTGTCGGTAAAGGTCCACGCCTTCATATAGCCCCCATGGAAAAGTACCTCCCGATTTTTCTTATTTTGAAGGTTGTGTCTTCAATATTCCACCAAAATTACTGAAATTTGGTATTTAGTCTTTAATGTGATATAAAACTGTTCGCCAGAAATATGTCTGTACAGGTCCACGCTTTCATATTGCCCCATTTCTGACTAAAATTCGTCGGTATAGGTCCACGTTTCGATATAGTCCCCATAGAACGGTACCTCCGGATTTTCGTAATACTGAAGATTGTGACGTCAATATCCAACAGAAATGGCTGAAATTCGTTATTTCGTCTTCCAAGAGTTATAAAATATTCCAGAAGAGTATTATCAGTATAGGTCCACGTCTTCCTATATCCCCATAGAAGCTTATTTCTTGATTTTCGATATTTTTTTAGTTTTAGCCACATTCTCTTACCGAAATATAGGAAATTTGGTATTTAGTCTTCTTTGAGCCTAAAAAACTTTCCGTCAGAAATTTGTCGGTATAGATCGACGTTTTGAAATAGCCCCCATAGAATTGTGCCTCACATTGTTTTACCGAAATTGCTGAAATTTAGTATTAAGTCTTCTTCATATACGAAAGGAAACTAATTATTCCATTTTACTTCAATACAACTTGTGGTGGAGGGTATAGCAAGTTCGGCCCGGCCGAAATTAACGCCGTTCTTACTTGTTTTTATAGAAACCTAATACAGAGAACTCCCACCTACGTTACGGAGGTTACCTCTTCTTTCGAAATAAGAACTAGCAAAGGATTGTTGAAGACCCCTAAGTGGGTCTTTATCTATAACATACTCCTACGAAAGTCTTACTATAATACATCCCGAAGATGTTTCATCGTTCTCTTCTGCAGAAGACTTCTTGGTATTCTATTCAATGGATTATCATTACGAAAGTCTTATCTTATGCAGA
The DNA here is from genome assembly GCF_047663935.1 of Musca autumnalis. Taxonomy (NCBI): domain Eukaryota; kingdom Metazoa; phylum Arthropoda; class Insecta; order Diptera; family Muscidae; genus Musca; species Musca autumnalis. Next base: position 201,417,208 of record NW_027412088.1, read on the forward strand.
AAATCATGGGCATCGGTATGGTCTATCACATATCCGTAATAAGAAATCTTTAAATATAAAATAACCCACCTCCCCCTACCTTGGACTTTCCGAAACCAGTATTTTCCATACTACCAACTAACGATGTCAACTCGTATATATGCGACGTCAATGTAGGACCTATACAGGACAAACCTCAAGACTTATGGGGGTCTTCTTCCATAAACTACCTCTAACGTGATCTCTTTTCGTAGGGTCCACTAAGTTGATATAAAGAATTGTCCTGGTAAGGATCCTGGTTAGGACCCCCTCTTATAGAATACATATATGCTGGAAAGACCCCTTCTTATAGAAAGTGTTCTGGTAAGGACCCTTTTTGCAGCAAGTGTGTGAGAAGGGCCCCTTCATTTATAATGAATATTACCGATCATCCCAATCCCAAGGCAGCGGGTTCTTTCGTACCGGATTGACCCAATAGATGTCAGGAGTGGGTGCATCTAAGGGGTTGCTCTGGACTTGTCCACGTGAGAGACTACGACAGGGACTATGTTGCTCCATGCTGCGTGAACACAGTCCCCAGTGAGTCGTCGTCGGATTACGAAACTCCCTCATCGTCTGACTACGAAACTCCCCCGCAGTCCCCTCCACAACAACCGCACACGCAACCTTTAACACCAGCCGTTGTTGTCCCAATCCCAGAGAATGCATCCTTTTTGCAATTTAATTGCAATTGACTCCGAGGTAAGATCGAGGAAATATTAGATTTCATAAGTCGGAAGAACATCAAGGTCGCTGCGGTGCAAGAAACCAAGCTCAACAACAACTGTAGCTTACAACATTGTGATGGTTACAATGTGCTAAGGAAAGATCGCACCAGAAGTGGAGTTAGGGGATTAGCTTTCCTATTGCACCAGTCTGTCCAATTCAGACCTATCTCGCTTGAGACTGTCTCTAATGACCCGTACATGGAATGTATGGGGGGTAGCAGTCAGGTGTGGAACTGCCGATATAGAGTTGCTGAAAGTATACATCCCGCCGAGAAATAGCTGTATCTCAGATTACGTGCCAAACATTAGTCCGCTTTTGGAAGGTCATAATCGTCTGGGCCTGGGGGACTTTAATGCGCATCATGAGATGTGGCATTAGGCAGGAAACTACCAGAGAGGTACAGCGCTCGCTGAGCAGATTGACAGCTCTACGTTTTGCACGGTCAATGAGGACGCCCCTACCAGAATTAGAGGAGAGTGTCACAGCCCGCCAGACATAACCATCGTGTCACCCTGGCAACCCATCATTTCCCTTGGATCAGACCATCACCCCATAATTGTCTCCATTAGCAGACCACCCGATTTCCTTACCTCTGAACGCCGCACATTCGTCAATCATAAGAAAGCTGATTGGCCGGGTTTCAGAGAGTTCACCAATCACCGCTTCAGAGAACTGTCCAATCCTTCTGATGTTCGGGTAGCGGAAAGTACTTTCCGAGACATCATCACTGCTGCAGCCGCTCGCCATATCCCTGCTGGTCGAATACCCGAAGTAAGACCAAACTTCCCAGCAGAGGCGACGGGATTAGCAAATGAGCGTGATGAGCTTCGCCGAACCAACCCCAATGATCCCAGAGTCAGGGAGCTGACATTGGAAGTTAACAGGCTGGTCGGCGAGCATAAGCGGAACAAGTGGTTAAATCATCTGATGAGTTGCAACATTGGAGCCGGTATAGGTGAATTGTGGGCAACGGTTAAGTCACTCTCGAACCGCAGAAGTAGAGAAGATAGGACCTCAGTCACATTTGGCGACGTTACGTTGACTTACCCGAAGAGGTGTGCAAGTTACTTCAATCGACAGTTTGTCGAGCACCCCGGGAGTGACAGGGCGAAGAGAAGAGTGTTACGTCGCATTAGATCTCTTCCTGCCGAGGATGAACCACCACAGTTTACAATGGATGATGTTGCGAATGCCATCAGGAACACTAAGTCATCCAAAGCGTTGGGCCCTGATGGAATCTCCATAGTAATGCTGAAGCAGCTGGGTGAGCCGGGAGTGGAGTATCTCACTAAAGTTCTCAACTTGTCGATATCCACCCTCATTGTTCCCGAAGTCTGGAAAATGGGCGGAGTGGTCCAACTACGGAAGCCCGGCAAGGGTGCCAGCAAAAGTGAATCGTACAGGCCGATTTCGCTTTTGTCGCCCGTAGCTAAGACCCTTGAGGGCTTAGTCCTCCCCAGTATCAGAAATAGCTATCAAGTTTCCAATCATCAGCATGAATTCCGTAAGCAGCACACATATTTGTTAAGGACTCAACCAGAGAAGGCCGTGCGATAGAACAGTGATGGTGACGCTTGACTTATCAAAAGCCTTTGATACAGTCAGGCACTCCACGCTGTTTGAGGACATTGAGCAGACAACCCTCCGGCCAAGCTAGAAACGTTGGATAGTCATTATATGTCGTACGTGGAATTCAGGAACAAGAAGTCCAAACCCCGTAGAGTGAAACAGGGAGTTCCACAAGGTGGGGTGATATCTCCGGAACTGTTTAACCTCTACCTCTCCTGTATTCCGCCCCCTCCAGACGGCATCGAGATCGTAACGTATGCGGATCGGGTACCTATCCTAATTACAAACTGAAAAGTAGGAACAAGGTCCTCAAGTCCCTAGCCGGCAGAACTTGGGGTGCAGATAAAGAAACCTTGTTGACCACATATAACGCGATAGGTCGGTCTGCGGTAAGCTATACGGCGCCAGTCTGTCCCACGAGATTATGTGATACGAATTGGAAAAAGATTCAAACTTGCCAGAATGCCGCCCTGAGAACAGCAACAGGGTGCCTCCTCAAATCTTCAGTGTACCATCTACATGAGGAGGCAAAGATTCTTCCAGTAAAGCAACACAATGAGATGCTTTCGTTGCAGTACCTGCTTGGATGTTACCGTGTGAGCCATCCCAAACACCATCTTATGGGTAGGCCCGACACATACAGGCAGATCAGGAAGGATGTCCATGCTCTAGAGGGAGAGGTCTAACGATACAGGAGAGAACCCCTAGATCAACAAGCGAATCATGCAGGTTTAAATAGTATTCACACGGATGCAGTTGCCAAGGCCTTAAGCAATTATAATGTGAATAAAGTCCTCGAAATACATCCCCCATACATTGCAGCTGAGGAGCGTCAGCTGCCTCGACAACTACGCTCGGGATATTGCAGTCGCCTAAATTCTTATTGGGCGAAAATCGACCGCGCCGTGCAAGACATCTGTCCAGTATGTGGCATGGACCGCAAGACATCTGCCCAGTATGTGGCATGGGCCCGCACGACACAAAACACCTTTTCAACTGCCCAGCCAAACCTACTCATCTAACTCCAGTGGATCTGTGGTTACATCCCATCGAAGCGGCCACTTTACTAGAACTGGAGATAGGACCAGAGCCAGATTGAACAGAAGAACGAACATACAAATATACTAACAAACACTGTTACAACAACAACACTACCGATCGTCCCGAAAATGTTCATGGAGGTCTTCTGTTGTCTGTAGAAAACATATAGAGGTCCTCTTATGTGTTTCGAGGACCTCAAGGGATTTTCTGTTGTCTCAAGTAGACTTCAAGCGGTATTCTGTTGCCAAAGACTATCTCAAGAAGTCTTACGTTATCAGTGTTTCAAAGAACTGTTGTATACCTAATCCTTCAAGGGACCTTCTTTTACTATAGAAAAACTTAAGAGGCCTTCTGTTGTCTGTAGTAGAGTTCAAGAGGTCTTCTGTTGTGAGTGGAAGACCTTGGGAGGTATACTTTAATATTTGGAAGATTTCCAGAAGTTTTGGACAATCCACAGAAGAAACTATAGGAGATTATTTTGTCTGTAGAAGATCTCAAGCGGCCATCGTTTGTCATAGAATAACTCCATAGATTTTCTGATGTTTGTAGTAGGGCATAAGAGTTCTTCTTTTGTGCGTCTAAGACCTCAAACGGCATTCTGTTGTATGTAGAAGAGTCGTGAAGTTCAAATCGTCTTCTTTTGCCATTGAAGACCACCAAACCCCTATTGTTGACTCTAGAGTACCTTAGGAGGTTCTCTTTTATGGTTCGAAGACCTAAAAATACCTCAGGAGGTCTTATGTTATCTGTTTTCTGTAGAATACCTCATAAATTGGTCTCCTGTCTACAAAAGACCTCAAGGGACCTTCTGTTGCCACAGAAAACCTATAGAGGTTTTCTGTTTTCTGTAGAAGATCTTAAGCGCTCTTATGTAGTCATAGAGGTCTTCCGTTGTTTACAGAAAACGTGAACCGGTATTTTGTTGCAGTAAAATACCTCAACAGGTCCTCTGATGTCTGTGGAAGGACTCAAGAGTTTTTCTCTTATCTATAGCATAGCTAAAGAGGTCTTCTGTTGCTTTATAGAAGCCCAGAAGAGGAACTCTCTTCTAAAGAAGGATCCTAACGAAGTCCGTTTTAGCTATAAAGTAACTATACTCTTCTGTATAAGACAGAAAACCTCTCAAAGTATTCTAAATAACACAGAAGACCTTTGAATGCCATTTATAGGCAACGGTCTTCTTGAGGTATTCTATAGACAACAGAAGACCTTTTGAGGCCTCTTCAGATACAGAGGAGACTTTGAAGTCTTTTTCAGACAACAGAAACCCTTTTTTATACCCTACACCACTATGTGGGGAGGGTATTATAGGTTGGTTTTGGCCAAAAAGTTTGTAACGCATCGAAATAATGGTCGTAGACCCATACTTATATATACCAAAATGAATGTCTCGACGAGCTGAGTCGATCTGGCTGTGTGTGTCCGTCCGTCAGTCCGTCCGTCCGTCCGTCTGTCCATCTAAACTTTGTAATCACGCTACAGGTCGCAATTTTGATCGGATCGCCACGAAATTTTTGATGTTGATGGGGGTCCCGGAGGGGAAGAAGCCTATTGATTTAAGTGATGGTCGGATAATATTTAGGGGAATGGGCAAAAAACTTATGTGGATAAAAAGACAACGTTTTTTCCAAAGCGAATATCTCAGCTTCAATATGGGGTATACCAAAAGCCTTTCTAATGATGTAAAGTAGGTTCTCGTAGATGGTCAAACAACGAAGATATCGCAAAAGCCGCTAATAGAACACAACTTTTCATTTTTGCGATTTTAATAATAATGACGAATATCACAGCTTTTGTTCGGGACCTTCCAAAAGCAAAGTCTGAAAATGAAAGTAAAAAATTCCAACATTACAATGATGTAAAGCAGGTTGGCGTAGATGTCCAAATAACGGAGATATCGCAATAGTCGGTAATACATCCCATTTTTCCACTTTATTGGAAATCACGCTACAGGTCGCAATTTTAATTGAATCGTCACAAAATTTTGGGTGTTATTGGGGGTCCCACAGAGGAAAAAACTTTTGATTTTTGATAATGGTGGGATATTATTCAGGGGTCGAAATGTGACAAAAAAAATATTTGTAAAAAAGACCAACGTTTTATTTCAACGTTAATATCTCCCTTCTGTAGGAGGTATATCGAAAGCAAAACCTGGAAAGGAAAGTAGAAAATATCACCTTTACAACGATGTGAAGTAGGTTGTCATAGGTGGTCAAACAACAGAGATATCGCAATAGTCGGTAATGCATCCCTATTGATGGTTGGCATACATCCCACTTTTCCATTTTTTATTTGGGCTGTACTGTCGATGCACTTAAATGCGTTTCAAAAAAATTGACCTGTTTTAATGAAGACATTCAGAGCAAAGGCGCTAAGCTATCCCAATTTTAATATTTTGAATTTTATTAGTCAAAGGCTTATGAACAGGGGTAGTGGTGTAGGGTATCACATAGTCGGCCACGATCCGACTATAGCCTTTGCTCACTTGATGTTTTTCGAGAGACCTTAGAGAACTTCTTGAGATATTTTGTAGTCTTATATAGACACTGGTGAGCTCTTAATATCGTCAATAGACAGCAGAATGAAGGTCTTTTAAAAGCAGCAGAAAATCTCTTGAAATATTTTATATAAAGCTCTGGGTGGTTTCTGTAGGCAACAGAATGCATTTTGAGGTCTTCTAAAGACAAAAGGCTACTTCTTGAAGAATTTAAAGATAGCAGAAGACTTCATGAGCTCCTTTATAAACAACACATGAACTCTTGAGTTTTTGAGTTGTCTGTAGAAGACCTTGAGAAGTTTTGATGATCCTCTAAATTAAATCAGTACCAACATGTAGCAATGGTAGAGATGGGAGGAGCCCAAACGTCTTTTCTGGAGAAAGGGAACGAAATGCAAAAATGAGATTTCTTTTGTGATTGTAACAAAATAATTCCCGATAATATAGGTTTTGAAGTGAATTGAATTTGTTTCGAGATCAAAAATATTTCTCCCAAAACATTTTAGTATATATAAGCAGCTCTTTAGAACTGCATTGAATTATATGCCACAAATAATCGTCCTTCTCCTGCAATATATTTAAATAAAAATGACATTTTTAACACATTTTAAATCCCCCCATAAACTTGTTAAGCATAATTGATGAAACCAGTATCAGCTTTTAATGTATCAACAAATCTTCTACCACTGCTACTACTAAAACTCCAGCAACAACATCTAAACCCTAATAAAAACATAATTACATTTTAAGTACTTGAAACCAAAACTTCATCGTTCATTGCATCAATTTATTGACCACAAGACAGGCAGGGAGATATAGGGAAAGATAGAACTAAACACATAATCTTACAGCAAAGATGCAAGATGGAAGACGCATAAACTGTTTGGTTGTTTGTGGGCTTGACTTGATGTGTTTAAAATCAAATTAATTGCTTTTAATGTTCGGCATCAACACTGGAATTACCATTGGCCATAATGTATTTTAAAAGAGAGGAAATCTTGTTTACGGTTTGCAAGCAATAGAAACACTTTGGGAAGTTGTTAAACAACATCATGCAGACAAACAAACAAGTAGTCGAGTAAGAAAACACTCTAACAAATATATTGAGAGCTGGGGCTTTGTAGAATATATTTTGTGGTAAATATTTTCCCTATTGCATTCCTTCGGTCATGTTGAAGCGATGTAGCGCTTCCTTCTATTCATTGGTTTCTAAATCGATGCACGTAAGGCTTCCAAATAAAAGCCACCAGCAGAAAAAGAGAAATAAAAAACTTCCAATAAACCATCAGCAATGGGAGTTTTGTTGCTTTACACCAACACAAAATAACAAAACCGATAACTGTTAAGATATACTCTGACATACATACATACATACCTACAAACATTTGTTAAACTTTATTGGGAAAAGTAGGGAATAAATTCGGAAATGAGATAACTAACAAAATTTGAATATTCACACAGGATTTCCTTAAAATAGAAACACTCTTGAAAACAAGTATATGCTTCGTTAGCAGCACCAGCATAATTCTAAACCGAGAAGGCTTTAAAAATACCCAAGATACCAGAAATTATTTTATAGTAGACCATGTAGTCTTACCATTAAAAACAATAACGCCTCCACATAGAAGTTTACGATATTTTTCTATAAAAGACCACAAGCTTTTTAGAACTTTGTAAAGCCTTTGTTCCTCAATTGATGCTAAGACTTTTCTTAGCTGGAACAGGAACTCTTGACCTTTTTATTGATACTAATTATATTGATGTATGTATACACATAACCTTAGAGGTATTCTATGTACATCGAAAAACAAGTTGAGTTCTTCTCTTAAGGGAAGACCTCTCGAGGTATTTTAATATTTTAAAACCAAGATCTCAGGAGGTCTTATGTTATCATGGAAGACGTTAAGAGGTCTGCTGTTGTCGGTAGAACGCCCCAAGAAGTCATCTGTGGTTGGTAGAATGCCCCAAGAAGTCATCTGTGGTCTACTGTTGACTTTTGTTGTCCTTAGAAAATGTTGCCATATAAGACTTCAAAAAGTCTTCTATTGTCAATAGAAGACCTCTTCTTTTGTCTGCAATATACCTTCTGTCATCTATAGTAGACCTAAGAAGGTCTTTTGTTGTCTGGAGTAGACCTAAAGAAGTCTTCCGTTCTCTCTAGTAGATCTCAAGAGGACTCCTGTTGGCTTTAGAAGACTCATATTATATTGTCGATATAACCCCTCAAGAACTCTTCTGCTGTCTCTAGACGACCACAGCACGTCTTCTGTTGTCAATAGAACACTTCAAACGGTCGTCTGTTGAGTACAGAATACCTCAATAAGTCGTTTGCAGTATATAGAAAATCTCAAAAGCTTTTCTGTTGTCTATGGGATATCTTCTGTTGTCGGTGTAAGACCTAAAGAGGGGTTCCGTTGTTTTTTTTTTTTTTTTTTTTGATTCAGCGGAAGACCTCAAGCCTTATGTTGCCTCAGAAGACCCCAAAAAGTCTTCTATTGTAGATCGAACATCTCAAGAGGGCTTTTGTTGTCCAAAGAGCAATTCAAAATTTTCTCATGTCTATACACACAAAAAAATTCAAGAATTTTTACATATTTTCACATAAGATACATGTGCTACAGCCACTATTTTTTCAAAAATATATACGATTTTCATGAGATACAAAATCACTTTCCAATTTTTCCCTACATTCCCATTATTTGCTCTCACATTTCTTATCTTGGTTGGTAAATGCTTTCAACTTTGTATTCGTTTTCTTTTGAATGGTCTCATCGTCTCATCATCACATTGACACTGTATAAACAAACCACAACACAACCCCCACCATCGTCTCACCATCACACTGAGACTATATCAACAAACCACAACAACACACAACCTGACTGAAATACAAATAAACGTTTTACGTTAAACGACCACCGTCGTAACAATTGTTAGTTAACTGACAAACCAAACAACTACATAGCGTTTGGTGTCGAAAAAAAGCAAAGTGATTGGCTGTACGATATAGTTCGCATCTACATTTTTTTAATTTCTTTAACTAAAGGCAACATCTAACATCTCAACCTAGTGCTGATAGAATCAACATGTATGTACATATGGTTCATATTGTTCTGCTATGCTCACAAGATGATAACAACTACAGTGAAAATCATTAGAAGGAACTGTAAATTACAATAATACAAAATAAAAGCATTAAATAAAAAGAAGCAAAAATTGCCTCTGGTTAGGTTGGTGGTGTGTGGGGTGTGTTATCCAATAAAAACAAAACGACTCGCCAAAATTGTTTTTTTTTTTCAATCTCTCCGAAGAAACTAGTATTTTTTTTGCTTTATGAAAGGAGTTCATAAAATGCAGAAATTTGAACCTTGGTAAGACTTTATGAACACTATTCCTAAAATGCCGTAATTTTTTTCTGTGTAAAAGACCTCAAGAGGCCTTCTCTTGATGCAGGAGGACCGCAGGAGGTCTTCTATTGCCTCATAAGACCTCAAAAATTCTTCTGTTAATAGTAGACGCCTTCTAGAGGCCTTCTGTTGCCGCAGAGGACCTTAGGAGGTCTTCTTTTGCCTTTCGAAGACAGAAAAAAGTTTTCTGTTGTCAATGGTCTTTTCTTGTATATAGAAGACTTCGGAAAGTTTTCTGTTACCCCAGATGACCTCGAAAAGACTTCTGCTGTCGATAGAAGAGCTCAGGAGTTCTTCTGTTGTCTATAGAAGATTTCAAGAGGACTTCTGTTACCGTTGAATACTTCAACCGACCTTCTTTTGTCTATAGGATACCTAGAAAAGACGGTAAATTACAATAATACAAAATAAAAGCATTAAATAAAAAGCAGGAAAACTTGTTTCTGATTTGGGGTTTGTTATCCAGTAAAAAACAAAACAACTCGCAAAAATGGCTATATTTTTTTTCAATCTCTCAGAAGAAACCAGTATTTTTTTGCTTTATGAAAGGAGTTCATGAAATGCAGAAATTTGAACATTGGCAAGACTTTATGAACACTATTCCTAAAATGTCGTAATTTTTTCCTGTGTAAAAGACCTCAAGAGGCCCCTCTTGACGCAGAGGGCCGCAGGAGTTCTTCTATTGCCTCAAAAGACCTTCTAGAGGCCTTCTGTTGCCCCAGAGGACCTCAGGAGATCTTCTTTTGCCTTTCGAAGGCCTCAAAAAGTCTTCTGTTTTCAATGCAAGCCATCCAGAGGTCTTTTCTTGTCTATAGAAGACTTCGAGAAGTTTTCTGTTACCCCAGATGATCTCGAAAGGACTTCTGCTGCCGATAGAAGACCTCAGGAGTTCTTCTTTTGTCTATAGAAGATTTCAAGATGACTTCTGTGACCGTTGAAGACTTCAACCGACCTTCTGTTGTCTATAGAAGACCTCGAAAAGACTTCTGCTGTCGACAGAAGACCTCAGGAGTTCTTCTGTTGTCTATAGAAGATTTCAATAGGACTTCCGTTACCGTTGAAGATTTCAACCGGCATTCTCTTGTCTATTGAATACCTCGAAAAGACTTCTGTTGTCGATAGTAGACCTCAAGAGTTCTTCTGTTGTCTACAGAAGATCTCAAGAGGACTTTTGTTGTCGTTGAAGACTTCAACCGGCCTCCTCTTGCAAACAGAGGACCTCGAAAAGGTTTCTATTGTCGATAGTAGACCTCAAGATTTTTCTGTTGTCTACAGAAAATTTCTAGAAGTCTCCTGTTGCCAGAAGACTTCAAAAATTCTTTTGTTGCCGCTAGGATAACTCCAGTTGTCTTATGTTGTCAATAGAAGACATCACGAAGTAATTTGCTGTTTATAGAAGATCATTAGATGTTTTCTGTTTCCTATTGAAGAACTGAAGAGACATTCTGTTGGCTATAGAATGAGCTCTTAAGGTCTGCTTTAGACAACAGAAGACCTTTTGAGTTCTTCCGTAGACACAGAGTAGCCCTTGAAGTATTTTTCAGACATCAAAAACCCTTTGTTGTTTTTCTTGAGACCTCAAAAGACTTCTTAAGATATTTTGTGGTCTTATATATACACTGATGAGCTCTTAATATCTTCTTTAGACAACAGTATGAAGACCTATTGAGGAGTTTCAAAAGCAGTAGAAGACCCATTGAAGCCTTCAAAAAACAACAGACGACTCTTTTTAGGAAAGCTTATGAGCTCTGGATGGTTTCTGTAACCAACAGAATGCATTCTGAGATCTGCTAAAGATAAAAGGCGACCTCTTGGAGTCTTTTAAAGACAGCAGAAGACTTCTTGAGCCCCTTTATAGGCAATACATGATCTCTCGAGGTTTTATGTTGTATGTAGAAGACTTTAAGAAGTCTTCGATGATCCTCCAAATCAAATCAATATCAACATGTAGCAATGATAGAAATGGGAGGGACCGAAGGCCACAAGAGGGTCAAGTCACATGTTGCATTGACAATATGTCTTTTGTCGTCTGTTGAAGACCTCAAGTGGTCCTCCGTGGTCTATAGAAGAACTCAAAAGATCTTCGAGTGTCAATAGAAGCTTCAAGTATACTACAGCAGACCTCAAAAAGTTTTCTTTTTATCTGTGGAACACCTCGAGTGGCATACTGTTGCTTATAGAAGACCTCAAGCTGTATTATGTTGTTGATAGAGGTTTTCTGTTGTCTATAGTAGAGCTCATGAGTTGTTCTGTTGTCGACAGAAGGACTCATGAGATCTGTGTGTTGTCTATAGGAGTCCTCAAGAGATCCTATATTATTTATAGAAGACCTAGGGAGGCCTTCGGTTGTCTGTAGGAAACCTCAAGAAGTCTTCTATTGCGTGTAGGAGACATGAAAAGGTTTTCTGTTTTCTAGTAATGACCTAAAGACATTTCCTTTTGTCTGTAGAAGACTTCAAGGCGACTTCTGTTGCAATAGAAGAACTCAAAAGAAGATATATTGAGAATAAATGAAGGCCTCAAAAGTTGTTCTGTTATCTCCTGCTGTCTATCGAAGACCTCAAGAGGTTTTCTGTTGTTTGTATGAGACCTAAAGTGGACCTCAAGAGACATTTCCCACTAATGGCATTGGCGTTGCCCCTAAAATGCAGATAGGCATTTCGCCATTTTGGCTTACATATCGGAAAATGCAACAATGTGTGTCTTTGTCGGTTTGTATCAATTTCTATGTATTACGTTGAATATGTTTCACAAGAATTCTTATAGCCTGCAATGGGATTTTGTGATCAATGGTTGTGGTAGCGAACACATGCATTTTACACTCAAAGAAAAATAAAGCAATTCTTTAGGTGGATATAAAGAACTTTCTTATTTGTAGCTGTGCCCTTTAAAGACTTTTGTCAGATCTTCTTGTAAAAGACTTATACCTATTCTAACCGGACTTATACATTTTCTTATAGAACCGCAATATGTCCTCTCACAGTTTCGTTAAAAAAACTCTTCTTAAAGAAGTACAATAGTTCTTCTGGTTGAATACTAAATTGTCTTCACTTAGAAGGCTACAAGACCTCCCTATAGAAGTCCAATAAGATTCCTTCGATTTTCCTTTTTCTCGAGTGTTGCTCTCACTTGCATTTAAAGTTAAAATTGTGCCCAAAGGTTTTGAACTCTATGAAAAGTATTTAAAAAGGCGACGTGATATCAAAGAAGTTAACACATAGTTAAATTTTCTTGTGGGAAAATATATGTAGGTCGCACACACACCCACTCACAAATACACCCATGTAAACTTAAACAATACATGCATATACATACGTATCTAAACAAAGGCCACAACATAGCCAAGGTTCAAACGATAATTTCTGAAGAAGTTAGAAACAGTTAAAAGGATTACAAAACATACAACAAAAGTTAATAACAACCACAATTTAAGTCTATTCAATGGAGAAAATTACATAAACCAAAATTTGTAAATTGTGAAATAATAAAGCGAAAATAATTATTTGAAAATTTTGCCATTTTAGGCGAAGATCATTTTTAATTTTAATTTTTAATTTCTCGTAGGAAATCGAGCTTTATGATCAATAATGCAACTGAAAAAGGAAAGCCGACGACTCGAACCCTCACACGCACCACTATGTGACATGACATGTTTCGCCTTTGGTAATGAAGGCTCCTCAGACATATCGGATGTGGGACGGCTTCGCTATCATCTAACTTTTACTCTTTCAAATGCAATTCGTTGAAAATAATTGTTATTAAAAAATATTATAACAATGGCTTAGAACTTCACAGCTGCTTCATTATCCGACGCAAAAGTGGACGTATTTACAATCTTGCAGTCCATAAAATATTCTGAGTGCGGTTTAATTTACTGGCTATTGTGTTTATAATTTATCTCGTCGCCATTTCAGTTTAAAATCTGTACCTCACACACTTCACCAAACTCAAAACCTGGTCAAAATACATTTTTACATATGAGAATAGGATTTTTTCAGTTCCGAAAAAAAATAAATCTCTGCTACACTTCATTTCAATGAAGGTAAGTTATAAGCATCAGAGTAATAAATTTAAAAACAATCTTCGGTTTTAGTTCTTCTAACCAAGGATAGGTTACTTTACATTTGCTTAAGGCTAAATGATAATTTATGTAAAAAAGTAAACTAGCAACCATGTGTCCTTCCCTTGGCAGTGATTGTATGAAATAAATTACTAAATTGAGTAGCTAACTGATACTGAATGGCTCACCGGTGAGACGAGACGAGGAACGAGTGAAAATTAAGGAAGAAATCTCTATTTCCCCAGATTTCCCAAAAAATTTTATTGTGTCAAGCTGAAAGAAAAATCTCCCGTTGAAAACTATACTGAGTAAGGCTGAATGAAACATTTCCTTCCATTGAGTGTAGACGACATCACGATGCCTTCTGTTACCACAGAAAAACAAAAGAGATCTTCTGTTGCCATAGAAGACTTCAAGAGGTCTTCTGTTCTCGACGAAAGACTTTAAAGGACTTCTGTTGTTTATAGAAGACCTCAAGACATCTTCTGTTATCAATAGTAAACATCAAAAGTTCTTCTGTCTCAGGAGGAATTCTGCTGTCTAAAGAAGACTTCAAGAGGCCGTCTGTTCTCTACGAGTATAAAAGACCCCAAGAGACTTTCTGTTGTCTAAAAAAGACCTCGAAAATTTTTATGTCCATAGGAGATCTGAAGAGGAGATCCATAGGAGATCTAAAGAAGACCTCGAAAGGTATTCTGTTGTCTACAGAAGACCCCAAGGAATTTTATATCGTCAATAGAAGAATTTAAAGGGCCTCCTGTTCTTTATAGAAGACCTCAAAAGGTCTTCTGTTGTCTGCAGATGACTTTAAGAGGTCTTCGGTTGTCTAAAGAAGACATCAAAAATCATTCTACTGTCTATAGAAGACCTCAAAAGGACTTGTGTTGTCGATAGAAGACCATCCGATCCGTTCTGTTGTAGATTGAAGACCTAAAGACCTCAAGAGGCCTTTTGTAGCCTATTAATAGAAGACTTTAAAGGGTCTTCAATTTTCATGGACATCAAAAGGATTTCTAGTACCTGTAGACCTCAAGAGGCATTCTGTTATCTATTGAACACCTCGATAGGTCCTCTGTTGTCAAAAAGAAGATCTCAAAAGATCCAATGTTGTCAATAGGAGACCCCAAGAAGCCTTCCGTTGCCTAAGGAAGACCTCAAGAGGTCTTCTGTTGTCCACAAGAGATCTCAAGAGGCCTTCTTTTGTCTATAAAAGACTTCAAAAGGTCCTATGTTGTCAAAAAAGAACTTGAAAATTTTTTCTGTAGTCTAAAGAATATTTGAATATTTGCAGAAGTTCTCAAGACATATGTTGTCTACAGAAGACTTCAAGAGTAGTTCTGTTTACTATAGAAGACCTCAAAACTCATACTAGTATCTACACACCTCATGAGGCATTCTGTTGTTATTGAATACCTCGAGAGGTCCTCTGTTGTCAAAAGGAGACCTCAAGAGATCCACTGTTGTCAATAGGAGACCCCAAAAAGGCTTCTGTTGCATAAAGAAGAGGTCTTCTTTTTCAGTATATTCTAGAAGGCCTTCTGTTATCTGTAGAAAACCTCAAGAAACTTTCTGTTGTCCAGACAAGACTTCAGTAGGTCTTCTGTTGATAATAGACGACTTCAAAAGGTCTTCTGCTTACCATAGAAGACCTGGAAAGGTCTTCTAGTGTTTATAGACCGCAAGAGCCATTCGGTGGTCTTTAGAACACCTCAATAGGTCCTCTTTTATCAACAGAAGACCCCCAAGAGGTCCACTGTTGTCAATAGAAGATCCCAAGAGGCCTTATGTTACCTAAAGAAGACCTCAAGAGAACAGCGGAAGATCTAAAGAGGATTATGTTCAAAGGGATCTATGTTCTTCTGTTGCCCATAGAAGACTTCAAGAGACTTTCTGTTGTCTATAGAAAAACTCAAGGTCCTTTCTGTTGTATACAGAAAATTTCAAGAGGCCTTCTGTTTACAAACGAAGACTTCACAAAGACCTGCTGTTGACTATAGACGACCTCGAGAGGTCTCTTGCTGTAGATAGAATACTTTAAAAAGGCTTATGTTGTCTATAGAAAACCTCAGCAGATCTTCTGTTATCCATGAAAGTCCTCAAGAGGCGTTCTGTTGTCTGGAGAAGAAGTATTTTGTTCTTTATAGAAGGCCTCTAGAGCCTTGTCTTCAGAAGACCCCACGAGACGTTCTGTTGTGTAAGGAAGACTTCAGAGGTCTTCTGTTGTCAATGGAAGACCTTAAGATGCCTTCTGCTGTTATAGAAGACCTCAAAACGAATTCTGTTGTCAACAGTAGAGTTCTGA
Source organism: Musca autumnalis (assembly GCF_047663935.1). Classification (NCBI taxonomy): domain Eukaryota; kingdom Metazoa; phylum Arthropoda; class Insecta; order Diptera; family Muscidae; genus Musca; species Musca autumnalis. The sequence goes on from NW_027412088.1 coordinate 201,432,831, forward strand.
ACGTCTTCTGTTGTGTACAAAATACCTCAGAACCTTTTATTGCCCATAGAAAACGTCAAGAGGTCTTCTGTTGCCGTAGAAGGAGTAAAGCGGTTTTATCATAGACTGATGAATGTATAGACAAAGAAATCCCCAAAACAAAACGCAATTGAGTGAACACACAGCATATTTAGTGTAAGGGCGACCCCTACAAAATACAAACACATTACAATTTCTCTGTCTATACATTCATTAGTCTATGGTTTTATGTTGCTGTAAAAGTCCTTAAAAAGACTTCTGTTATCAATAGAAAACCTTATGAGTTCTTCTGTTGTCAGTAAAGACTTAAAAAAGACTTATGTTGTCAATAGAGAGGCGTTTCTTTTGTCCATAGGATACCTCAATAGAACTTCTGTTGTCTATAGAAGATCTCAAGAGGTCTTCTGTTGTCAGTAGAAGGCATCAAAACGTCTTTTGTTGTCAATAGAAGACTTCCAAAGCCTTCTGTTATCTATAGAAAACTTCAACAGGGCTTCTTTCTGTTGTCTATAGAAACAGAAAATTTTTGATGTCTTCAATCGACAACAGAAGAACCCTTACAGAACCCTCTTGAGGCATTATACTAGTATCTGTATAAGATCTCAAGATGTCTTCTGCTGTCTACAGAAGACATCAAGGGGTCTTATGTTGCCTATTGAAAACCTCAAGAAGTCTTCTATTGTCTATTGAAGAACTCAAGAGGTCATATGTTACCGTAGAAGACCTTAAGAGGTCTTGTGTTGTCTATACAACACTTCAAGTGGTATTTTGTAGCCTGTCTAGATGATTTCAAGATGTCTTCTGTTGACTATGGAAGACCCCAAACTGTCCTATTTTTTCTGCCGAAGACCTCAAGAGGAATTCGGTTGCCACAAAAGATCTTTTGTCGAAGAGCGCTCCTCTGTTGTCCCAGAGGAATTCAAGCGGTCTTTTGTTGCTATAAGATACCTGAAGGAAAAAAGACCCTTGTGTGGCTTCTTGTGCCTAAGGGGAAACCTTAATTCACCCTGGCTAAAAGGAAAAAAATCAAATTGAACCCTTACTCAACCATTACTTCAACGACCCCTTTTAGGTTTGTTTCAACCAAAAGAAACCCATTTCCTACCCCAATTTCCATACGTCCCTAGGTTTCCAGGTGATTGCCGGTTTATTTCTATGGCAGGAACAAAAAACAATTTTTGCATGTGAGTAAATTTAGAAAAACGTTTTCAATTAAGTACTCACACCGACCGACATACAAATTCATTTAATATGCAAAATATTCATGATACATTCCATATACAACTACTCACATACCAACACCCATACATACAAGGAAGCCAGACAGGCAGCCAACTAAATGGATGGTGTTGTCCATAGAAATTGTAAACGGACATTACATAAACAAAATTGGATAAATGATATTTAAAAATGTTATTCTTCTAACAAACGATAATTTAAATATAGAAAAAAGATTAGACGTGATGCGGGCAGATTTATTAGGTGGGGTCGAAAATACAAATAATACATTTTATCAAAAACATTTTATAGAAAATTTTAATATAATAAATGACTATTGGGGAGAGATAAATACAGAGATGTAATCTAATTTAATAGGGTGGGAAACTAAAAAATCTCTTACAATATGAACAGACAAATATGGAAAATTTATGAAAATTGCGCGCAGTTCAAAGCAGCATAAACTGTTGGTCAGTATAAACGATTTGGTATCTCAAACTCATCCATATTACCAAACAATATCCCTCAACATAACGATTTTATTCACATTAGCTGCATCCAAATATTAAAATAACATTTTTTTTATATTTCTATTCTAAAACAAGTAAGAAAAGTCTATAGTCGGACGGAGCCGACCATGGGATACCCTATATCACTATCCCTGAACCATCGCTCTCCACGGAATTTCTTTTCAATGATTGTGAAAATTTAATTATCAAATATCAGAGATGTAATGTATAATACTTATGACCAAAACCAAAAAGTTATCTAGGATGACAAAGACATTTTTGTAGCAGGAAAGGAAAATTTAGTTCACACAAACTAAAATGTAATGAAACCCACTTATGTAGTACTACTACTTCCGTTGTTTAACCGCTACGTTATTGAAATTTTTACCAATTTCACACAAAAGTTTCAGTCCATTGAATCCGCTAAGTACTATCTGATCTTCACGTTGATTTGTACGCTTCTTCTTCATCATAAACTCAAACTTTGTTTAAAATTTTGCGGGTTATTATTTTGACCTACAGAGCCGCTACAAAATTGGTTAAAATTTTGTTTTTGGTCCATTTCATCCCCTGAACATTTCACGATCATCACCAAAAACTAATCATTTCTATTCTGGCCCGAACCCAACCTCCTTAAAAAATTCGTTACAATCGGTACATAATTGCGGCCTTAAGCTTGTTTGCAATTTTTAATGGACGGACGCACATCGCTAAATCGCTTTATCTCGTCGAGATATGACGAATATTTCGTGGTGTTACATAAACTTTTGGAGGGACAATATGTAGCATGGGATAAAAATGTGGTTCTCTACACAGAACCCATTATATATTAGGCATTAGGCCCGTTATCTAGCAAACACTTTATTGCAATTTACATCAGAGGAAAGGTCAGTAGTTTTTTCCCATATGTAGACTACTTTGCGAAATATATATGTCCTCAAGGAATTAAAATATCGACCAAAAATAAAATTTTTATATTTTTCATACAACTGTAATGGTCCATTTGACCCGCTAAAGAATATCAGATCATCATTCAAAATTGTAGGCATCTTTTTCGACCCATACTCTTACCCGGTGCAAAATTTCGTGACTATTGATGTATAATTGCGACTTCTAGCGAGTTTATTATTACACTACAAACAAATAACGGAATATATTAGGCTGTAACTCTGTTATCTGATCATGCCCACCAACATAATTGGCATCAATTGAAAGGTCAAGCAATCCACTTTCAAGTTTATCTCACTTGTCCGGAATGTCACTTCCAGGAATTAGATATAAGCTGTATATTAAAAATTTTCACAATTTTCACACACAAGTTTTGGTTCATTTAACCCTCTAAATATTATCCGATCGCCATCTCAAGTTGCAAGCTTCTTCTTTGTCATATACTCTTACCTTATTTAAAATTACGCGTTGATCGGACTATTATTGAGACCTACAGAGCCGCTACAAAATTGGATAAATATTATGTTTTTGGTCCATTTCATCCGCTAAATATTTAACGATCATCACCAATAAGAATAGGGATCTATTCTGATCTGAACCCGACCTCCACACAAAATTTCGTGACGATCGGTCCATAATTGCGGCCTGGAGCGTGTTTACAATTTATAATGGACAGACGGACGGACGGACGGACGGACAGACACACATCTCAAAATCGCTTTATCTCGTCGAGATATGAAGATTGGTATACCACATTGGGGGTCTGCGACGAATATTTCGCGGTGTTACATGAATTTTTACCAAAACAAACTTATAATACCCTTTTCCACATTGTGGTATAGGGTATAAATATCAACCCATATTAATAGTCACTTTATGTATCCCTCGCCTCCCCTTCACAATTATCAATATCAAGTCTAATGCTTAAATGAATTTGCTACACTAATACAAATGAACATTTTAAATTATAGTTTTAGGATATAATTAATTTAAATGCAGTTTGATGCATAATTTTAGGAGTTAAATTTTGAACTGTTGAACAAGTAATGAGAATTGACAACCTGCATTCTAAGCATGAATTCAAAATAGCAACACGCACAATCAAAACTAGCACAAGCTCGGATATAATTTACAAAAATAATTCCCTGGCCTTCCGTAGTGGAACCCAAGCATGCAATTATTTGTATTTGTCCATGTGGTTGGGCTGTCACATAAAACAATTACGACTTGCGATTGAATATAAACAATCACGATAGTATTATTATGGCAATTGTTTGTGTTGATTGTATGAAGTTTTTATATTGGCTTTGAATTCCAAAAGGCCAATGATGTGTGTGTGCGTCTGCTTTCGTCAAGTGATTGCATTTTGATTGTCATTTGATGCCGATAAAAACGACAAACACAAATCACATTGGTACGGATTGATTTTTGTTTATTGTTTACAACAGGGCTTGTATGTGTTCATTATTTTATGTGCGTAATGAAAAACGTTGGCCAATGGACAAAAGAGAAACGAAGCAGTCTTGTAATGAACTCATGTCATGTGGTGCATGCTTTGTTACTGTAGTATGTAACATGCATAAGGAAACGAGTTCCTTTTGGGGATATATAAAGAATCAGAAGAACACTATTGATTTTGGTGAAAATCGGTCCAGATTTGGATATAGCTCCCATATATGTTTTCACCAGATTTCAGGTATTTTCTGCACCACGATTTCAATGAAATTTGGAACGTGTGATTAAATTTGGTCTAGAAATAAATGTGCGAAATTATATCGAAATCCGTCCAGATTTAGATATAGGTCCTATATATATTTTACATATTCACAGTGGTGTAGGGTATCATATAGTCGGCGCCGACCGACTTTGATCCTTTCCTTACAGTTTTTTTGCTGCCAGTAAAATTTCAAAAAAAGGAAAACAAAATATAAAGCTAAAACATTGACACTCTAGGCAAACATATGAATAAAAAAATTGTAACACATATTCTGTACAGAAGTTGCCCAACAGCTACATATAAGAACTCCAATAGTTTTTTTTATCAGATGTACAAAACTCTTTATAAAGTTCAAAAGGTAAATTTATGGATGAAAGATGCCTCATGTGGCTTCTATAAAGACCGCTAAAGGGTTTTTATGCCTCAAAACTATATAACATTTCTAAAGGTAGAATACAAATTATGACCTTCTACAAATAGAAAATCCTTTAGAGATACATCTATTAACGGAACAACTATGGGCAGCATATCTTGTACCGGTAACAAGAATTTTGTAGAAACCTACTCTTAACAGGTTCCCTTGAAGAAAACAAAAAATTGTTTTCCACGAACATAACTAAAGAAGCAAGGGGAGCACGTCATCTTTCGAAGTAGATCTTTAATAGAACGGAAATCGCATTCAGCGGGTTTAATACAAAAAGGTTCGTATAAAATAGGGAGCCCTATAAGGTCTTATACAGAATAGAAAATGTGTCACGGATATTTTATAGAAGAACATTACCCTTGTAAATATTTTTAAATCCCCCCAAAGATAAAACCCTTGAACGGATTCATTGACGAAATATCATTTCTATGTAGGAAATACTCCTTTTAGGGGCTCCTACAGAAATAACTTCTTCAGAGAGGAGGACCTCTATAGACTTTCCGATGCTAGATAACACCTTCAATACAATAAGGTTCGTATAAAATAGAGAGCCCTAAAAGGGTCTTATACAGAATAGAAAATGTGTCACGGATTCTTTATAGAAGAAAATTACCCTTGTAAGTATTTTTAAGTCCCCTCAATGATAAAACCCTTGAACGGATTCATTGACGAAATATCCTTTATATGCAGGAAAAACTCATTTTAGGGGCTCCTATAGACAGGGTTCCTACAGAAATAACTTCTTTAGAGAGGATATCCTCTATAGACTTTCCGATGCTAGATAACGCCTTCATATATTTCATTTCAAGTGCATTTATAAGGAGTTTCTAAAGTAAGAAGACCCCTTAAGATCCATTCAGGAAGGTTGTTATCGTACAGAAGACCCTTTAAGAGGCTTCTATAGAACATAAGACCGCTTTAGCGGACTTCTTTAGAACAGAATAACAATTTAGGGGACTTCTATAGGAAAGAATTTCCCTTAAGGTGCTTCTATGTCACAGAAAACCTCTTTAGAAAGCTTTTGCAGAACAAAAGATCCCTTTAGGAAGCTTCTGTGGCACATAATGACCACCAGAAGGGGAGCTTCTAAGGAACACAAGACTCATTAACGATATCTGTGGCATAGAATATCCCCATCAGAAGTTTCTGTAGAAAAGAAAACACTTTGAAGTGTCCCATAAAGCATAGAATATCCCTTTAAGGGGTTTCTATAGCACAGAGGAACCCTTTAAGACATTTCAAGTCGTTTCTAAATAAACCAGCATTTTTTTGAGGCGTCCATAAAGAACAAGTAAAAAAGTATCAGTCGGCTTTGTCGACAGAGATATACCCTCAGCCTGTGTGAAGATAATCTAAAGAGAAGACCGATATGGACCATTTTCGAAGATAAACTACATTTGGATAAAATATTAGGAGATCTTTGGATCCCCTTGGACCAAATCGGCATGCCCGTTTTAGAGATATAGTGCGTACTATTTTAGTGACATTTTTTAAACTTTTGTGGGGGAGGTACCCGGAGGAGTGGACCGATATGGCTCACCTTCGAACTTAAACCAAGTTTGGACAAAATATTATGAAGGCCAAACTTTGGACCGAATCGGCTGATCCATTCGAAACTTACAGTCCGCTCCAGCTACTGATGTCGTAGGGGTTTTACGGCTTTCGGATAATTTTCTCAGGAACTATAGACTTGCCCCTGAAAAAACTTGTTCCGTCGTAATGGGAACAACGGATACAAATTGCTACAACAGAAATCAAATAGATTCGAGAGCAGTTCTTAAAGTGAACTTATCCAAAATTTGGTGTGGGAGGTACCCGAAGGAGTGGACAAATATAGTCCATATTCGAACCAGATATATATTTGGTAGATATATTGGGATGTGTAGAGTATGGACCAAATCGGTCACTACCATCAAGAATTATCGTACGAACAATTTTTCCGAATATTTTTGAACTTCTGTGTGGGAGGTACCTGAAGGAGTGGACCCATATGGCTTATCTTCGCACTTAAACTATGTTTGGACAAAATATTACTAAGGCCAAATTTTGGATCCAATCGGCAGATCCGTTCGAGAATTATCTTGCGCTCCAACCACCTCACACCGTGTCATAGGTTTTTTTTTGCAATTTTCAGGCTATTTTCTCAGGAAGTATGGACTTGCGCCTGATGAAACTTGTACCGTCGTATAGGGAACAGTGAATACAAGTTGCTAAAATAAAAACCAAAGCGATTCGACAGATGGCCCTAAACTGAACTTTTCCGAAATTTTGTGTGGGAGGTACCTGAAGGAGTAGACCGATTAAGTCCGTATTGAAATCTTATCTAAGAATGGGCAAAGTTCAAGATTTATCGGTTTCCCCCTTCAAGAGTTATCGTGCGCACAAATTTTCAGAACATTTTCAAATTTGGGGGGGGGGGATACCGGAAGGAGTGGATCGATATAGCCCATCTTCGAAATTAAGCTAAGTTTGGGCAAAATATTACGAAAGCCAAACTTTGAACCGAATCGGTTTATCCGTTGGAGAGTTATCGTGCGCTCCAGCCAGCCAGACAGACGGACGGACATTGCTCAATCGACTCCAAATTGTCTGAGGGTATAAAAATATGATATAAAATGATTATATAGAATGAAGACTCCTTAAGATCCATGCAGCGGGTTTTATCGAACAGAAGACCATAATGGCGTCTTTATAGCACAGACGATCCCTTTAAAAGGCTTCTATGGAACTGAACACCTCATTAATGTAAGACGCCTTTAGGAGGCTTATATAGAACAAAATATGCCTTTAAGAAGCATCTGTAGCACATAATGATCTCCTATAGGGGGATTCAAACGAACGAAATAAAAAGGAACTCCTGAAGCACAGAATATCCCTTTAAGGGTTTTCTATAGGAAAGATGACTCCTTAAGATACTTCTATAGAACGAAGGATAGGGTGCTTCTATACCACAGAAAACCTCCTTATGATGCTTCTTAGAACAAACGATCAAACGATTTTAAGAAGCTTCTATAGGAATACAGGACTCCTTGGTGGACTTCTATAAAAGCGAAATCCCCTGTAAGGGGTTTCTATACATAGAAGACCCCTTAATTGGAGTGGGATCCCTTATGGGGCTCATATAAAATGAAGAATCCTCAAGGAGATTTTATAGAAAGAAGCCCTCTTTTAAGTGGATTTTATAGGAGTGGGGTCCCTTGTCAAGCATCTATATAAAGTCGACCCCTTGAGGAGATACTATAGAGAGATGACTTTGAGGAGCTTCTATGGAGCTCAGAACCCTTAAAGTGGCTTCTATAGAGAGAATACTTTTTTTTATTGAAAAATACAATATAAAAATGTCTCTCTATAAAGAAGACACCTTAAACCTTAATTCCCTTAAAGGGTTCCAGTCCAGCGAACACCCACTTTGTAGGTTTCTATTGGTGCGAAGACTACTTTAGATTGCCTTCTATAGGGAAAATATTCCTTAATATAGCCATACAGAAAGAATAACCCTTAAGGAAACTGGGTATAGTGAGGGGTCTTCTCCAATGGAGCATTTTTACAGGGAAAGCCAACTTATGGATGCTATAGAGAGAATACCCCTTTGAAGATGTTATATGGAGAGAAGACGCTTTAAGGTGTTTTTATAGATAGAAGAACTCTTTAGAGGGTTTGGATAGAGAGAAGACTCCTTTTGAGTGGCCCTTATAGAGAGATGCCACTTTAGAGCCTTCTATAGAGAGAAAATCTCATAAAGATATTTTCTATAAAAATCTAGCCATAAGAGGTTTTATAGGAAGATGACCCTTTAAAAGGCTTCTATAGTGTTTTAAAGACCGATATTAGCTGCTTCTAAAGAATTGTAAATCCATAATAGATTTCTGTAGAAAAAGTGCTCTTTAAAAAGATTTTGTAGAGAGTGTCTCTTATGGTAAGAACACCTCTCAGGAGATTATTATAGAGCAAATATACCGTTTATGGGAAATTTGTATAGGATTTTTGGGATTTGTATTGCCTGACGATTTCTCAAGGGCCAAGATCTACCAAAGTGAGTAGATATCTGATCATTACAAGATACACAAAAACTACTGATAGAGTGAAGAACCATTAGCAACATGAATGGCTGGGTCAAATCCAGGCAAAAACCAACGATCTGCATGAGTTCTGCGGAGTTATAGTTTCTAAAGACCAGAAAATATTCTGGGCATAACAACAATTTCCTAAAAAGTATGCAATGTACGGCATATATGTGAAATCCACGAAAAGTCAGCAAAATGTACAGAACTACTGCTATTATAATTATTAACCAAATTGAATGACAAATAATTATTTATGGTCATTCTTTAAAAAAAATATTTTTAAATAAAAATATACGGTGCATGGATTTTCTGTCCTTTTATCCTACAAGATGCAAAAACTCTTCATTGGAAATCAGTTTTGATAAATTACCCTTTCCTTTTTAGCAGTCACTTTTCTTCACTAACAGCTCATTTGTCGCTTCCCAGCAAGCAACTTTCATTAATCTCTCACGTAATTCAAGGAAGAAATATCATTTGTATGCATGGAATGAAAAATTGAACATTCCAGCATATAATAAATGCAAATAATATCAATCTTACGCCTTGTTAAAATACACAAATTGCCTTTACATTTACTTTTTTTACTTATTCTCGATGATTATCATCCATGGAGACACCAGCATGGGTCAGGGAGATCAAATAGTGGAAACTTGTTTAAGTATTTGCATTAACCCTTAGACTGTGAAATGCGTGTGAGTGTGGTGGGCAGAGAGACAGACTGGCATTGTAATTTGTTAAACCGTAACTACGATAGGAAATCCCTACAGATGTCCAATTTTCTGTGCTCTTTTTCTTGTTATGTCTTTATCATTCTCCTTTGCTGAAATATGGTTCAAAACTTTTCAAATGAACACAATGACATTAACTGCCTAGGTTTTATGTATTGCTACTGTGGAGCTACCATGTTAACTCTTAAGTAACTGGATTTCTTATGTTTAAAGCATTATTAGACAATAGATTCCTGAATGCAACATATTTAGCTCTACAGAGAGTTCTACTAGATCCCCTAAAGACAGTAACAGGTTCTTGCATAAAGAGGTCTGCGTGGGTTAAATATGTATGAAAAAGAAAATTACTTTTTTAATTGCTCCCTTTTGCCATTGCATCCCAAGTGGCCAACAATATCTTTCTTCTATCAAAAGCCTTAAGTTCTTTTATAAGACTGCTTCGAAGTTGGAAGTAATGTTAACTGCAATGAAGGAGAAGAAGTAGAAAAGAAAAAATATATTTTGCAACTCTTACAACAAAGTTCTGCGTGTGCTTCTTCACACACTTATGTGATCATATTGAAATATTTTAATACAAAATAATGACAGAGGAAGTAAAATGAACAACAGTTCAAGGAAATGAAGGAAGTAAAAGTTGTTGTTCCATTTTTTCAAAAACAAAAAAACTTTTTAGCGTTTTCGTTAGCTGTGTGTGCGAGCGACTTTAAAGATGCTTTGCAACATAACATAAGCGCGGCAATATGCAGTGAAAATCATAATAACTGCACTCAGCGGAAATGAAACACAAGCAAGCGGTTTGCCAAGAAAGGCTTGGCAATCAATGTGCAACTGTACTGGAGAAAAATTAAATCATGTCCATCATATAAAGATGTATACATACAAACATTTCGACACAAACGTAGTAACATCCTGTCAAATTGACATCGACTTCAAATTCCTTCACATTTATTATACAATTTGTTATGAAACGTTTTATGTACGTCTTCACTTTCTGTAAATCATATGCTGATCAGTAGCTATAACTCATGTTGACTGTTGCCAACACTGATGATTTTTTTGAGAAAAGACCGAAAGGAGATGTCTTAAAGATAGAAGGGCTCTTGAGATCTTCTATGGACAGAATACCCCTAGAGGTCAACTGTATATAGATGACTGCATGAGGTTATCGAAAGAACTTAAAATATATATTTTTTTCTGTAGAAGCCCTTTAAAATCTTCTGCCTAGGGAAGACCTCAAGAAATAGTAGATCTCGTTATCTCTTCTGCCTAAAGAAGGTCACAAAACGTCTTCTGTCTCTAAAAGGCCTCTTGTGGTCTTATATAGAGAGAAGAACTCTGGAGGTCTTCTAAAGAGATAATACCTAGTGCAGTCTCTTAAAGAGAGGGTATTCCAAAGGTAGTAGACCACCTAAGCTCTACTATAGACAGATGTCTTTCTATAGAGAGAAGATCTCTTGAGGATTTCTATAGAAAGAAGACCTCTTGAGGTCTTATATAGAGCGAAGAACTCATAAGGTCTTCTATAGGGAGAAGAATTTATAAGGGTTTCTATGGGTAAACGACAACTTGAGGTCTACTATAGACAGAAGTCTTCTACGGACCGAAGACCTTTTGAAATCTGTTATAGGCAGAAGATCTCTTGAGGTCTTCCATAGAAATAAGACATCTTGAGGTCTTTTATAGACAGAAGACCTCTTGAGTTCTTCTATAGAAAGAAGTCATCTTGAGGTCTTCTATAGAAAGAAGACCTCTTGGAGGCATGTCTTATTGTTATATAGAGAGAAAATCTCATAAGGTCTTCTACAGGTAGAAGACCACTTGACGTCTACTACAGACAGAAGTCTTCTGTGGACAGAAGACTTCTTGAGGTCTTCTATAGAGAGAAGACATCTTAAGGTCTTCTATAGGAAGAAGACAATTTTAGGTGTCCTAAAGACAGAAGTCTTCTATGGACAGAACATCTTTTGATAGCTGCTACAGACAGAAGACCTCTTGAAGTCTCCTATAGAGAGAAGACCTCTTAAGATCTTCTATAGAGAGAAGACCTCTAAAGGTCTTCTATAGAGAGAAGACTTCTTAAGGTCTTCTATAGAGAGAAGGCCTCTTGTAGACCTCTTGAGGTCTTCTGTAGAGAGAGGACCACGTGAGCTCTCCTATAGACAGAAGTCTTCTATGGACAGAAAACATTTTGATACCTGCTATAGAGAGAAGACCTCTTGAGGTCTTCTATAGAGAGAATACCTCTTCAGGTCTTCTATAGGAAGAACACAATTTTAGGTGTCCTAAAGACAGAAGTCTTCAATGGACAGAACATTTTTTGATAGCTGCTACAGACAGAAGACCTCCTCTTCTATTGAGAGAAGTCCTCTTGAAGTCTCCTATAGAGAGAAGACATCTTAAGGTCTTCTATAGAGAGAAGACCACTTGAGGTCTCCTATAGACAGAAGTCTTCTATGGACAGAAGACTTTTGATAGGTGCTATAGACAGAAGACCTCTTGAGATTTTCTATAGAGAGAAGACCTCTTGAGGTCTTCTATAGAGAGAAGACCTCTTGAGGTCTTCTATAGAGAGAAGGCCTCTTAGAGACCTCTTGAGGTCTTATATAGAGAGAAGAACTCTTGAGGTCTTCTATAGAGAGAAGAACGCTTGAGGTCTTCTATAGAGAGAAGAACTCTTGAGGTCTTCAGAGGTCTCCTATAAACTGGGAACTTCTAGAGGTCTTCTATAGGCAAAAGACTTTTTAATACCTTATAGGCAGATGACATAGAAATCATGCCTCTTCCTCATGGACTTCTATAGGAGACTTAATGGTCTCCCTGTAATCTTCTACATATAATTCACTGGTCTTTTTCTATCAGGTTTAATAATGTTCTATAAGAGACCTCATGGACTTCTTTAGAGACCTCATAGCATTCACTGGGAGACCTCATTGTCTTCTATAGGAAACCTCATAGTCTTTTCTAGGAGACCTCAAGGATGTTCATAGAAGACCTGATGGTCTTCTGTAGGAGACCTTATTGTCTTCTATAGGAGAATTCATGGTCTTCTATTGGAGACCTCATTGTGCTCTATATTTCTTCTATGGGAGACCTGATGGGTTCTACAGAAGATCACATGGTCTTTTAAATTACATCTTATGGTATTGCATCGGAGACCTCATGGTCTTCTAAAGAACACATCATGATCTTGAAAAGAAGAACTTCTAAAGAAGACTTCATGATCTTCAATAGGAGATTTCATAATTACCAATAGGAGGGCTTCAAAAAGTGATCTCATCGTTTCCTATAGGACATCACATAGTTTTCTATAGGAGATCTCATGATCTTCTATAGGATACATTATTGTCTTCCATACGAGCACATGGTCTTTTATAATAGACCTTATAAAATGCAATGGTCTTCTATAGGACACCTCATAATCAACTGGAGGAAAACACATGTTTTTTTATAAGTGGTTATCTATGGTAGTGATAAATCAAAACCCCTTTCAAAAGGAATGATGTACAGATGGCCTTCTATTGGAAAGGTGTTGGTCCTTTAAGATGAACATTTGTTCTTCAGTAGATGGCATGCTTGTTCTTCTGTTTGGCTATTATGTTGTTTTTCCTTTGGAGCTTCTCTCAGATTTTTGGTTGTTCTACTAAACGCAGCATGTCAGAAAGTTCAATGTAATCTATAGAGGACATTTTGGGTAACTTGTTGTTAGTCTATAAGAATAATTTGTCCTTCAACTCTCTATATGTTCTTAGGATAAAAGGTTTTGTTCTCTTTCAGAAAAAGTTCCTTCCATTTACTTTGTTTTCCATGTATCGTTTTCTTCTTTCTGATTAAATTACACTTCTGCATACAAAGAAATATTTCCAAGTGTAGAAATGCCACCGAGTCTTCTGTTTGGCTATTATGTTGTTTTTCCTTTGGAGCTTCTCTCAGATTTTTGGTTGTTCTACTAAACGCAGCATGTCAGAAAGTTCAATGTAATCTATAGAGGACATTTTGGGTAACTTGTTGTTAGTCTATAAGAATAATTTGTCCTTCAACTCTCTATATGTTCTTAGGATAAAAGGTTTTGTTCTCTTTCAGAAAAAGTTCCTTCCATTTACTTTGTTTTCCATGTATCGTTTTCTTCTTTCTGATTAAATTACACTTCTGCATACAAAGAAATATTTCCAAGTGTAGAAATGCCACCGAGTCTTCTGTTTGGCTATTATGTTGTTTTTCCTTTGGAGCTTCTCTCAGATTTTTGGTTGTTCTACTAAACGCAGCATGTCAGAAAGTTCAATGTAATCTATAGAGGACATTTTGGGTAACTTGTTGTTAGTCTATAAGAATAATTTGTCCTTCAACTCTCTATATGTTCTTAGGATAAAAGGTTTTGTTCTCTTTCAGAAAAAGTTCCTTCCATTTACTTTGTTTTCCATGTATCGTTTTCTTCTTTCTGATTAAATTACACTTCTGCATACAAAGAAATATTTCCAAGTGTAGAAATGCCACCGAGTCTTCTGTTTGGCTATTATGTTGTTTTTCCTTTGGAGCTTTTCTCAGATTTTTGGTTGTTCTACTAAACGCAGCATGTCAGAAAGTTCAATGTAATCTATAGAGGACATTTTGGGTAACTTGTTGTTAGTCTATAAGAATAATTTGTCCTTCAACTCTCTATATGTTCTTAGGATAAAAGGTTTTGTTCTCTTTCAGAAAAAGTTCCTTCCATTTACTTTGTTTTCCATGTATCGTTTTCTTCTTTCTGATTAAATTACACTTCTGCATACAAAGAAATATTTCCAAGTGTAGAAATGCCACCGAGTCTTCTGTTTGGCTATTATGTTGTTTTTCCTTTGGAGCTTCTCTCAGATTTTTGGTTGTTCTACTAAACGCAGCATGTCAGAAAGTTCAATGTAATCTATAGAGGACATTTTGGGTAACTTGTTGTTAGTCTATAAGAATAATTTGTCCTTCAACTCTCTATATGTTCTTAGGATAAAAGGTTTTGTTCTCTTTCAGAAAAAGTTCCTTCCATTTACTTTGTTTTCCATGTATCGTTTTCTTCTTTCTGATTAAATTACACTTCTGCATACAAAGAAATATTTCCAAGTGTAGAAATGCCACCGAGTCTTCTGTTTGGCTATTATGTTGTTTTTCCTTTGGAGCTTCTCTCAGATTTTTGGTTGTTCTACTAAACGCAGCATGTCAGAAAGTTCAATGTAATCTATAGAGGACATTTTGGGTAACTTGTTGTTAGTCTATAAGAATAATTTGTCCTTCAACTCTCTATATGTTCTTAGGATAAAAGGTTTTGTTCTCTTTCAGAAAAAGTTCCTTCCATTTACTTTGTTTTCCATGTATCGTTTTCTTCTTTCTGATTAAATTACACTTCTGCATACAAAGAAATATTTCCAAGTGTAGAAATGCCACCGAGTCTTCTGTTTGGCTATTATGTTGTTTTTCCTTTGGAGCTTCTCTCAGATTTTTGGTTGTTCTACTAAACGCAGCATGTCAGAAAGTTCAATGTAATCTATAGAGGACATTTTGGGTAACTTGTTGTTAGTCTATAAGAATAATTTGTCCTTCAACTCTCTATATGTTCTTAGGATAAAAGGTTTTGTTCTCTTTCAGAAAAAGTTCCTTCCATTTACTTTGTTTTCCATGTATCGTTTTCTTCTTTCTGATTAAATTACACTTCTGCATACAAAGAAATATTTCCAAGTGTAGAAATGCCACCGAGTCTTCTGTTTGGCTATTATGTTGTTTTTCCTTTGGAGCTTTTCTCAGATTTTTGGTTGTTCTACTAAACGCAGCATGTCAGAAAGTTCAATGTAATCTATAGAGGACATTTTGGGTAACTTGTTGTTAGTCTATAAGAATAATTTGTCCTTCAACTCTCTATATGTTCTTAGGATAAAAGGTTTTGTTCTCTTTCAGAAAAAGTTCCTTCCATTTACTTTGTTTTCCATGTATCGTTTTCTTCTTTCTGATTAAATTACACTTCTGCATACAAAGAAATATTTCCAAGTGTAGAAATGCCACCGAGTCTTCTGTTTGGCTATTATGTTGTTTTTCCTTTGGAGCTTCTCTCAGATTTTTGGTTGTTCTACTAAACGCAGCATGTCAGAAAGTTCAATGTAATCTATAGAGGACATTTTGGGTAACTTGTTGTTAGTCTATAAGAATAATTTGTCCTTCAACTCTCTATATGTTCTTAGGATAAAAGGTTTTGTTCTCTTTCAGAAAAAGTTCCTTCCATTTACTTTGTTTTCCATGTATCGTTTTCTTCTTTCTGATTAAATTACACTTCTGCATACAAAGAAATATTTCCAAGTGTAGAAATGCCACCGAGTCTTCTGTTTGGCTATTATGTTGTTTTTCCTTTGGAGCTTCTCTCAGATTTTTGGTTGTTCTACTAAACGCAGCATGTCAGAAAGTTCAATGTAATCTATAGAGGACATTTTGGGTAACTTGTTGTTAGTCTATAAGAATAATTTGTCCTTCAACTCTCTATATGTTCTTAGGATAAAAGGTTTTGTTCTCTTTCAGAAAAGGTTCCTTCCATTTACTTTGTTTTCCATGTATCGTTTTCTTCATTCTGATTAAATTACACTTCTGCATACAAACAAATATTTCCAAGTGTAGAAATGCCACCGAGTCTTAACCGGTGTTGGAATGCGCATATTGGAATTTGTTAAGAAATAAATATGTGTTAGCCTTTCGTAGAACTTCATATGTACATAGATTGGGAGTAGTCGTCGTACGTCAATTGCATGCAAAATGCATATGAAATTCTAACACACTTGCATTCATACACACACACACACCTGTATACATCGGAGACACAATACCTCTGTTCCTTTACGTTTAAGAATCTTCAAGTTTTACCACTTCTTACTCGAAAAGCGTTCCTTTACTTCAGGCACAATACAATTCATATTGGAGCATTTTATAACTTTTGCTACTTTTGCCGGTTTTACCATTTTCAAAAGTAAAGGAACAAACCAAATATTAGAATGTATGTATAATGCATTTTTATGTATATATGGACAAGTGTGATCTGATACGAGTTTGTAGGTATCCGGCAAGCAATGGGCTGTCAATGTTTTGTTGAAGAATGTAGGCTTTGTTTTATATTCCTTTGATAGTGGACATATGGAAATTATATATGATTTCCATAGAAACCCATCAAAAAGTTTTGCCGGCAGTAAATACATTTAAATATAATTGATATTTTAATATTACAGAAGATTAGAGATTGAAAAGACATATTGAGGAAATAAGAATAAACTGTAAATTAATTATAAGAGAATTTAAGACAAATTACTTAATTTTATAAACATAGATTGTTATTTTAATTAAAATTAAGATAAGTGTAATTTTTGGTAATCCCATTGATACAGATGTCTTTAATATCTAAGGGAATTACTTCAACTGAAATTGTAATAAAGAATTAACAAATATAAAGAGGACTGCCTTGAAGTATTTTATGGTAAGCTCATTTTTTGTATCTTAAAAAGTAAATAGAAACAATTTTCCATTGAACGAGATAAGTTTTACCCCAACAATATATTGGAAATTTTGTATATATGGCCTTTTTATTTGAAGTTTTTATTCAAAATGATTATAAATTATATTTTTCAGGTAAATTTTTTGTAACTATGTCTAAAATATAATAAATAAAATTTAAATGAAGAATTATTTTTTGAAAGGTGACTAAATCTAACCAAAAGCCTCATAGTTTCATAGTTTAATAACCAAAACACAATCTCGTACATTATTTTTGTAACTACTTGTGTAAAATTGATAAATGGATGAATAAAAATTGAATTAAAAATTTAGTAACCAAGACACATTGGTATCTATTTTAACTTAAAGTTTTAACATTTTTTTAAGCTCTTCAGATTTTGTAAAATTCTTTTTTTTTAAACTCAGTTCATTATGCTTTGCTCCACTGAGTGTCGGTTTAGCGTTACTTCCTCTTTGTTGTTCTTGTTGCTGCTGTCATTCCCTGTTAAAACAACTTCCCATCACTTGGATTTTTGTGAATAACCAGTTGCCTGCAGCAGCAGTAACAACAGAATCTTTGCTAGGGATGTGCCTCTGTCGTCGTAATCCATGTTTTAATCTACGAAAACGGTTTCGTCAGAAATTCAAGCATGTTAATTTATTTAAATTGTTTTTTATTCTTCTTTTTTCTATATTTTGTTGCGTTTTGCTATTTTCAGTAACTAAAATAAAACTACACTTCACTTACCCACTTAGTTGGTGGATCTGTTGTTTGCTGGATGTTGGCCTAATGAAATTTCAACCATTAAAAATCATTGACTGTGTAGTTTGTGTCATATAAAAAATAAATAACTGAAACTTAAAGTTTATTCTGCCAAAGTTTTAGAACTCTACACCAGATAAGATGCATATTAAATTTCAGCTTTAGATCTTAGAGAAACTGTAAGAACGATTCTTGATAAAAAATTACGAAAGAGTAATCGCGAATTTTGTGTGACAGACAAAACTCACACTCAACAAGAAACTTGTGGTTGTGGTTCTGCTTTTTGTATATAAGGATGGGAGAGTACTTTAATTCTTGAAAATTTCTGTTATTATATTTGCAACATAATATCTTTGAAGTCTACTATAGACAAATGAAGACCGAGTCTCTTATAGACGGAAGAACTCTTTAGACTTCTATAGACAGAAAAAATCTAAAGGTCTTCTTTAAGCAAAAGAAGAGCCGTTGAGTCGTTCTATAGACAACCGATTTTTTCCGGGGTCATCAACGACAAATTAAGACGTCTTAAAGCATTACTGAATCCATATTAATATTAGGCAATTGTCCTTGCAGCAATTGTCAGTTTGATGGGGAGAGAGGTGAGGTATATTGTAACCCTTTGCATCTCAACACCCTCTCTCACGGACAAACTGACAATTGCCGCAAGGAAAATTGCCTAATGTAAATATGGACTAACAACACGCGACGTCTTGACGCCTTCGAAGAGCACTTGAGGTCTATTATTGAGAGCTTCTAAACGAAGAGGTTCCTCTTGAATCATTCCAAAGACAAAAATACCTCTTGGAGTCTTTTTGGAAGGCTTTCTTAGATCTACTACAAACGGATCACTTAGGAGTCCTCTCTAGACAGAAGACCTCTTGAGTTGTTCTATAAAAATAAGAACTCTTGACGTGTTTTATAGGTAGAAAAAGTCTTGAGGTGTTTTATAGATTTATGACCTGTTGACCTCAAGAATTTCTTGGGGTCCTTTCTACACAGGAGACACCACGAGGTCATCTAAAGAGGCTTTCTAAAGACAGAAGACTTCCTGATATCAGTTCTTCTATGGAAAAGTAGACCTGTTGAAATCTTCCATAGACAGTAGATCAGTTGAAGAAGAAGAAGAGATGTTGAATATCTCCTGAGGTCATCTGTAGACAAAATACCTTCTAACATTGTATGACTTCTCTTGAGACCTCCGAAAGAAAGGAGACTTTGTGAGGTACTCTATGGAATATTTCTTAAGATCTTTTTCAGATAGATCCTATCCGATCCTCTCAAGAAAGTACACATATGGAGGTTTTCTATTGAAGACCTCGTGAGGCTAAACTTTTTGGATCCTCTCAAGACAAATGAGCTCTTGAGGTTTTCTATAGAAATAAGACCTCTTGAGATCTTCTATAGACAGAAGACCTCTTGAGGTCTTCTATAGACAGAAGGCCTCCTGAGGTCTTCTTTAGACAGAAGACCTTCTGCGGTCTTCTTTAGACAGAAGACCACCTGAGGTCTTCTTTAGACAGAAGACCTCCTGAGGTCTCCTTTAGTCAGAAGTCCTCCTGAGGTCTTCTGGATACAGAAAACGTTTTAAGTTGTTCTTTTCTATAGAAATAAGACCTCTTGAGATCTTCTAGAGATAGAAGACCTCTTGAAGTCTTCTGGAGACAGAAAACGTTTTAAATTGTTCTTTATATCCTCTCAAGAGGTTTTAAGAACTTCTAAAGCATGACGACTAACTGAGCCTACTTCTTGAGACTTCTATAAAACTTAACCGCAGCGAATGTTCCGGGGGCAGAAGATTTATTGTAGTCTTCAATAGATAGAAGACATGTTGAGATCTTCCTCCGACAGAAAACCGGTTGTCCTCTATATACAGAGGACAGCTAGAGGTCTTCTTTAGATAGAAGTCGTATGAAGAACTCTTGAATGCTTCTAAAGGTAAGAGATGGTTCCGAGATCTACTAGAATAGGGCATGAAGTATCCTATAAAGGACCATGAATTCCAATATATAGAAGACCATAAAGTGCCCTATAGAAGACCATGAGGTATCCTATAGAAAACTATGGGGTCTCCTATAGAAGACCAAGATATTCCTAAAACAACCACGAAGTATCTTAAATAAGGCAATGAGATTTCCTATGGAAGGCCATAAAATTTCCTGTAAAAAACTTGAAAACTAGAAGACTATGGGGTCCTTCTATAGAGGACCATTAGGTCTCCTATTGAAAACTATCATGTATCCTAAAGAGAACCATAAGGTCTCCTCGAGAAAACCATGAGGTGTCCTATAGAAAACCAGGTAGACAATGAGGTCTCATTTTGCGAATCACTAACGCCTCCTATAGAAGGCCATAAAGTTGCTCGAGAGGACAATGAATACTTCGAGAGAAGGCCATAGCGTTTTCTTACAGAATACCATGAAGTCTCTTTGAGAGTATCATCGATTCTCCCATAGAAGACCACACGTTCTCCTAAAAGAAGACCATGAGTTCGCCTAGAGAACATCATAAGAAGGAGCACGGAGGCTTCTTCAAAAAACCACGAGGCTTGCATATATAAATTAGCTATTATCTGCTATCCACCTCTACATCCCTAGAAGGCCAAAGGCTTTTTTTTTATATTTCTTATTGAAGAACATGAGTTAAGGTAGATAAGATTTAAAATTATGCTCTAGAGAACCTATGTAGGTATACTAAAGAAGGTTACGAGAAAGCGTAGAAGTGAAATAGTCAGTGATATAGCTGTACAATAGGCTTTAAATTGCCATATAATCTGTATATATAAAATATTTTTAGAAATCCAGCATTGGTTTATTAAGAAGTTTAGTTGGTATACTATTGCCAATAGATCATCTACTTAAACTTGAAAGTGTTGCTGTTAAAATTACAAAAATACTCGTAAACTTTATTAAATATGAGGTTTAAAATCATGGTTCTTAATATAATTCTGTAGTTTAAGCTTTATATGTTTTGGAAATAAATCCCTAAACATAACTTCTAGCAAAAAAAAAAAAAACATTCGTCAGAAGAATGGCAAATACAGACGTAGATATTTGTATGCAAACGATGAACAGAAACAAATCTCCGACAAAGCAAACTTCCCTAGCTGACATTTGTGTCACATTCATCCAAAAACATTAAAGGAAGCGTTTGTACACCTTCACATTGTGATGGTTTCCCAGAACGGGCGGTGTGGTTTGAATAAAAACAACAAAATAGAAATCTGCATAACGACGAGAATGAAGAGGTAAATGCGGGTAAATCAAATGGAAAAGAGGACAACGAAATAATGATGGTATACATAGATTCTTTACATAAATACATTTTTATTTGGCTTAACATAAAATCTTGTGTTTTAATCCAAAATTCATTACTGGAAAAGTTTTTTATGTTTTTATACCCTCCACCATAGGGAGGGTATAATTAAATTTGTCATTCCGTTTGTAACACATCGAAATATTCGTCGGAGACCCTATAAAGTATATATATTATTGATCAGCATAAAATTCTGTCGAAAAATGTCGATTTGGCCATGTCCGTCTGTCCGTCCGTCCGTCCGTCAGTCCGTCCGTCTGTCTGTTGAAATCAAGATACAGCTCGCAATTTTAAAGATAGAGAGTCAAAATTTGGTACAGAAGTTTTTATTACTTGCAGGATGGTTGGAATTGAAAATGGGATATATCGGTCCACGTTTTGATATAGCCCCCATAGAACGGTACCTCCCGATTTTCGGTATTTTTAAGGTTTTAGCTTCATTATCCTACCAAAATGGCTGAAATTTGGTACGTAGTCTACTTTAGGGGTATAAAACTTTCCTCCAGAATTTTGTCGGTATCGGTCCACACCTTCATATAGCCCCCATAGAACGGTACCTCCCGATTTTCGGTATTTTTAAGGTTTTAGCTTCATTATCCTACCAAAATGGCTGAAATTTGGTACGTAGTCTACTTTAGGGGTATAAAACTTTCCTCCAGAATTTTGTCGGTATCGGTCCACACCTTCATATAGCCCCCATAGAACGGTACCTCCCGATTTTCGGTATTTTTAAGGTTTTAGCCTCATTATGCTACCAAAATGGCTGAAATTTGGTACGTAGTCTTCTGTAGAGGTATAAAACTTTCCCCCAGCATTTTGTCGGTATCGTTCACACCTTCATATAGCCCCCATAGGACGGTACCTCCCGATTTTCGGTATTTTGAAGGTCTTAGCTTCTTTATCCTATCAAAATGGCTGAAATTTGGTACGTAGTCTTCTTTAGGGGTATTAAACTTTCCCCAGAATTTTGTCGGTATCGGTCCACACCTTCATATAGCCCCCATAGAACGGTACCTCCCGATTTTCGGTATTTTTAAGGTTTTGGCTTCATTATCCCACCAAAAATGGCTGAAATTTGGTACGTAGTCTTCTTTAGGGGTATAAAACTTTCCTCCAGAATTTTGTCGGTATCGGTCCACACCTAAATATAGCCCCCATAGAACGGTACCTCCCGATTTTCGGTATTTTGAAGGTTTTAGCTTCTTTATCCTATCAAAATGGCTGAAATTTGGTACGTAGTCTTCTTTAGGGGTATTAAACTTTCCCCCATAATTTTGTCGGTATCGGTCCACACCTTCATATAGCCCCCATAGAACGGTACCTCCCGATTTTCGGTATTTTGAAGGTTTTAGATTCATTATCACACCGAAATGGCTGAAATTTGGTAGCCCCATAGAACGGCACCTCCCGATTTTCGGTACTTTTAAGGTTTTGGCTTCCTTATCCTACCAAAATGGCTGAAATTTGGTACGTAGTCTACTTTAGGGGTATAAAACTTTCCTCCAGAATTTTGTCGGTATCGGTCCACACCTTCATATAGCCCCCATAGAACGGTACCTCCCGATTTTCGGTATTTTTAAAGTTTTAGCCTCATTATGCTACCAAAATGGCTGAAATTTGGTACGTAGTCTTCTGTAGGGGTATAAAACTTTCCCCCAGTCGGTATCGGTTCACACCTTCATATAGCCCCCATAGAACGGTACCTCCCGATTTTCGGTATTTTGAAGGTTTTAGATTCATTATCACACCGAAATGGCTGAAATTTGGTACTTAGTCTACGTTGGTGGTACAAAACTTTCCCCCAGAATTTTGTCGGTATCGGTCCATGCCTTCATATAGCCCCCATAGAACGGTACCTCTCGATTTTCGGTATTTTGAATGTTGTGGCCTCAATATTCCACCGAAATGGCTGAAAATTGGTATTTAGACTTCGTTGGGGTACTCAAACTTCCCCTTTAAATTTGTCGGTCTAGGTCCACGCATTCATATAGCCCCCATGGAAAGGCACCTCCCGATTTTTCGTATTTTGAAGGTTGTGTCTTCAATATTCCACCAAAATTGCTGAAATTTGGTATTTAGTCTTCAATATGATATAAAACTGTTCGCCAGAAATATGTCTGTACAGGTCCACGCTTTAATATTGCGCCATTTCTGACTAAAATTCGTCGGTATAGGTCCACGTTTCGATTAGCCCCCATAGAACGGTACCTCCCGATTTTCGTAATACTGAAGATTGTGACGTCAATATCCAACCGAAATGGCTGAAATTCGTTATTTCGTCTTCCAAGAGTTATAAAATATTCCAGAAGAGTATTATCAGTATAGGTCCACGTCTTCCTATATCCCCATAGAAGCGTACTTCTTGATTTTCGGTATTTTTTTAAGTTTTCGCCACATTCTCTATAGGAAATTTGGTATTTAGTCTTCTTTGAGCCTAAAAACTGTCCGTCAGAAATTTGTCGGTATATATCGACGTTTTAAAATAGCCCCCATAGAATGGTGCCTCACATTGTTTTACCGAAATTGCTGAAATTTTCATACACGAAAGGAAACTAATTATTCCATTTTACTTCAATACAACTTGTGGTGGAGGGTATAACAAGTTCGGCCCGGCCGAACTTAACGCCGTTCTTACTTGTTTATTGTTTTTTTGACAAAATATTTGTTAAGCTTTTGTGCTCTTGATTATACACCCAGTTTTTTTTATTTCCAAATTTCGTAAAAAACGCAACAACACAAACTATTTTAACATATGACCAAACAAACCTGCCTCACACTTAGTGTTGTTTTACAATTCTTTGAATCTGCTCAAAACGAAAAAAAAACTACAAAACCAAACAATGAACTTTTAACCCTTTTTTCGATTTCAACATTTCCCCTACTCACAATCATTGCTCTACACAAACTGTCCATTTACGTTTCTAACCTTTTTTTGTTCTTTTCTATTTTTGTTTCAACTATATCCAAGTGATAATGCTACAACTAGCCACTTCAGGAGAAGAGACAACATTTCATACACATTAATGAATTGAAAGTCAAAACGAATGCATGAATGAATTCCCAGTCAGGGACAAAAAATAGAAGTCTAGCCAAAAAAAAAATATTCACCAAAAATATACATTTTTGTACATATTTGTTAATACGAATGGTTACTTTTCATGGTAACGTCAAGGAAGCTTTGCCAAATTGTATCACAATTTAGGAAGAATAAAATTCTATCCTTTTTGGAGATTCTATGTCATGTGTCGCAACGTAATTCATCAAATTTGGATATTTACTTATAGTTGAAGTGTACATTTTTAATGAAAAGCTATTTTAAAAAAAATCAAAGTTATTCCATTCAATATCTTTCATCTAAGAATTATTATTCAAAAATATTCCCGCTTTCAAGGAACTTGTGAACAATTTTGAAAGAAACGTTTGAAAGAAACGTTTAAAAATTTTATTTGAAAATATTGCCTTTTTAGGCGAAAATAATTTTTAGTATTCATTTTTAATTAATTTCTCGTTGGAATCGAGCTTGATGATCAATCAATAATGCAAGTGAAAAAGGAAAGCCGACGACGATTCGACCCACACACCCACCACTATGTGACATGACATGTTTCGACTTTGGTAAAGTATCCATAGACATATCGGATTTGGAGCGGCTTCGCTGTCCTCGAACTTTTCTTCTTTCAAATGCATTTAGTTTTGTTTTTTACAACAACAATTGGGATTTTCCCATTTAGTTGTACTTTCATGACAAACGCTTAGCGCTGCCTTTGAAAGTAATGAGTTTGGCTCTGAACGCTAATACGCCGATATATTCCATATTCCAACCTGATACCAGACTGGATGAAAAAATACGATGTGAAAAATTTTAACCAATCAGAAACTCCCTCAAGAGTTATCTTGCGGATTTGCCATTTTGGTTGGTGCCTTCAGCGATTCTTGGAACTTTTATGCCAATATCTCAGAAAATATGGACTTGCGCAAAAAAATTGTGCCGTCGTAAAAGGCGCCGCAAGGACAACCTGCTGAAAAAAATCAAGAGGATTCGGGAGGAGCTTTTAAACTTCACTTTATCGGAATTTTGTGTGGTAGGTACCCAAAGGAGTGGACCAATATAGTCCATATTCAAACCCGATCTATATCTGGAAAGAATAATACGATGAGCAAAGCTTGGACCAAATCGATTGCTCGCGTCGAGAGTTATCGTGATACGCCATTTTACAGACAAATTTTGAACTTTTGCGAGGGAGGTACTTGAAGGAGTGGACCTATATGGCCCATCTTCGAACTTAAAATAAGTTTGTACAAAATATTACGATACCCAAATTTGGTTCAAATCGGTTGATCCGTTCGAGAGTTATTAAGTGAGCCAGCCAGCCAGACAGACAAACGGACAGACAGACAGACGGACGGACATGGCTAAATCGACTCCAAATTGTCTGAAACGAATTTCTTCCCAACATACTTGGGGTGTAAAACCGTTATTTCGATGAGGCACATTTTTGGTCTTATCGAAGTGTATATAACCTTTCTATCCTAAAGGCTAAGGGGATAAAAAGTATATAAAAAGTTAATTTTCTTTCTAGTGTTCCATGGTAATGTTTGTTAACTGTTTTTTATACCCTACACCACTATGTGGAATGGGTATTATAAGTTTGTTTTGGAAAAAATTCATGTAACACCGCGAAATATTCGTCAGAGGCCCCAAATGTGGTATACCAATCTTCATATCTCGACGAGATAAAGCGATTTTGAGATGTGTGCCCGTCCGTCCGTCAAACTCCAGGCCGCAATTATGGACCAATCGTAATTTTCTTGCATGGAGGTCGGATTCGGGCCAGAATAGACACCTATTCTTATTGGTGATGATCGTGAATTATTTAGCGGGTGAAATGGACCAAAAACATAATTTTTATCCGAATTTGTACCTGATCTGTTGGTTGCAATAATAGCCCGATCGCCCCAAAAGTTCAAACAACGAAACAGTATATGACAAAGAAGATGCTTGCGATTTGAGCTGGTGATCGGATGAGGTTTAGAGGGTTAAATGGACCACAACTTTTGTGTGAAAATTGTGAAAATTTTTAAAATACCGGTTATATCTTTATTACTGAAAGATACATTCCGCCCACGTAAATAATATTTGGAAGGACAACATTGCCCTTTCCATTGGTGACAATTATGTTGATTTACGCGGTCAGAAAACAGAGTTACAGCCTAATAAACTCACTTATTTGTTTGTAGCGTAATCATAAACACGCTAGAAGTGGCAATTATAACTCAATTGTCACGAAATTTTGCACGAGCTAGGGTTTTAGGTCGAAGAAGATGCCTACAATTTTTGATGATGATCTGATATTATTTAGCGGGTGCAATGGATCATTACTTTTGTATGCTAAATAAAAACATTTTATTTTTGGTCCATATTTGAATCCCTGGCCATATACCGGCAAAGTCGCCTATATATGAAAAATTAACTACCGCTCTTTCCTCTGATGAAAACCTATACCGATAAATTTCAGGTCGAAAATTGTGATGAACGAATGCTTAATATAAACTTTCAGCCAAGTCGATGGGATATTTAGGACACAAAGTCTTACATATGGTTTAGCAAATATGTCAAAATATGCAAAAAATTAGGTACAGACTAAATGTCCGTTCTAAAATTACTTATTGGTGCCACCATGGTACAATTGTTTGCACTCCCGCCTTGCACGCTGAAGGTCGGGCGTTCAATTCCCCGCCAGCAAACATCAAATTTCCAACGATGGCAAAATACCCCTCAGTAAAGTTGGCGACAATTTCTGAGTATTTCAACCATGTACAACTTCTCTACAGGTGGTGTTTTAAGACATGCCTTTCGGACTCGGCGATAAACAGTAGGCCCCATAGGAACAATACAAAACGAAACATAACCCACGTTGGCCGAGCTCGCTGTTTAGTTTCGTTTTGTTAACATTCGTGAGTGCGAACAAAACGAAAAGTACTCAACTCCACAAGAGCAGATAGAAAACGGAATAGTACTAAACACATGTGAATAAATCAAAAACATTTGGTGGTTGATAAAATTCACTGTGGTATGCTGATGCTAACTTATAGGGTTGTTAAGCAATCAGAAATGTGTGTGTGTGTCTGAGTTTGTCATTGAACATAACACACGGCAAACGCTTCCCAAAAATTCTTTTTGTTTCGGTGGTGAATGAAACAACTCGGCAAAGCATAGCCGAAGTACATTTCAGCAATCGTACAGTTTTCATCTTTTTACATTGAAAAATTTGTGGTTTTGTTTTGGTTGTGAGAAAGAAACGATTCAGAGAAGCTGAAAATTTTATGGCTTTGTGTGATTGGTACGGGAATCGTTTTGTTTGTTTCCGGCCCTACAAGACTACCTTCAAGTCTTTTCACCAGTTCTGCTGGTTTCCTGATATCAAGAATCTCCGCCTGAAAAAAACGCTGCAGCTATCGTAAAAATTGTATGAGTGTTTGATTAATAGGTTCTCGCAGTAGACGCCAGCACCAGTGCCTTCTTCCATCTTTGAACCGTCTGTGTATATTGCCAGACCGTCCAGAGGAGATATGCCCTAAGACCATGTATACCTGCTTGGAAAGTTAACGGATAAAGCACTGTTTAAGTTATGTCAAAAATAATATAAATCATACGCAATATGAACCCGTTATAAGATGATTGAATTTTTAATAATAACAAGTAAAAAAGTATCAGTCGGCTTGGCCGACAGAGATATACCCTCAGCCTGTGTATATTGAAACAATTTTTTCCCAAAAAACGTACGTATTTAGAGAGTTTTGAAAATTTTGGGCATATGAAACGACAAATGTGTTGATTAGAATTAAAGAGCAAACGTTTTGCGGAGGAAATACTTAAAGGAATGGATCGACATTGACCAATATGGAAGTGGATCTCCAGCCACTACATATGGTGCCATAGGGGGTTTTTACACCCTTCGGGCTGTTTGCTCAAGAAGTGTGGATTTGCCCCTAAAAAACGTTTACCATCGTAATTGAGGCAGCGAATGCAAGTTGCTTCAACAAAAATCAAAGTAATTCAATAGCAGGTCTTAAAGTGAATTTATCTGAAATTTTGTTTGGGAGGTACTGGATGAAGTGGACAAATATAGTCCATATTTTCACCTGATCTATATCTGGTAGATATATTAGGATGTGTAAAGTATGGACCAATTCTGCCATTCCCTTCAAAAGTTACCGTACGAACAATTTTTCCGAACATTTCTTAAATTTTGTGAGGGAGGTACCTGAAGGAGTGGACCGATATGGCTTATCTTCAAACTTAAGCTATGTTTGGACAAAATATTGCTAAGGCCAAATTTTGGACCGAATCGGCAGATACGTTCGAGAGTTTTCTTCGCTCCAACCACCTCACACGGTGTCATAGGGGTTTTTTTTGCAACTTTCAGGCTGATTTCTCAGGAAGTATGGACTTGCCCCTAATGAAACTTGTACCGTCGTATGGAGGGCAGTGAATACAAGTTGCTAAAATAAAAATCAGAGCTATTCAAGAGATGGCCCTAAACTGAACTTTTCCGAAATTTTGTGTGGGAGGTACCCGAAGGAGTGGGCCGATTGAGTCTATATTGAAACATTATCTAAGTTTGGTACACGCTTTACGATGGGCAAAGTATGTACCAAATCGGTTGCTCCCTGCAAGAGTTATCGTGCGCACAAATTTTCCGAACATTTTCGAACTTTTGTGGGGGAGGTACCGGAAGGAGTGGACCGATATAGCCCATCTTCGAACTTAAACTAAGTTTGGGCAAAATATTACGAATGCCAAAATTTTAACCGAATCGGTTCATCCGTTCGAGAGTTATCGTGCGCTCCAGCCTGCCAGACAGGCAGACAGACAGACAGACGGACGGACATAAAAATGGGTTATTCCATACTTCTATTTGTTTTTAATTTATAGTAAACTTTTACTTCCAACATCGAATTTATTGTCAACAAAACCCGCGGCAACTCCTCTCCCTTCCTAACACTTTTAAATGTGTAAATTTCATTTTGATTACATTTCATGATGTTTTTTATTTTTACATGTGTCACCAATTTCCATGACAATAAAACAATTCGATTGTTCTCCACGAACAGCAAATGGCATTGAAAATATATTTTAATCAACAGAAAAAAACTACAAACTATACAAATCACAACGAATCCTTTTTTTATAAATCATTGAGAGAGAAAAAACAACAAACTTTTTCACTCAATAACGCCACCTTTAATTACTGTGACAAACCACAAATGCCTTATAATTATGACATAGTGTGATTGTTCAAAAAATTACGTAAAGCAATTACAGAAATAGTCAATTTTAATAGATTAAAGTGAAGAAACTTTGGCTTGATTATATTTAAATAGGGGTTGCCACGGAGTACAGTCAATTTTTATACCTCAGCATTTATGCTAACGAGGGTATATAGACTTTCATACGGGCAAAATGTGCCTCATCGAAATTATGGTTTTAGGCCCCAAGTATGTTTGGACGAAATGTGTTTCAGACAATTTGGAGTCGATTTAGCAATGTCCGTCCGTCTGTCTGGCTGGCTGGTGCGCACGATAACTCTCGAACGGATGTACCAATTTGGTCCAAAATTTGGCTTTCCCAATATTTTGTCCAAACTTAGTATAAGTTCGAAAATGGGTTATATCGGTCCACTAATTCCGGTACCTCCCCCACAAAAGTTCGAAAATGTGTGCGCCCGATAACTCTTGAAGGAAATAACCGATTTAATCCAAAGTGAAATTTCTACCAAACTTAGATGAGGTTCCAATCGGCCCACGCCTTCGGGTACCTCCCACACAAAATTTCGGAAAAGTTTAATTTAGGACCTGCTCTCGAATCGTTTTGATTTTTGTTGCAACAACTTGTATTCACTCCCCCACATACGACGGTATAAGTTTCATCAGGGGCAAGTCCATACTTCCTGAGAAAATGGCCGGAAAGGTGCAAAAAGCCCTTATGACACCTTGTGTAGTGTTCGGAGCTCAAGATAACTCTCGAACAGATCTGCCGATTCGATCCAAAATATGGCCTTCATAATATTTTGTCCAAATTTACTTTAACTTCTAAAATGGCCCATATCAGTCCTCTACTTAGGATACCTTCCCCACAAAAGTTTAACATTTGTGTCCAAACGCAGTTTAGGGTCTGTTCGGATATCCTTTTTAAATTTATACCGATGATGTACAGCCATATTATGTTTTCCGTGGACAAGTCTATGCTTCTTGGCATACTGGTCCAACAGGTGTACGATAACTAGACAGCGGAATTTTATGCAACCCCTATTTTTGGTCCGATTCATGTCAAATTTTGGGACTGGGCATATTTTTGGCTCATGATTAAATTGTAATCGAAACATATGACATATGCAAAACTATGCAAAATGCATAAAATTTTGCATATGCATTTTACATATTTTCTTATGCAACAAGTATTTCAATAACAGGTACAAAAATGTTTGTATGTAAAATTTTTCTGTTTAAAATTCAATAAAATAGAGAAATGTATAACCACAGCCTCAACGTTCAAAATACCGAAAATCGGGAGGTATCGTTCTATGGGGGCAATATGAAGGCCTGAACCTAAACTGACAAATTTTAGGTGGAAAGTTGTTAACCCCTAAAGAAGACTTTATACCAAATTTCAGCCATTTTGGCGGGATATTGAAGCCACAACCTTCAAAATACCAGAAATCCGGAGGTACCGTTCTATGGGAGCTATATGAAGACGTGGACATATACCGACAAATTTGAGGTGGAATGTTTTATACCTACAAGGAAGACTTAATACCAAATTTGAGCCATTTCGGAGGGATATTGAGACCACGACCTTCAAAATACCAGAAATCCCGAGGTACCGTTCTATGGGGGCTATATGAAGACGTGTACCTACATATACCGAGAAATTTCAGGTGGAAAGTTTAATACCCCCAACGAAGACTAAATCCCAAATTTCAATCATTTCGGTGGGATATTGAAGCTACAACTTTCAAAATACCGAAAATCGGGAGGTACCGTTCTATGGGGGCTATATGATGGCGTGGACCTGTACTGACAAATTTCTGGGGGAAAGCTTTATACCACCAACGAAGACAAATTAACAAATTTCAGTCATTTCGGTGGGATAATGCAGCTAAAACCTCAAAAATACCGAAAATCGGGAGGTCCCGTTCTATGGGGGCTATGTGAAGGCGTAGACCTATACCAACAAATTTCAGGTGGAAAGTTTTATACACCCAACGATGACTAAATACCAAATTTCAGCCATTTTGGTGGGATAATGAAGCTAAAACCTCAAAAATACCGA
This sequence comes from Musca autumnalis, assembly GCF_047663935.1. Taxonomy (NCBI): domain Eukaryota; kingdom Metazoa; phylum Arthropoda; class Insecta; order Diptera; family Muscidae; genus Musca; species Musca autumnalis. The sequence goes on from NW_027412088.1 coordinate 201,464,353, forward strand.
CTAATTTCTGTGAGAAATTTCTATACCCCCGCGGAAGACTAAGTACTAAATTTCAGCCATTTTGGCGGGATATTGTGGCCACAACCATCAAAATACCGAAAATCGGGAGGTACCGTTATATGGGGGCTATATGAAGGCGTGGACCTGTACCGACAAATTTCTGGGGGAAAGCTTTATACCACCAACGAAGACAAAATAACAAATTTCAGTCATTTCGGTGGGATAATGCAGCTAAAAGCCCAAAAATACCGAAAATCGGGAGGTTCCGTTCTATGGGGGCTATGTGAAGGCGTAGACCTATACCAACAAATTTCAGGTGGACAGTTTTATACACCCAACGATGACTAAATACCAAATTTCAGCCTTTTTGTTGGAAAATGAAGCTAAAACCTCAAAAATACCGAAAATCGGGAGGTAGCGTTCTATGGGGGCTATATCAAAACGTGGTCCCATTTTCAATGCCAACCATTCTGGAAGTAATAAAAACTTCTGTACCATATTTTGACGATCTATCTTAAAATTGCGAGCTGTATCTTGATGTCAACAGACAGACGGACGGACAGACGGACATGGTTAGATCGACTTAGAATTTTATGCTGATAAATAATATATATACTTTATAGGGTCTCCGACGAATATTTCGATGTGTTACAAACGGAATGACAAATTTTATTTTACCCTCCATATTAAAAAGGTTAACATTTTACCTTTCAAGCACCAAAATATAATATATAATTATTAAAATACCTCTTTTCTAACAACTGTTAAAGAATTACATATTTTGAATCACTATGGTGTCGTATGACTCACGACAATATGTACATATGTATACACCCCACTGAACTCCATTAAGAAATTCAAGGGGTTATTTTGTTTTTCTTATACCCTAAGTATTATGGCTACAGAGGTTTCTTGGTTCCTTTGAATCTATCCGAAGGCTATGGCCTACGTAAACGGATCATTAATTTTAATGTAGCGAATACTTAAATTGGTCTTGAAATAAATCCTATTTTGTTTTAATGTTACAAATTGCTTTATAAACCACATATTCCTCTGTAGTAGCAAATTTTTTCAAATGCCCACTAAAACAAAATGTTCACTAAAAAAAATCCGCCGTCTGCCTAACTAAATTAAAATCAAACCTATATAACAAATGACCTTTACAATAAATGCAAATTGCATTGCAAATACGTATCGGACACATGCTGTCATTGCAATTTTGGCCAAAGAATAAACAAACAAATTAAAAATAACAAGTAAAAAGTCGTTAAGTTCGGCCAGGCCAAACTTTTTATACCCTCCACCATAAAATAGTCTTAATTAAAATGGAATAATTAGGGTCCTTTTACAATTTTAGGTGGAACAACTTTTCGACAATGGTTAGACTCCTACTGCCTCCCACTATTGCTTAAATTACACTGTGAACACAAATGTTGGGGCAGAGATAATTCCTTTTGGAGATGAAAGCCCTCGGTGTGTGTATATAAAAACCCCGAAGGACAGATGCGCCGTGAGTCGAACTTCCGCGTTATGGCGTGATGAAGTTTTTGCAAGAGACCCTGTAAGCCATTATGAATTAGCATTATATTTTTGTTTGTTGTTTTTGTAGAGCACTTAAGCAACAGTGAACAAATATATAACGCTAATTCCTGATGGCCCACAGGGTCTCTAACAAAAATTTCATCACGCCATAACGCGGAAGTTCGACTCACGGCGGATCTCTCCTTCGGGGTTCATAAAATACTCACCAAGGCCTTTCTTCCCCAAGAGGAATTTTCCGTGCCCCAGACTTTCACCTATTGCACAGTGTTATCTAATCTAATCTAAAAACATTTGTTAAGCTAGGTGAAAGGTGCCACCTACGGGGCAATATTAAAGAGTCAACCTATCTTTAAATTTTTTGGCGGAAAAGTTTTTTAGATGTAGGGAACTAAGGAGTCGAATTGAGGGTAGTTTCATCAAAACAATGTAGACCCTCAAAAATGGGCCCATGTTGACGAATTTTAGTGAAGAAATTTCGTGACCACTGAAAATTCCCGAAAATTGGGAGGTACACTTATATGGGGGGATATACCAAAACATGGACCTATATTGACGATTATTTTTGTATAGAAAAAATTGTAGCTAAAATTCTCAAAATACCGATAACTACAGCTAGTTCGGTTAAAAATTGCAGCTAAAATTCTCAAAATACCAAAAATCAGGAGATACCGTTATATGGGGGCTAAACCAAAACATGGACCTATGTTGACGATGTATCGCTGGAGATGTTTTATTACCACTGAGAACTTCAAATGTCAAATTACAGCTATTTCGGTTAAAAAATGTAGCTAAAATTCTCAAAATACCGAAAATTGGGAGGTACCGTTATATGGGGGCTATACCAAAACATGGACCTATGTTGACGATATTTGGTGGGGATGTTTAATGACCACTGAGAACCTCAAATGGCAAATTACAGCTAGTTCGGTTAAAAATTTTAACTAAAATGCTCAAAATACCGAAAATCGGGAGGTACCATTATATGGGGGCTATACCAAAACATGGACCTATGTTGACGATGTTTGGTGGAGCTATTTCGTGACCACTGAGAACCTCAAATGTCAAATTGCAGATAGTTCGGTTACAAATTGTGGCTAAAATTCTCAAAATACCGAAAATCCGGAGGTACCGTTATATGGGGGCTATACCAGGAGGTACCGTTATATGGGGACTATACCAAAACATGGACCTATGCCCATATCCTTTGGGATATAAGTTTGTTGATCACTAGGAACCCTAAGTGCCAAATTATAGCTAATTCGATCTGCAAATGTGGCGAAGAACGTCAAAATACCTCAAATCCGGAGGTACCGTTATATGGGGGCTATACCAAAAAGTGGACCGATATTGCCCATCTTCGAACTTGACCTGCCTATGGAAAAAAGACGCTCGGGTGCAAAATTTCAGCACTCTGTCTCAATTATTGCGGACGCTAGAGTGATTACAACAGACGGACATGGCTAGATCGTCTTAGAATTTTATCCTGATCAAGAATATATATACTTTATAGGGTCGCAAATGATTATTTCGATGTGTTACAAACAGAATGACAAACTTAATATACCCTCCATACTATGGTGGAGGGTATAAAAACTGTATCTGTCATCAGTGAAAATATTCGAAAACTGGGGTCAAATTAAACAAGCCCGTGCAGACTACAAAATATAAACCAACAAAATAGCAAATAATGCAAAACCACAAAAAACTACAATTCAAAAAAATGCATATCCCTTGCAGCCGTAACCGGGAAAAATACAAGCATATTAACGCTGTTCGCACATTTTTTGTCACAAAATTGTTTTTAATGAAAAGCCACAAAAATTCAATTGCATTATGTGAAAAATAATACAAATATTTGAGAGGTGTAATACAAAGTGGACACCAATACAGACAAAGGACATCACGTAAAAACCCCTAATCTATTAAAAAATGTTTCTTCATCCCTCTGTGACCATTCTTAGCTAATAAAAAACTCATAAAAAATCTTCACAATATAAAAAATTTGCTTATAAAAAACTTCATCACAGGGAAACTCACATAATTATTCTCTGCATCAAAGGTAAATTTCAAGGACAACATTGTCGTACAAAACGTAAATATGAGAAGCAAAACATATAAGTAGCGTCTGTAAACCATCAAAGGTTATCTTTGTTGCTGTACTAACAGCAACACTTGACAGTATTTACATTAACAACAAAAACTAACTGTGTCAAAACAGTTTTGTAGCAAAGACTAATTGATAATGAATGTATAGAAGTGCACTTACCATGAACAGAACGTGGCAATGTTTTTCCAACATAAAATTCAGCCGTGTAGAATTTTAAATTGGCAAAACTTTTTTTTTAGTTTTTACAAACATAATATGTACTATATATACTTCAAAATGTGTACGTAATTGCGTATAAATATTGTCGTTATTAGACAGCTGAATCCGATGCAAATGCATATATTGTTAGGATGATCGTAGAAAAAATTTGATTAGACAAAAACTCGATTTATCACAAAGTAAGTCCCAGAAATGTTTGCATATTTTGCATATCGTGCATATTTTGACATATTTTTACATATTTGCATAAAATGAGCATATGCAAAACCATATGTAAAAATATATACATGAATTTGTGGTCTAAATATCCCACCGAAGTGGCTGAAATTTGGTATTAAGTCTTCGTTAGGTATGAAACTTTACACCTGAAATTTGTCCCCATGGGCCCACGTCTTCATATATCCCCCATTGGCACCTCCGGATTTCTGGTATTTTGAAGGTTGTGGCCCAAATATCTCTCCGAAATGGCTGAAAATTGGTATTAAGTCTTCGTCGGGGGTATAAAATTTTCCACTTAAAATTTGTCGGTTTAGGTTCAGGACTTCATATAGCCCCCATAGAACGATACCTCCTGATTTTCGGCATTTTGAAGGTTGTGGCTGTGGTTATTTTATTGACTTGTCTGAAGAGAATTTTAAACCGAAAAATTGTATACGCAAACATTTTTGTACCTAATATTGAAATATTTGTTGTATAGGCAAATATCTTAATAAAACTTATATGGTCTTCTTATGGAGAAGGTAACCCTGTCTTCTCATAGAAGACCAAGGGGCTACTCAAAGAACATCATCAGTTCTTCTTCTCCAAAGCTTATCCTAGAAGACAAATATGTCTTCTCATAGAAGACCACCAGGTCTTTTCATAAAATATAAACAGGACCTCAGATAGAAAACCACCACCTCTTGCAATAGAAGACAACCAGGTCTTCTCAAAGCAGAGCACCAAGCCTTCTCCTAAAGGACCACCAGGTCTTCTCATAGAAGAATACCAGATCTTATAATATATGACCACTTCTTCTCAATTAGACCACCAGTTCTTCTTATGGAAGACCACAAAGGCTTCTCACCACCTTTTTTATAGAATATAGCTAGGCCTTTATAGGGGTACTAGATCTTCTCATAGAAGCCCACTGGGCCTTCTCAAAAAAAATCAGTTTTTTTATTGAAAAGGCCCAAATTTGTCAAAGTAGAACACAGATTTCGTGACAAAATACCACCAGGTTTTCTTTAAAAAGTCATCCAGTTTTCCTTAGAAAAACTCGGAAGGAAACACCGGGCCTTCACTTTTAGAAACCTACAGATATTAGTCTAAAGGACTTCTCCTCGAAGCTGAAAAGTATTGTATGGAAACGCAAAAGTCCTAACATAAAGGGCTTCTCAAAGACACCCAAAGGAGCTTTTATAGAAATCCGAAAATCTTCTTGTAGAATCAGAAAAGATCTCTCATTGAAGACCAAAGTCATTCATAAAGAAAACTAAATGTCCTCTCATAGAAGCCTGAAGATTTCCACATGGAAGTTCACAAATGTTTTCTCATAAAAGCAAAAGGGTATTCTCAAAGAAGCCCGTAATTCTACCCATTGAAGCCTAAAAGTATTTTTAGGTTAGATTTTCCCATTGGATGTCATCTAGTCCGCATATATATGGCAAGTAAGGTTTGTAAAATCTCCTAGTTTTCTACAGGGCATTTTCAGTATCCCTGTATTTGAATTTGTTGCTAGATACTGGAGTCGAAAATGTTTCCCTACCACTGAAATCTTTGTCAATTACTACGGGTTCAAAATTGAACTTTTAACGAATAATGTGTTGATGCGTTGGACTAGATTTTGAATTTTGAATTCTCAAGAATTATTTTTGTTTCAGGGTAAATATAAGGGACGAATAGGTCTATGCTAACAATATTGCTCGAGATTTTCCACTTAGCATATTTAAGAAATTCAAATTACACATACGTCCCATGATGCTTATTTAAAAACACCACATTCCACAGAGACCTAAGAGCCGTTTTGCGAACTTTCGCCCTCAAGCTAATAAAAATAATAATATTTGCAATAAATGTCTGCATAAGCTTCCTGTTTGGGTTTGTACTCTCCAACACTACACCTGTTTCAATGAGCAGCTGTTGTGGTTGCTTTTGTATGGCTAACAATGTGCCAGACTATATGTATTCCGACAACATTTTCAAGCCTGTTTGACTTTCCCAAAAAAAAAACATGGCCTTTAGCTCTCACATGGCATGGTATGTCGACAGTACAACAGTCATCCCAGTGACTGTGTGAAACAGCGGCCACTAAAAGTCATTGGCAAAATGTTACCCAACCGTGTTGAACAACAAAACAAAAACGATGTAGAGGAATTTAAGCAAAAGCTTTTATGGATTTGGCTTGGATTTACGTCTAGTCTTGTTAGGTAATGTCGGCTGGTTGAGTTTGTAATTATGTGGATTTATTTTGAGAGGATATTTGAGGAAGAGGAATGAGCGTTTAAACATGTTTGTGAAATCTTTTTTGCATTTACTTCGGCGTTGTTGTTAATTTTCTTCTTATTCGCTTTAGCAACCGTGAACTGTGCACATTAGCCACCAAGCTGGGTTAATAAGTTTTAATTTGAATTTTTTGATTTTTTTCTGACATTCCGATTCCGCCGTAGAACCTCTGTTGATGAAATGTTTAAGTCAATTTTGTTAACAACCAAATTTGTTGGTCTTCATTCAAAGCAAAAAAGGAGATTATAAAGGAATAATTTGACAGCCATAACGAAGTTGTTCACTTTTGTATTAAATTTTCCTAATGAACTTATCTCGATTTTTGGTGGAGAGATTTGTGTGTGGGGGTAAGAGGCTGTGAATTTTCTTTGTTTACTTCATTTTAAAAGGTGTTTAAGAAAAATAATTGTTTCTACCACCCATTAAGATTTAATGAGTTGTATTAAATTTTGTAATTTGTAGGCAGCCAAGAAGAAGGTTAAGCCAAACTAATTTGCATTATTTTCAGTTAATTATTACAAGGAATTTGAATTTTACAGGAAGGGGTTTTGGGTCGATTTAAGAAGTCCTACCGGCAGCTGCAGTTGCTGGTTAGGTAAATGAGAATAATGCTAAGTATAACTTACACTTTGTATGATTATAGGCGTTGTTCAATAGGGCGTATACGAGTGGACAACACTTATGCGCAGCCCTGACAGATCTACTTAAACAGATCTTCTCTTAATAATTATAATTAAAATAACAAGAAAAATTAATGTTATTCTAAAAGAACTCCTTCTTGTATCCTACAAGCAAGCTTTCTGGTCTTCTATATAAAGCTATTGTTGTATAATGTGGATGTGTAGTCTTCTTTGAGTAGACCTAATGAGTTAACCTAAACTGAGTAAACATTACAGAAGACCACAAGGTCTTCTAATAGATGACCACCAGGTCTTCTCGTATAAGACAACATATGAGAAGACTTGGTGGCTTTCAATTGGATGACCTTCAGGCCTTCTTCTTGGAAAAGACTTTATTGTCTTCTATGAGAAGACGTTGTGGTTTTCTTTGAACAGAAGACCTTTTGGTCATTTAGGAGAATACCTTGTGATCCACTTGGAAAAGTCTTTGTCGTTTTCTATGAAGATGGCTCTGTGGTTTTCAACGTAAAAACTTTGTGGTCTTTTAGGAGAGCACCTTGTAGAATTCTAGAGAAGGCCTTATAGTTTTCTAAAGAAAGATCTTGAGGTCTTCTACAAGGATATTGTTATTCTTCTATTAGAAGACCTTTGTAATCTTCTGGGTGTTGTATAGGAAAAGTCATCTCCGGTGAATTTTGTATAGGAAACATCATCTCCGGTGAACTTTTGTATAGGAAAAGTCATCTCCGGTTAACTTTTGTATAAGAAAAGTCATCTCCGGTGAACTTTTGTATAAGAAAAGTCATCTCCGGTGAACTTTTGTATAAGAAAATTCATCTCCGGTGAACTCTTGTATAGGAAAAGTCATTTCCTGTTAACTTTTGTATAGGATAAGTCATCTCCGGTGAACTTTTGTATAGGAAAAGTCATCTCCGGTGAACTTTTGTATAAGAAAAGTCATCTCCGGTGAACTGTTGTATAGGAAAAGTCATCTCCGGTGAACTTTTGTATAAGAAAAGTCATCTCCGGTGAACTTTTGTATAGGAAAAGTCATCTCCGGTGAACTTTTGTATAGGAAAAGTCATCTCCGGTGAACTTTTGTATAAGAAAAGTCATCTCCGGTGAACTTTTGTGTAAGAAAAGTCATCTCCGGTGAACTTTTGTATAGGAAAAGTCATCTCCGGTGAACTTTTTTTATAGGAAAAGTCATCTCCGGTGAACTTTTGTATAAGAAAAGTCATCTCCGGTGAACTTTTGTATAGGAAAAGTCATCTCCGGTTAACTTTTGTACAGGAAAAGTCATCTCCGGTGAACTTTTGTATAAGAAAAGTCATCTCCGGTGAACTTTTGTATAGGAAAAGTCATCCCAGGTGAACCTTTGTATAGGAAAAGTATCTTTGGTGAACTTTTGTATAGGAATTGTCATCTCCGGTGAACAATTTTTTATAAGAATAGTCATCTCTGGTGAACTTTTGTAAAGGAAAAGTCATCTCCGGTGAACTTTTGTATAAGAAAATTCATCTCCGGTGAACTTTTGTATAGGAAAAGTCATCTCCGGTTAACTTTTGTATAGGAAAAGTCATCTCCGGTGAACTTTTGTATAGGAAAAGCCATCTCCGGTGAACTTTTGTATAGGAAAAGTCATCTCCGGTAAACTTTTGTATAGGAAAAGTCATCTCCGGTTAACTTTTGTATAGGACAAGTCATCTCCGCTGAATTTTGTATAGGAAAAGTCATCTCCGGTGAACTTTTGTATAGGAAAAGTCATCTCCGGTGAACTTTTGTATAGGAAAATTCATCTCCGGTGAACTTTTGTATAGGAAAAGTCATCTCCGGTTAAATTTTGTATAGGAAAAGTCATCTCCGGTGAACTTTTGTATAGGAAAATTCATCCCCGGTGAACTTTTGTATAGGAAAAGTCATCTCCCGTGAACTTTTGTATAGGAAAAGTCATCTCCGGTGAAATTTTGTATAGGAAAAGTCATCTCCGGTGAACTTTTGTATAGGAAAAGTCATCTCCGGTGAACTTTTGTATAGGAAAAGTCATCTCCGGTGAACTTTTGTATAGGAAAATTCATCTCCGGTGAATTTTTGTATAGGAAAAGTCATCTCCGGTGAACTTTTTTATAGGAAAAGTCATCTCCGGTGAACTTTTGTATAAGAAAAATCATCTCCGGTGAACTTTTGTATAGGAAAAGTCATCTCCGGTTAACTTTTGTACAGGAAAAGTCATCTCCGGTTAACTTTTGTATAGAAAAAGTCATCTCCGGTGAACTTTTGTATAAGAAAAATCATCCCCGTGAACTTTTTGTATAGAAAAAGTCATCTCCGGTGAACTTTTGTATAGGAAAAGTCATCTCCGGTGAACTTTTGTATAGGAAAAGTCATCTCCGGTGAACTTTTGTATAGGAAAAGTCATCTCCGGTGAAATTTTGTATAGGAAAATTCATCTCCGTTGAACTTTTGTATCGGAAAAGTCATCTCCGGTGAAATTTTGTATAGGAAAATTCATCTCCGGTTAACTTTTGTATAGGAAAAGTCATCTCCGGTGAAATTTTGTATAGGAAAATTCATCTCCGTTGAACTTTTGTATAGAAAAAGTCATCTCCGGTGAACTTTTGTATAGGAAAAGTCATCTCCGGTGAACTTTTGTATAGGTAAAGTCATCTCCGGTTAACTTTTGTATAGGACCCTGTGGTTTTCTGTGGGACTTTGTGGTCTTGTATGAGAAGGCCTTGAGGTTTTCTATGAGAAGGCCTTATTCTCTTCTATGATAAGACCTTGAGGTCTTCAATGAGAAGAACTTGTTGTCACCTTTTAATTTTTTATGGCCTTCTTTTAGAATCCTTTGTGCTATTCTTGGCAAAACATGTTAGTCTTTTACAGACCTTTATGTTTTCTACGAGAAGACATTGTGATCTTCTATGTGAAGACAATGTGGTCTTCTTTAAGAAGACGTTTGGTCTCCATTGAGAGGTAATAGAGGACCTTCCGAAGTGCTATAAGAAGAACTTCTATGCTTCTGTGGTCTTCCATGATAAGAACTTGTCGTCAACTAGGAGAAGACCTTATGGTCTTCTATGAGAAGCCCTTATGGTCTTCTATGAGAAGACTTTGTGCATTTTTTGGAGTAAACTTTGTGTTCTTCAATTAGAAGACAATGTGTGTGGTCTTCTGTTAGAAGACCTTGTAGTCTTCTAAAAGAACAACTTGTCGTTTTCTATGAAAATACCTATGACGTTGTCGTCTTCAGTGAGAAAACCTTGTAGTGCTTGTAGTCTTCTAGGGGAAGACTATATGGTCTTCAATGGGAAGACCTGTTAGAAGACCCTTGAGAGACTACCTTATGGAATTCTGTTAGAAAACCTTGTGTGCTTCTAAAGAAAACCTTGCAATCTTATAGAGAAGACCGTATTATATTCTAAAAAAAAGACCATGTGGCCTTCTAGTATAAGATCTAGTGATGTTCTACAAGAAGACCCTGTGGTCTTTAAGGAGATAAACTTCTGTTCTTCTAGGAGAAGACCATGTGATATTCCAGAAGAAGGTAATACACCGTCTATGAGAATACCTTTTCTCAGCTATGAGATGACCTTCCGGTCTTTTATTAGAAGATGTTATGGCTTTTCAAAAGATAACCTGGTCGTTTATTAGAATATTCTGAGTATACTCTTAGAATACCATGGAGTCTTTCCTATCTTATCCACTTAAATTCAACTAATTTTTATACCCTCAGCCTTTCGGCTAACGAGGGTATATTCACTTTGATACGACCAAAAATGTGTCTCATCAAAATGTTGGAGTTTGACCCCAAGTAAATTTGGAAAAAAATTCTTTTCCGATAATTTGGATTCGATTTACGATAACTCTCGAGCGGATCAGCCGATTCGAACCAAATTTTGCAATTGGGGCATATCGACAAGATGGGCCATATCGGCCCACTCCTTCGGATACAACCCCTAAAAGAGTTCGAATTTTTTCTGTAAAATTGTGTAAACGGTAACTCACGTAGGGAGCAATCGATTTGCTTCAAATTTTAAACATCGTATTATTCCCTACAGATATAGATTGGGTTCGAATATGGACTATACTTATCCACTGCTTTAAAAGCAATTTTCCGACAATTTTGAGACGATTTAACCATGTCCGTCTGTCTGTCTGCCTGGCTGGTGCGCACGATAACTCTCGAACGGATCAGCCAATTCGAACCAAATTTTGCAATTCGTAGTATTTTCCCAAACTTAGTTTAAGTTCGACGATAGGCCACATCGGCCCACTCCTTCGGATACATCCCCTACAAAAGTTCGAAATTTTTCTGTAAAATGGTGTGAACGAAAATACTGAAAGAGTACAATCGATTTGGTTCAAACTTTGCACATCGTTAATACCTTTTTTAGTTAAAGATCGGATATGGACTATATCCGTCCACTCCTTTAAGTACCTCCCATACAAAATCGGGAAAAAGTAAACATAAAAAGCTCTTCTCGTATCTTTTTAATTTTTTCAGCAGGTTGTCGTTGCTGCTGTTGGCTCAAACTAAAGTGGCTAGTATGCCAAATAACTCTGAAACTTTTTCAACATTTTTTTTCCAAACTTCGTGTTCCCTATGAATCAAAATTTCTAATAAATTTTGGTATATGTCAATGAGTTTGTATAGCATCACATTACGGTTCCACCTACAGGTTCTACGTATTTTGAAACAAACTCGTGATACAAATGCAATATATTTTATATATAGGAGGATTGGGGTTTTTTTTGGGATGACTACTTCTATTTTGTTTTTCAAAATAGTCAGGCTTAATCCCATAGTCGTTGTTTTAATATTTTATTAAAACAACTATAATTTATTAATGGGAAAAAAATTGGCGATGTTTTCCAAGGGGTAAGGCAGGGAAGACTATAGTTTCAGATCTCGCCACAGATCGTCATCAAATCCCTTGTTTCTTGTTTTTCAACAAGAAACTTTTTTATATATTTTATATATATGTATATATATGTATATCGCCGTCAGCACACCTGACTGATATTTTTTTACTTGGTAAACACATACGAAGCAACCTACGTATATTCTCCACAAAAAAACTTTTTAACGAAACAAGTTAATCAGCTGTCACTAATGACTCAAAAATCCATTAAAATAAGCCACAACTCATTATTCTGGAACCAATTAACTTGTAGCGTTTTTAATTAGGCGGAATTGTTGTTAAACGTTCATGGATTTCCAAGTCCATACCAAAACCTCTAACCCTTACCCTCTATCATGATAAGAGTAATCAGAATCGTTTGTAAATTCTGGTTACCTTTTTATGAAAAAAACATCATCCTTCCGTGCTTAACTTCTTTTTTATGTTTGGGCTTCTTACTTCTTCCTGTTAACTTAATTTTAAAAATCACTTTCAATCTTCTTAATAGACTCCTTAACAGGAATTCAATTATCACAAAAACATTTAATTTCTCTGCTACGTTGGTTTTTTTATCGTTATGGGTCGAATACTCCTGTTGAGATTTACCAAAAAAGAACAAAAATCTTCATCCAAAAGAAAACCAAATGAGGGAAAAGAACATAACATGGATGTAGGAATGAAGTTTTCTGGGTAAATATTATTTTCATATTTCTTCATATTGATATTTACTCAAATACAGATGAACGCACACACACCCAGTGTGGACAGATTCAAAATATCCCTTTCTTACCTACAGGGAGGGTTATACTTCATGTCCGCATGGCAAATTGTGTAAATGTCTGCTCAGTATGTGTTGCTTTCTTTATCTGCTTTTTCTGTATAATTACATTGTAATAGGCTGTCATCGTTTCATTTCATGTCTTTGTCTTGCCAGCAGATTCAAGGGATGTGTAACTGTCAAGTACATAGTAGCCTTTCAGGAAAGTCTTACAGGCAGCTTGTTTGTTAAAGGATATTTAAATTTCAATACAAATTAAATGGATTTTCGTTCATAAGCCATCAATGTATGGTAGGAATTATAATGAAGAAAGTTCAGATCACGGCTGCAAATAAGTACTGACAACACCTATACGTTAATTGTTACTCTACAAAGCATTGCACTGTGTTTTATACTTTAAGCCATTAATTTATATAATTGGTTAATTGATGTCCTTTCTGTGTTAATTCTTTAAAAAAATATATTTATATTTTTGTCATACACAATCTGCCTAGGATTCGCATATAAACTTGCCACACTCCGTGCAATCTTTTTCTCGATCAACAACGACATCGCCTGATTGTTTGCTTCCTATAGTCAATATTTATGCGTTACTCAGAATTGATTGAATGATTTTCATTCAGCTGTGATAGAGAGCCATAACATGAAACGTTTCCTTTGATTTGACAATTTGTGTTTACAAAGTTTGGTGTCTACAACATGTTGTAATAGGGATGTCTATTACAAATAAAACTCCACGAAATTAGGGCTAAAATCTCAGAGAGGGTAAAAAGGCATTTAATTCTTTATAAGAAGGATATTAAGCTATGTATATTTTAGTTATTGAAAATCATCTCCTATAAAAGACTACCAGAAAGTGTATTACTCCTACAGATGACCACCTAAAGTGGTCCCCTTTCTATAAAACGAACACCAGAAGGGAATTGTTTCTCTATAGAAAATCCCTTGAAGTGATTTTGCTCATGTAGAAGACCATCTGACCTGAAGCGGGTTTCTTTCTGTAGAAGACAATCTGAAGATGGCGCTCCTATAGAGGACTACCTGAAAGGATATTACTTCTACAGAAGACCACCTAAAGTGGTCTCCTTTCTATAAAACGACCACCAGAAAAAGGTCTTCTTCTTGAAGAGAATTGTTTCTCTAAAGAAAATCCCCTGAAGTGATTTTGCTCATGTAGAAGACTATCTGACCTGAAGCGGGTTCATTTCTATACAAGACCATCTGAAGAGGTCTCCTTCCTGCAGGTGACCACCAGAAATGTTCTTCTTTCTTGAAGATGTACTATTTCTATATAAAAAGGGGTCTGCTTACTATAGAAGACCATCTGAAGACCACTTCATTCTATAGAAGACCACTTATAGAGGTATTTTTCTATAGAAGATCACACTCTTTCTGTGGAATACCACTTGAACGGATCTTCTTTCTAAAGATGATTATTTGAAGGGATCTTCTTACTTTAAAAAATGACTGGAAGGTTTCTTCTTTCTTTATTTGAAGATGTATTCTTTCTTTAGAAAGATACTTTTTTCTATAGAAAACAACCTTTTTTTTAGAAGATTATCTGAAGGGTCTTCCTCTTAAGAACACCATCTGAGGGGGTCTTCTTTCTATAGAATATCTCCTTTAGGGGTCTTCTTTCTATATAAGCCATATTTAGGGGTCTTCTTTCTATAGAAGACCACATTAGCAAATGAGCGTGATGAGCTTCGTCGAACCAACCCCGACGACCCCAGAGTAAGGGAACTGACACTGGAAGTTAACAGGCTGGTCGGCGAACGTAAACGAAACAAGTGGTTAAATCATCTGAAGAGTTGCAACATTGGAGCCGGTATAAGTAAATTGTGGGCAACGGTAAAGTCACACTCGAACCCCAGAAGGAGGGATGACAGGGCCTCAGTCACGTTTGGCGACGTTACGTTGACTGACCCGAAGAGGTGTGCAAGTTACTTCAATCGACAGTTTGTCGAGCACCCCGAGAGTGACAGGGCGAAGAGAAGAGTGTTACGTCGTATTAGATCTCTTCCTGCCGTGGATGAAACACCACAGTTACAATGGCTGATGTTGCGAATGATATCAGGAACGCAAAATTATCAAAAGCGTTGGGCCCTGATGGAATTTCCATGGTAATGTTGAAGCAGCTGGATGAGCCGCAGTATCTCACTAAAGTTCTCAACCTGTCGCTAGCCACCCTTATTGTTCCCGAAGTCTGGAAAATGGGCAGGGTGGTCCCGCTACTGAAGCCAGGCAAGTATGCCAGCAAAGTTGAATCGTACAGGCCGATTACGCTTTTGTCACCTGTAGCCAAGACCCTTGAGGCCTTAGTCCTCCCCAGCATCAGAAATTGCTATCAAGTTGCCGATCATCAGCATGGATTCCGTAAGCAGTACAGCACGACAACAGCGCTGCACGCCATCTCCACACATATTTGTCAAGGACTCAACCAGAGACGACCGTGCAATAGAACAGTGATGGTGGCGCTTAACTTATCAAAAGCCTTTGATACAGTCAGGCGCTCCACGCTGTTTGAGGACATTGAGCAGACAACCATCCGGCCAAGTCCGAATCGTTAGATAATCAACTATATGTGTGGTCGCCAGTCGTATGTGGAATTCAAGAACAAGAAATCCAAGCACCGTAGAGTTAAACTGGGATTTCCCCAAGGAGGGGTGATATGTCCGGAACTGTTTAACCTCTACCTTTCCTGTATTCCGCCCCCTCCAGTCGGCATTGAGATTGTAACGTATACGGATGATTGTACGATCCTGGCGTCAGGTACCTAACCTGATGACATCTGTGACAGACTGAACACCTATTTAACCGATATTACCACCTTTTTCACGCCAGGAATATGCAGATATCCGCCACTAAATCGACGGCCATTCAGTTCACCACATGGACGCAGTATAGAAGAGAGTTGAATACCAGGGTCGATGGTAGCAGAGTTCCTACCACAAACTGCCCCAAAATTCTAGTGATCACATTCGACACCATTTTCACGTCGTCCTCGTGAGAGCCATCCCAATACCATCTGCTACCATCTGCTGGTCACCGATACACCCAGGCATATCAAGAAGGATATTCATGCTCTAGAGACGGAGGTCCAACAATATAGGAGAGAACCTCTACATCAACAGGCATATCAGGCAGGTTAAAACAGCATTCACACGGACACAGTTGCCAAGGCAATAAGCAATTATAGTGTGAATGCATTCATCAGAGTACATCCCGCATCTATCGCAGCTGAAGAGCGTCAGTTGCCACGACAAACCAGAGTAGTTTTGGTTCAATTACGCTCGAGATATTGCAGTTGCCTAAATTCCTATTGGGCTGGAATTGATCGCACCGTGCAAGACATCTGCCCAGTATGCGCCTGGGCCCGCACGATACTGAGCACCTATTCAACTGCCCCGCCAAACCTAATCATCTAACTCCAGCGGATCTGTGGTTACATCCCATCGAAGGGGTCTTCTTTCTATAGCAGACCACCTTAAAGGGTGTTCTTTCTATAGAATACAAATTAAAAGGGTCTTCTTTCTATAGAATACCAACTTTAGGGGTCTTTTTCCATAGAAGCCTGTAGCTGTCTTCTATCTATTGCATATAGAGACCACTTGAAGGGGTCTTCTTTCTATAAGAGCTGCTTCAAATCTCCCCATTCTAAAAAGAAAACCTGAAGAGGCTTTTCATTCTATTGAAGACCACTAAAACATTACACAAAAGGGTATTATATCTATAGAAGCGGTCTTCTTTCTACGGAAGTCCGCCTAAACGGGTCTTTTTCTATTGAAAATCATATTTTTTCTATTGAAGACAATCTGAAGGGGTCTTCTTTCTATAGAAGACCACCTGAAGATGTCGTCTTTGTATAGAAGACCACCTGAAGATGTCGTCTTTGTATAGAAGACCACTTGATAGGAGCGTCTTTCCATAGAAGACCAATTGAGGTGGTCTTCATTCCGTAGAAGCGGTGTGCATTCTACAGAAACCACTAGAAGGGGTCTTCTTTCTATGGAAGAACATTTGATGTGATCTTCTTCTGCATTCTATACAAACCAATTGAAGGGATATTTTTTCTATGGAAAATGTGATGTGATCTTCTTCCTATAGAAAGCCACTTGAAGGAGAAGATCACTTGAAAGTTTGTCTTCGTCCAGAAGACTACTCTAAGAGATCTTCTTTTTATAGAATACCACTTTATGGCTTCTTCTTTCTACAGAAATCCACTGAATGTGGCCCTCTTTGATTAAAAGAGCACTGGTTCCTCCATCCCTTACACCACAACTATGTATGTGAATGTGTGCGTATGTGTATATCTCGGCGAGATCCTAACAAGTGCAACTATTGGATAAATGTGAATGGTATAAAGTTGTTTGTATCTAAGCGGTGTGTTTCAGCATACATTTGGTATTTCTGTATTTGTGTCTCATGTCTGTTGGTGTGTGTGTATTTGTAATGGCCGTAAATAGCTAACTGTGTTGCGAATGGCGAAGTTAAATTGACCTATAATTGTGCTCTAGTGTCCTATAAACGGAAACGACTTTAATGGTTGGAGTTATTTAGCTGCCTTGGCGTGTTGTTTGCTATTGTGTTTTGTTGTTGTTGTTGTTTTTCTTTTGAATCGGAATCAGATCAGAAGGCATCATACTATGATTGAATTTGTTCCTGTTGTAGATGAGAAGAGGGGACAATGAATACAAATTGATGTCCTGGCGCAACACGATGATGTTGTTCTTTACTTGTCATCCTCATGTTGTTGTTATTATTGAAGTAGTTGCGGGATGAGCACTAGTCGCCTGATACCTCTGTGTTTGTTAGTTTTAAGTTTGATGTGAAATCGTTGGGGTGTTACTACCACTGCTGCTGCTGCTGTTGATGATGCCATTTTACAATTTCAGCATTGAATATTTCCAAAGACCAAATGAGACGGAAAATGTCATCTCATGAAAGTTTTTGAATTTACCAAAAGCCCAAATGCAATTGAAACGAACAGATGAGCAGCTTCCACGGCAGAGAGTGATGATGACAATAGCGTCAACAGTTTGCTAGCAACAATCAAACCAATGATTGACAAGTTTTTTCCAGTAGTTTTTCTTTAAATGCGAAAATAAGAATTACAGAAAAGTGTCACAATATTTTCAAGTTCCATAAAAAACAGCTCAAATAATTTGGTTTTTTTCCCTTTATTAATCTTACATGAACAGCAGCTGTATTTACACCTCGTTGAACAATCGCTTCCCTGCGTGTTTTTTAACTTATATGTGGCCATTATGCTGTTGTTCTATTGCTCTGCTCTTTTTTGCTTCGCACTCCTATCGTTTGTTTATTTTATTTGTTATGACGAATATTAATTGTTGTCAGCATCAATAACACAAAATCACATTTAAATTCCATTAAGACCATTAAATCTTGCGATGGTTGCGTATGGGTCGTATTTTTGTACTGCCGTGTTTTTTTCTGTTTGGTGCGGTGTATTTTATTTGAAGCGGCATTCATTGCAAAATTTGCGCCATGATGTGGGTCTACTTTTGTTGTTTCTGCTTTTCAGAACTTTTACAATGAATGGGATGCTGGATAACATGGTAAATCCTTTTGGTTGTCGGATACAACCAAAAAAAGAGAAGCATAATTGTTAATGGAATATGCATAGTTTATGGAATTTTCGTAGAATTGACGGTAAAAAATTATGCTGAACATTTTCGGCACTTTTTTTCTTCCCGAAATTTGTTAAATTTGTAGGTCTTTCAAGATTGGACATTTAAAACATAGTCCAATTATTATTTAAAATAATAATTTGGAATAATTGGCGTCATTATTCACACGTCCTCGTTGTCTTCTGTGGACAACAGTTATCGTCTTCAGATAAGATGTCCTTAAGTAGGCCATAGGCAACAGAAGACCTCTTGTTATTCTACACAGCCCACATACGACTTTTGAAATCCTCAATGCGGGCTTCGATGGATAATAGAAGACCTTTTGGGGTATTCCTCAGGCATCAGAAGACCTCTTGAGGTCTTATAAAGTCAACAGGAGACCCCTTCAGACCTTCTAAAGATAACATAATATTCCCGGGATCCTCTAAAAGGAACAGAGAGCGTCTTGACGTTTTTTAGGCAGCAGAAGACCTTTTCATACTAATAAGACAACAGAAAATAGATGATTTTATGAGGTTTTCTATACAAAAGATAAGACCACTTGAAACCATCTATGGACCACAGAAGACTTCTTGAAGTCATCTACGAGTATAGACAGAGAACATAAGACCTCTTAAAGTTTCTTGAGGTTTTGCATAGATAACGAAAGACATTTTGATGTCTTCTTTAGATAATAGAAGAACTCCTGAGGTCTTCAAAATACAAAATTAAACCTCTTGAGGTGTCCTATAAGCTATTGAATCGGTTAAGGTCTTCTGTAGACAACAGGAAACCTCATGCGGTCTTCTACAGATAACAAAAGACCACTTGAGATATTCTATAAGCAACATTAGACCTGTTGTAGTCGTCTATAGACAACAGAGGTCCTCTTGATACATCTTGGGATCTTCTAAAGACAACAGGAGATTTCTTCAGTTCTTCTTAGGACAACAGAAAACCACTTGAAGTCTTCCATAAGCAAAAGAATATCTCATGAGTTCTTCTTAAGACGGCAGAATATATATGAAGATCATCTATAGGCAATCGAAGTCTTCATGAGTTATTTTATAGAACGGATGGCGTCTTCTTAATAAAATAAAACTTCTT
Source organism: Musca autumnalis (assembly GCF_047663935.1). Lineage (NCBI taxonomy): Eukaryota > Metazoa > Arthropoda > Insecta > Diptera > Muscidae > Musca > Musca autumnalis. The sequence goes on from NW_027412088.1 coordinate 201,483,744, forward strand.
GAGGTCTTCTAAACACAAGAGAAAACATATTTACATATACATAATTGTACCACAAACGCCCCAGATGGAACAAGGGAGACGTCTCTCATATCAATGAGTGCACCCCGATTCATATAAGCTCAATAATATGGCTCCTATTGTTTATCGCCGAGTCCAAACGGCATGTCTTAAGACACCACTTGTAGAGAAGTTTTACATGGCTGAAATACTCAGGAAATGTCGCCAACATCACTGAAGGGTATTTTGCCACCGTTGAAAATTGTTTGATGTTGCTTGGCCTGGGAATCCAACCCACGACCTTCAGCGTGCAAGGTGGGTGTGCACAACATTGCACCACGGTGGCAAGACATATTAAGGCCATCTAAAACCTCAGAAGGCTTTGCGAAGTCTTGAGGTCTTGTACAGACAAAAGCTAACTCCTTGCGGTCATATAAAATCCCAGAATACAACTTGAAGTTGTTTAAAGATAGCAGAAGAATCTCCTATACACAATAAAAGATCGTTGAGGTCTATTATACACAATAGAAAGATCTCTTGGGGTCATCTACGACAACAGAAGACTTCCTTAGGTCTTCTTAAGGCAGAGAATACCTCTCGAGTTCCTCTGAAAACTAGAGAATAGATTTTGAAATCTTCTGTAGACAGCAGATGCGTTCTTAAGGTATTCTTTAGCAAACGAAGAGTTCTTGAGGACTCCTGAAGACAACATAATGTAGCTTGGGGTCTTCTTAAGACAAGAGAAGGCTTCTTTGGATCTTCTAACGACAAAATAGTATCTCTGGAGGAAGCAGCAGAAGGTCGCTTGATATCTTTTAAAAACAATAGGAAAATCATTGAGGTCTTCTAAAGAGAATAGAAATCTTCTTGTGGTTCTCTAAAACTTCAAAAAACCTCTTAAGGTTTCCTACAGACAAGAGAAGACCACTTGAAGTATTCTGTAGGCGAAAGGACCACATAAAGTCCTCTAGGGAAAAGACAGGTCCTCTTGAGCAGAAAGTCACTTGATAACTCCTATACGCAACAGAGTACCTCTTGAAGTGTTCGAGAGGCAATAGAAGACCCCTTGAGGTCTTCGTAAGTCAGCAGAGGACCACCTAAAGTCTTCTAACGAGAAGGCAGGACAGCATAAGGTCTTCCAAGGCGCCTTGAGGTCTTCTAAAACAAGAGAGGAAGTCTTGTGATCTTCATCAGAAGGTCACTGGATACACATTTGTTTTCTATACACAACAGAATACCTCCTTATGTCTTCTATAGACAAAAAACTTTTTGCGGTCGTCTAAGTCCTCTGAAACCTCTATACTTACTTACTTACTTAGCTGGCCCATTACAGAACATTAGTTTCATAGACCGAACTAAGAAAAGATCTACAATTCTCTGTGTTGCGAGTTCGCTTTTGGAATACCGCGCCTTGTCATCTCTTGTTCCACTTGTTTGCGCCATCTATTCCTTGGCCTGCCAATTCTGCGTGCGCCGCCATGTGGCTCGAATTTATACGGCTTTTTAGCAGGTTCATCATCGCTCATTCTTATTATATGGCGTAGCCAACGCAATCGCTGCATCTCGATTCGTTTAGCTATATTGATGTCGTTGTATAGCAGATACAGTTCGTGGTTTATACGACGTCGATATTCACCGTCAACGCAAATCGATCCGTAGAGCTTTCGAAGAATTTTTCTCTCAAACACGCCAACCACTGCCTTATCAAGTACCCAGGCTTCGGAACCATACATCAGCACGGGTAGTATCAGTGTTTTGTAAAGCTTTATTTTTGGTTGACGAGTTGTGGCTTTGTTTTTAAAGTGCTTACTTAAGCCAAAGTAGCATCTGTTGGCCAATACAATTCTTCTTTTTATTTCACAACTGATGTTGTTTGTTGTGTTTACGGTGGTGCCGAGGTATACGAAGTCTTGTACTACCTCAAAATTATAGGAACCAACTTCAACAGTTGGTCCGATCTTAATGGACGCATTGCGCGTCGACACCATCAGCTTGGTCTTCTCGCCGTTTACCGCCAGACCCACTTTAGCAGATTCTCCTTCGACCTTCATAAAGGAATCGGTTACTTCTTTTACTGATCGTCCCATGATGTCTATATCATCAGCATAAGCAAGTAACATTTGTCTATTGGTGTAGACTGTGCCACTTCTTTTGACGTATGGCTCTCGTATAACCTTTTCTAGCAGGATGTTGAAATGATCACACGAAAGGCTGTCTCCTTGCCTGAAACCTCTTTTGGTACAAAACTCTTCGGAGAGGTTCTTTCCTATTTTAACTGAATATCTTGTGTCAGTTAGAGCCATTTTTCAAAGCCGAGTGAGCTTTGCGGGGATACCAAATTCAGACATTGCTTGGAATACCTTTGAACGTAGCGGGCTGTAGAAGGCTGCTCTAAAGCCGTATTGGTATGGTCCAATTATTTCGTTGACAATGGGCTTTAGTCGTTCGCACAATATCCCTGACACTATCTTGTAGGCGATAGGGAGAAGACTTATGCCCCTATAGTTGGAACATAAAGTCTTATCTCCTTTCTTATGGACGGTACCCAGGATGCTCAGGTTCCAATCGTTATGTACGCGTTTTTCCTGCCAGATGGAGCTAACTATCTGATGCATACACCTTATCAGCTTGTCACCTCCGGTTTTAAACAGCTCGGCTGGTAGGTCATCATCTCCTGCTGCCTTATTATTCTTCAGCCGGTTTATTGGTGTCTTTACCTCATCTTTGCCGGGTGGTATATGTATATGTTTGCTCCTCGGAACGAACGCACATCCAACACGCTCGATGAATGTCTTCCATCCATTACAACGTGATCAATTTGATTTCTTGTTTTCTGATCTGGAGACAGCCCTTATAGATGTTGAGATGTCGAAATCTGTTGCTGCTAACTACCATGTTTTTTGCCGCTGCGAAGTCTATCAGCCTCATACCATTGTCAGATGTTTCACTGTGGACACTGAATTTTCCGACTGTTGGGCCAAAGATATTTTCCTTTCCAATTTTGGCATTAAAATCGCCTAGAATAATTTTAATGTCATGGGCAGGACAACGGTCATATGTTTCTTCTAAGCGCTCATAAAATATATCTTTGGTCAGTTCGTCCACATGAAGTCCCCTATAGGTAATAGAAGACCTCTCGGGGACAACAGAAGGCTTCTTGAGGTCTTATAAACACAGGAGAAGGCCTTTGGAACTTTTCTTTAGACAAGCCAAGACTTCTTGAGTTTTCCGATATATATCTTGCGGTTTCCTATAAAACCGAAGAATCTTAAAACATTGTGAATCTTCATCTGACCTCTGAAGCAAATTTGTAGATAAGGGCAAGAATAAAATATTTGAAGAAATAATGAATTTAAAAAACTACATTAATTGCCTCAAATTTTATAAAATATCGAAAATTTCCATAATTTGTATATATTTCGCACCATATCTCCAAAACCTTTAATTTTTTCTTAATGTTCTCTTTTAGAAAAATATTCACTGGATTGTAATACACAACTCTTCAGAACATGCCATTGTTGTTATATGCCTCTATCACATTTTTCTCAGTATATTTTTTAACGACGATTTGATAAATATGTCAATAATGTGGTGAAATCCGAAATGCGAGAATAAACTGTTGGTGTGAACTGTGTTTGAAATACGTGTTGTAAAAGATATGATTCAAAATACCTCTGAAACAACATGAAGGAAGCATTTTAGAGTTTCAGAATGTTCTGAAGAATTGCAGAGAACTTTATTTGGAAGATCTTTGCAAAATTTTACTTAATTCAACTCCCAATAGTTTAGCTGATACGTACCAGAATTTTAGCAATTATGTAAAATTTGCTATATTTTATCGATTTTGGTGCCTAAGATGGAGTTTTTCTTTAGTGGATAAGTTCTTCTAGTTTAGGGCTACAATATTACCAAAGACAGCAAGACCAATTTCCAAATCGTTTCCGAGATAAAGGCCCGATAAATGCAAAAAACAGTAGTTTTAGCCAGATTTAGATGAAGCCATAAAATTGGAACTGGATCTTACAGGACAAAACCCTGCTAGGATTTTTGCAGTCTCAATACGTACTTTCAAAAAATTCATACTAGAAGTTGTTTGTTTCAGTGCTGAATAGTGTTATTAAACAATTCCACCCCCTTGAGACTTTCTGTGGACGACAGAAGACCTCCTAAAAATAAATGGCTTTCAATTTTCTTGCTTAAAACTTTTGTGATAAATGATTCCATTTCGTCGACTTGTTCAAAGCGTATACGTATTGTCACTACTTAAACGACCTTGACAACCTCTTAGTTTTAATGCTTTCTAACATAATTTTCTGTGCTGTTATTTTAAAAACTTTTTCATAAACCCCTTTTGCAATAATTCCAAAGACAACATTAACAAATGTGCAAATAAAAATAACTTTAGTCGAAACATTTAAGTGAAACCCCCAATAGTAACTTGTAACCTCCCCATGCATATTTTGGCAATTAGAAAGTTTTTAGTTGTAAACGAGGAAAGAACCACAACATGTTCTCTAAAGAAAGTGCGAACACAGCGTAATAAAAGAAAAGTGTTAGGTGAGACTCTGTTGGAGGTTCATGAGAAAATAATCTTCTTTAAGACCAGTTAATGTAACGACAACAATACCAAGTTAGTCTGACTGTTGTAGGAAAAACGAAAAAAGAAAGAGTGAGAGTGTGTGGCACTCTCTATGATTTAGAGGCAAAGTTAAGTAGTTGGCAATTATTTTGTTGCCCCTCCAAAAAACTTGATGGCAACTTTATTTGCTTAACTTTCGCAAATAGGCTACGATTTGTAACAGAGAGAAGATGACAAACATTTCTTTTTAGTCGAGGAAAGAACATTTCCAAATCCCTACATGCCACAACAACAGAAAACCAGCAAAATTATTCCATAGTTTATGTTCATGTGGTTTTATCTCTTTGCGATTTCAAGGTCATCATTGGCTTTTAAAGGGTAATATAATAATAAATTAAGGATTAAATGCGAAAGAAAAGAGGCCGGTCGGTCGGCCGTTCAATAGAAATTGATTTTTATTCTTTTTTTCCTCTTTGGGGTTATTGTAATCACATTATGTGGTCATGGCTTCCTGTAGCTTAGGCTTCTAACGGAAGTGTTGCCTTTAATTACAATACAATATACAATAGAAAAGGCAAAAAAGGATAAAGAAGTACGAAAGGCAAAGTCACACACAACAAAAGCAGTAATACAGACACCACACACAACACGCTTACACATAAAAGCCAAATCCAATAATTTACTATTTATTACTAAAGCCATGGAAACTGTTATCCACAAATCACATCCTCACAGCAGTAGCAGCAGCAGGCAGAATAACATGAAATATTTGACGACATATTTCCAAATCCACAAATGTCTTAATTAACTATTGTTTCTTTTAGGGGAACGAATGACGGAATGTATGTCTGATTAAATGAAATGTCCTTAATGATGAGAGAGAGGGTTTTGTGTGACTTTATTGAATTATGAATAAATAAACGCTTTGCACATAATCTACTGAGATTTCCGAACAATTAATAGAATTCCATTTGGAATTACATGAACATTACATTAATAAAGCAACCACAAATGGACTCAATATCAATACTTTTATTTTATGTTAGGCTATCTTTGATTACTATTTAAGGGTACTCAAAGCAATTTAGGGAAAGGTTGACATAATTTAATAATATTAGGATACAATATATTTAATTGAAATGGAACATATGGTCTACCTACACATGTGAAAATCAACTCAAGGTTACTTAAGAAGTTAAACATAGAATTGAAAATGTCACAGCATTCAGGTTTAGGGAAAATGAAGGACCGTAAAGACAAAAGAAAGGGATGCTAAACCAACAAAATACCTAATGAAAACACTTCAGACCAAATAAAACCTCTTAAGATCAGACCAGGGAAAAAGACCCCTAGAAGTCATCTACAGATACCAGTCATGAGGTCTCCTGAAATCTTCTATAGATAGAAGATATGTTAAAGTCTTATACAGGCAAATTATCGAAGTATAGAAGACGTTTTGATTCCATACACCACAGAAAACATCCTGAGGTCTTTAAAAAAAAGAAGACCTCAATAAAAAACAGAAGATCTGTTCGGGTCAGGAAAATAAATCTTGTAGTCTTCCATGGACAAGAGAATATATCTTGAGTTCTTCTATATACTAGACCAGTAAATATCCCTTGAGGTTTTTCATAAACCAGATAAGACTTTCTAAGATAAGATTTTCTATAGACCAAATAAGTCCCCTTGAGGACTTCTATAGACCAAAAAGACCCCTTGAGGTCTTCTTAAGTTCTCTTGAGGTATTTTAAAGACCACTTGTTGTGTTCTAAACACCGTTTGGTGTCTTCAATAGAATAGAGAAAACCTCTTCTATAGAACAGAGAAGACCTCTTGAAGTCTTCTATAGACCAGAGAAGATCCAGGAGGTTTTCTATAGACCAAAAAGGATCTCTTGAGGTCTTTTACAGACATGATAAGCCCACATGTGTTCTTCTGTAGACCGGAGAAAACCTCTTATGGTTTTCTATATACCAGAGAAAGCCTCTCGAGGTATTCCACAGAACAGTTAATATCCCTTCAGGTCTTCTATAGACCAGAGAAGAACTCTTGGGGTCCTCTATAGGTAAGAGAAGACGCATTGAGGTCTTCCATAGACCAGAGAAAACATGTTGCTGTCTTCTATAGAACAACAACAAAACTTCTAAACCCAACAGAAAATCTCTTGAGATCTTCCAGAGAAAACAGAACCCTTTTAAGGTTTTCTGCAGACATCTAAAGACCTCTTGAGGTCTTCCAAAAACAGAAGAATACCTCTGGTGGCCTTCTAAATACAACAGAGGAACACCTGAGGTCTTTTAAAGATAAGATGCTACCATGCCACCGTTGTGCAATGGTATGCACACCCGCCTTGCACGCTAAAGGTCGTGGGTTCGATTCCCCGGTCAGGCAACATCAAACATTATTCAACGGTGGCAAAATACCCCTCAGTAATGTTGGCGACATTTCCTGAGTATTTCAGCCTTGTAAAACTTCTCTACAAGTGGTGTCGTAGACACAGGACTCGGCGATAAACAGTAGATCCCATATCATTGAGCTAATATGAATCGGGGTGCACTCATTGATATGAGAGAAGTCTCCCTTGTCCCGTATGGGATGTTTGTGGAACAATTATTATTATAACACCTCTTAAGGCCTTCGAAAGACAATAGAAGGCCTCTCCAGACTTCTTGGAGTCTTATGTAGATAACAGAAGACGTTTCTATGACTTCTTAAAGCAACGTCTACAACCACCAGAGGATCTTTTGGGGTAATCTATAGAAAAAAGAAGACATCTTGAGGTCTTCTATATACTGCGGACGTCCACTCGAAGATTTCTCTAGACCTGTGAAGACCTCCATAGGTAACGGAAGACCCCTTTAAATTTTCAATAGACAACAGAAGGCCTTTCGTAGGCTTCTAAAGCAACAGAAGACCTCTCGAAAACTTCTACAATCACCAGCAGATATTTTGAGGTATTCTTTCGATAACAGAAAACCTCTTGGGATCTTCTAAAGATATCAGAAAACCTCAGTAGGAGACCTCTTGAGTTTTTATGAGTTCTCCTAACGACAATAGAATATTTTTCATGGCATGTTGAGATCTTCTGTGGTCATCAGCAAGTAACAGCAATCCTGTTGCCGTTATTTATAAACAACAGAACATCTGTTAAGGTCTTCCATAGGCAACTGAAAATATCGTGAGGTCATCCATCGACAACAGAAGAAATTACTAGCTATTTTATAGGTAATAGAAAGGCTTTCAAAGTCACATATAGGCAAGAGAAAACCTCTTGATGTATTTTGCAGACCACAGAAGACCTATTGAGGTCGTTTACAAACAGCGAATAGTCAAACGCCCCTTTGATATTTTCTATTTCCTCCTCTTGAGGTTATATGTAGAATACAAAATACCTCCTTCCCAATACAACAGAAGATCTCTTAAGGGACTCTAGAGATAAAAGCCTTTAAGGGCGTCTAACGTCAATATTAGACCTGTTGAAGTCACCTGTAGACACCAGAAGGTTTTCTGTGGTCTTCTATATACAACAGAAAGGGTCTATAGAGGGAACCTTTTTCCAGCAAGGGTCTATAGAGGAAACCTTTTTCCAGCAAGGGTCTATAGAGGAAACCCTTTTTCAGCAAGGGTCTATAGAGGAAACCTTTCTTCCACCAAGGGTCTATAGAGGAAACCTTTCTTCCTGCAAGGGTCTATAGAGGAAACCTTTCTTCCAGCAAGGGTCTATAGAAGCACGCCTTCTTCGAGAAAGTGTCTATAGAATCACCATTTCTTCCAGAAAGGATCTATAAAAGCACCCTTTCTTCCAGAAAGGGCCTATAGACGACCCTTTTCTTCCAGAAAGTGCCTATAGACGACCCTTTTCTTCCAGAAAGGATCTATAAAAGCACCCTTTTTTCCAGCAAGGGTCTATACAAGCACCTATTCTTCCAGCAATGGTCTATAGAGGGAACCTTTCATCCAAAAAGCACCCATTCTTTCAGAAAGGGTCTATAGAAGCACCCTTTCTTCCAGAAAGGGTCTATAGAAGCACCCTTTCTTCCAGAAAGGGTCTATAGAAGCACCTTTTTCCAGAAAGGGTCTATAAAAGCACCCTTTCTTCCAGAAAGGGTCTATAAAAGCACCCTTTCTTCAGAAAGGGTCTATAAAAGCACCCTTTCTTCCAGAAAGGGTCTATAAAAGCACCCTTTCTTCCAGAAAGGGTCTATAAAAGCACCCTTTCTTCCAGAAAGGGTCTATAAAAGCACCCTTTCTTCCAGAAAGGGTCTATAAAAGCACCCTTTCTTCCAGAAAGGGTCTATAAAAGCACCCTTTCTTCCAGAAAGGGTCTATAAAAGCACCCTTTCTTCCAGAAAGGGTCTATAAAAGCACCCTTTCTTCCAGAAAGGGTCTATAAAAGCACCCTTTCTTATATAGAAGCAACCTAACGCCTATAGAAGCACCCTTTCCTCAGAAAAGTCTTTTATGGGACGTTTATATGTTCGTTTACAGAAAGACGTCATGGAAGCTTTCATCGTCTTCAGTGGCAAGGTCTCGTTGTCTTGTATAGGAAGACTAGGTTTTCGTTGATAGGAAAGTTTGATGGTCTTCTCTAGGAAGAATTCATGGATGCTTTTATGGTCATTTATAGGAAGGCCTCTTGTCTTGTATAGAAAAACCCCGTTGTCTCCTATAGAAGACTTCATGGTTTTCTGTTGTAGAACACATGGAAGTTTTCATGGTCTTCTGAAGCAAGACCTCTCGGTTTATTGTTGTCACATTTCATGGTCTTCTCTTGAAAAACTTCGTGTCTTCTATAAAAAATCTCATGGTATTCCATACGAAGTCTTTGTGGTTTCCTATAGAAAGACCTCATGGAAGCATGCATGTTTTTTATAAAAAGGCCTCTTGGAAGGTTTCTCTAGAAAGACCTCGTTGTCTTTTATAGAAAAACTTCGAAAGGAAAACCTAAAGGTATTTTATAGGAAGACATCATTGTATTCTATCATCATCAGATTTAGATCTAACAACTCAGGTAAATAGACAATCGAAGTGATATGATTATGTTTTAAACACTTATAGTAATGCTCTCCATTTGTACGCCGCTTATATGTGATGTCACTACTTATACGAGTTAGAAAGCCTCTTAATATTTTATAGAAAATATATTTTTTCCGAATATTTTCTGTTAAAGCGTAGCTATTTATATATTCAAATTGTGTTGCTATAAGTATGTAACACATATTTACTCATCTTAAATTTATGCTGAAATATCTTTAATGTAATAAAAAATTCTGCAATAATAAATCCATTAAAGAAACATTCGGAAGTGGTAATTGCCACTTGACAATGTTACGCATAAAGAAAGTATAACAATAAAAATCATTTTAAGAAGGCAATGAAAGGAGATCATAAAAAAAGATACGAAAAGTATTTGCAAAACTGGCTAATTGAATAAAAAATTGAATGAAAGTTAAATAACTGTTTTAAGATAAAGTAAAATGGTTCGAATGGAAACTGAAAGAAAAACGGGTTTTAATTGTGAATGCATATTTCTAACGTATACATACATTGCGTTACATTGCTATGCCATTTTAATTAAGGAAGCAGGTGGCTTATACTTGTTTGGAAAACATCTTAAGAGCTGACTTTTGATTCTTTATGAAGATATCCCACTGGTGTCATAAAACATACCCCGTTGCAATCATCAGTTTGAATATTCTTTCCTCTGAAACCTCTTTAATTTTCCTATAGCGAGGACTTCTATATACACCAGCACACCACTTGGAGTCCTTTAAAGATAGCAGAAGACCTTTCGGTCATCTAAAAAATAAGAAAACTTCATAAAGTTTCCTGTAAACAAGAAAAATACATTTTGAGACCTTTTTTAGAAAACAGAATACCTCTTGAAGTCTTCTATAGAGCACAGAAAAGCTCTTCTGCTGTCAGTTCTACTTTCAAGTAAACAGTATACCACATGAAGTCTCCTATAGGTAATAGAAGACCTATCGGGGACAACAGAAGACATCTTGAGGTCTTATAAACACAGGAGAAGGCCTTTGGAGGTTTTTTTAGACAAGCGAAGACTTCCTGAGTTTTCCGATATATATCTTGAGGTTTCCTATAGAACCAAAGAACCTTAAAATCTTGTATAGAAAACCGAAAAGTCTTGAGGTCTACTACAGTGCTTCCAAAAACTATAGAAGAGCTCATGAAGTCTTGTTTAGACAACAACAAAAAACCTCTCGAAGTCATATATGGGCTGCAGAAAACCTCTTTAGGACTTCGTTCACAATGGAAGCATTTTTAGACAATTCCACCCTCTTGAGACTTTCTGTGGACGACGGAAGACTTACTAAAAATAAATAGCTTTCAATTTTCTTGCTTAAAACTTTTGTGATAACTGATTCCATTTCGTCGACTTGTTCAAAGTGTATACGTATTGTCATTACTTAAACGACCTTGAAAACCTCTTAGTTTTAATGCTTTCTAACATAATTTTCTGTGCTGTTATTTTAAAAACTTTTTCATAAAACCCTTTTGCAATAATTCCAAAGACAACATTGACAAATGTGCACATAAAAATAACTTCAGTCGAAACATTTAAGTGAAACCCCCAAGAGTAACTTGTACCTTTCCCATGCATATTTTGGCAATTAGAAAGTTTTTAGTTGTAAACGAGGAAAGAACAACATGTTCTCTAAAGAAAATGCGAACACAGCGTACTAAAAGAAAAGTATTAGATGAGACTCTGTGGGAGGTTCATGAGAAAATAATCTTATTTAAGACCAGTTAATGTAACGACTACAAAACCAAGTTACTCAGACTGTTGTAGGAAAAACGAAAAAAGAAAGAGTGAGAGTGTGTGGCACTCTCTATGATTTAGAGGCAAAGTTAAGTAGTTGGCAATTATTTTGTTGCCCCTCCAAAAAACTTGATGGCAACTTTATTTGCTTAACTTTCGCAAATAGGCTACGATTTGTAACAGAGAGAAGATGACAAACATTTCTTTTTAGTCGAGGAAAGAACATTTCCAAATCCCTACATGCCACAACAACAGAAAACCAGCAAAATTATTCCATAGTTTATGTTCATGTGGTTTTATCTCTTTGCGATTTCAAGGTCATCATTGGCTTTTAAAGGGTAATATAATAATAAATTAAGGATTAAATGCGAAAGAAAAGAGGCCGGTCGGTCGGCCGTTCAATAGAAATTGATTTTTATTCTTTTTTTCCTCTTTGGGGTTATTGTAATCACATTATGTGGTCATGGCTTCCTGTAGCTTAGGCTTCTAACGGAAGTGTTGCCTTTAATTACAATACAATATACAATAGAAAAGGCAAAAAAGGATAAAGAAGTACGAAAGGCAAAGTCACACACAACAAAAGCAGTAATACAGACACCACACACAACACGCTTACACATAAAAGCCAAATCCAATAATTTACTATTTATTACTAAAGCCATGGAAACTGTTATCCACAAATCACATCCTCACAGCAGTAGCAGCAGCAGGCAGAATAACATGAAATATTTGACGACATATTTCCAAATCCACAAATGTCTTAATTAACTATTGTTTCTTTTAGGGGAACGAATGACGGAATGTATGTCTGATTAAATGAAATGTCCTTAATGATGAGAGAGAGGGTTTTGTGTGACTTTATTGAATTATGAATAAATAAACGCTTTGCACATAATCTACTGAGATTTCCGAACAATTAATAGAATTCCATTTGGAATTACATGAACATTACATTAATAAAGCAACCACAAATGGACTCAATATCAATACTTTTATTTTATGTTAGGCTATCTTTGATTACTATTTAAGGGTACTCAAAGCAATTTAGGGAAAGGTTGACATAATTTAATAATATTAGGATACAATATATTTAATTGAAATGGAACATATGGTCTACCTACACATGTGAAAATCAACTCAAGGTTACTTAAGAAGTTAAACATAGAATTGAAAATGTCACAGCATTCAGGTTTAGGGAAAATGAAGGACCGTAAAGACAAAAGAAAGGGATGCTAAACCAACAAAATACCTAATGAAAACACTTCAGACCAAATAAAACCTCTTAAGATCAGACCAGGGAAAAAGACCCCTAGAAGTCATCTACAGATACCAGTCATGAGGTCTCCTGAAATCTTCTATAGATAGAAGATATGTTAAAGTCTTATACAGGCAAATTATCGAAGTATAGAAGACGTTTTGATTCCATACACCACAGAAAACATCCTGAGGTCTTTAAAAAAAAGAAGACCTCAATAAAAAACAGAAGATCTGTTCGGGTCAGGAAAATAAATCTTGTAGTCTTCCATGGACAAGAGAATATATCTTGAGTTCTTCTATATACTAGACCAGTAAATATCCCTTGAGGTTTTTCATAAACCAGATAAGACTTTCTAAGATAAGATTTTCTATAGACCAAATAAGTCCCCTTGAGGACTTCTATAGACCAAAAAGACCCCTTGAGGTCTTCTTAAGTTCTCTTGAGGTATTTTAAAGACCACTTGTTGTGTTCTAAACACCGTTTGGTGTCTTCAATAGAATAGAGAAAACCTCTTCTATAGAACAGAGAAGACCTCTTGAAGTCTTCTATAGACCAGAGAAGATCCAGGAGGTTTTCTATAGACCAAAAAGGATCTCTTGAGGTCTTTTACAGACATGATAAGCCCACATGTGTTCTTCTGTAGACCGGAGAAAACCTCTTATGGTTTTCTATATACCAGAGAAAGCCTCTCGAGGTATTCCACAGAACAGTTAATATCCCTTCAGGTCTTCTATAGACCAGAGAAGAACTCTTGGGGTCCTCTATAGGTAAGAGAAGACGCATTGAGGTCTTCCATAGACCAGAGAAAACATGTTGCTGTCTTCTATAGAACAACAACAAAACTTCTAAACCCAACAGAAAATCTCTTGAGATCTTCCAGAGAAAACAGAACCCTTTTAAGGTTTTCTGCAGACATCTAAAGACCTCTTGAGGTCTTCCAAAAACAGAAGAATACCTCTGGTGGCCTTCTAAATACAACAGAGGAACACCTGAGGTCTTTTAAAGATAAGATGCTACCATGCCACCGTTGTGCAATGGTATGCACACCCGCCTTGCACGCTAAAGGTCGTGGGTTCGATTCCCCGGTCAGGCAACATCAAACATTATTCAACGGTGGCAAAATACCCCTCAGTAATGTTGGCGACATTTCCTGAGTATTTCAGCCTTGTAAAACTTCTCTACAAGTGGTGTCGTAGACACAGGACTCGGCGATAAACAGTAGATCCCATATCATTGAGCTAATATGAATCGGGGTGCACTCATTGATATGAGAGAAGTCTCCCTTGTCCCGTATGGGATGTTTGTGGAACAATTATTATTATAACACCTCTTAAGGCCTTCGAAAGACAATAGAAGGCCTCTCCAGACTTCTTGGAGTCTTATGTAGATAACAGAAGACGTTTCTATGACTTCTTAAAGCAACGTCTACAACCACCAGAGGATCTTTTGGGGTAATCTATAGAAAAAAGAAGACATCTTGAGGTCTTCTATATACTGCGGACGTCCACTCGAAGATTTCTCTAGACCTGTGAAGACCTCCATAGGTAACGGAAGACCCCTTTAAATTTTCAATAGACAACAGAAGGCCTTTCGTAGGCTTCTAAAGCAACAGAAGACCTCTCGAAAACTTCTACAATCACCAGCAGATATTTTGAGGTATTCTTTCGATAACAGAAAACCTCTTGGGATCTTCTAAAGATATCAGAAAACCTCAGTAGGAGACCTCTTGAGTTTTTATGAGTTCTCCTAACGACAATAGAATATTTTTCATGGCATGTTGAGATCTTCTAAAGATAGCAGAATAACAAAAGTGGCTGTGGTCATCAGCAAGTAACAGCAATCCTGTTGCCGTTATTTATAAACAACAGAACATCTGTTAAGGTCTTCCATAGGCAACTGAAAATATCGTGAGGTCATCCATCGACAACAGAAGAAATTACTAGCTATTTTATAGGTAATAGAAAGGCTTTCAAAGTCACATATAGGCAAGAGAAAACCTCTTGATGTATTTTGCAGACCACAGAAGACCTATTGAGGTCGTTTACAAACAGCGAATAGTCAAACGCCCCTTTGATATTTTCTATTTCCTCCTCTTGAGGTTATATGTAGAATACAAAATACCTCCTTCCCAATACAACAGAAGATCTCTTAAGGGACTCTAGAGATAAAAGCCTTTAAGGGCGTCTAACGTCAATATTAGACCTGTTGAAGTCACCTGTAGACACCAGAAGGTTTTCTGTGGTCTTCTATATACAACAGAAAGGGTCTATAGAGGGAACCTTTTTCCAGCAAGGGTCTATAGAGGAAACCTTTTTCCAGCAAGGGTCTATAGAGGAAACCCTTTTTCAGCAAGGGTCTATAGAGGAAACCTTTCTTCCACCAAGGGTCTATAGAGGAAACCTTTCTTCCTGCAAGGGTCTATAGAGGAAACCTTTCTTCCAGCAAGGGTCTATAGAAGCACGCCTTCTTCGAGAAAGTGTCTATAGAATCACCATTTCTTCCAGAAAGGATCTATAAAAGCACCCTTTCTTCCAGAAAGGGCCTATAGACGACCCTTTTCTTCCAGAAAGTGCCTATAGACGACCCTTTTCTTCCAGAAAGGATCTATAAAAGCACCCTTTTTTCCAGCAAGGGTCTATACAAGCACCTATTCTTCCAGCAATGGTCTATAGAGGGAACCTTTCATCCAAAAAGCACCCATTCTTTCAGAAAGGGTCTATAGAAGCACCCTTTCTTCCAGAAAGGGTCTATAGAAGCACCCTTTCTTCCAGAAAGGGTCTATAGAAGCACCTTTTTCCAGAAAGGGTCTATAAAAGCACCCTTTCTTCCAGAAAGGGTCTACAAAAGCACCCTTTCTTCAGAAAGGGTCTATAAAAGCACCCTTTCTTCCAGAAAGGGTCTATAAAAGCACCCTTTCTTCCAGAAAGGGTCTATAAAAGCACCCTTTCTTCCAGAAAGGGTCTATAAAAGCACCCTTTCTTCCAGAAAGGGTCTATAAAAGCACCCTTTCTTCCAGAAAGGGTCTATAAAAGCACCCTTTCTTCCAGAAAGGGTCTATAAAAGCACCCTTTCTTCCAGAAAGGGTCTATAAAAGCACCCTTTCTTCCAGAAAGGGTCTATAAAAGCACCCTTTCTTATATAGAAGCAACCTAACGCCTATAGAAGCACCCTTTCCTCAGAAAAGTCTTTTATGGGACGTTTATATGTTCGTTTACAGAAAGACGTCATGGAAGCTTTCATCGTCTTCAGTGGCAAGGTCTCGTTGTCTTGTATAGGAAGACTAGGTTTTCGTTGATAGGAAAGTTTGATGGTCTTCTCTAGGAAGAATTCATGGATGCTTTTATGGTCATTTATAGGAAGGCCTCTTGTCTTGTATAGAAAAACCCCGTTGTCTCCTATAGAAGACTTCATGGTTTTCTGTTGTAGAACACATGGAAGTTTTCATGGTCTTCTGAAGCAAGACCTCTCGGTTTATTGTTGTCACATTTCATGGTCTTCTCTTGAAAAACTTCGTGTCTTCTATAAAAAATCTCATGGTATTCCATACGAAGTCTTTGTGGTTTCCTATAGAAAGACCTCATGGAAGCATGCATGTTTTTTTATAAAAAGGCCTCTTGGAAGGTTTCTCTAGAAAGACCTCGTTGTCTTTTATAGAAAAACTTCGAAAGGAAAACCTAAAGGTATTTTATAGGAAGACATCATTGTATTCTATCATCATCAGATTTAGATCTAACAACTCAGGTAAATAGACAATCGAAGTGATATGATTATGTTTTAAACACTTATAGTAATGCTCTCCATTTGTACGCCGCTTATATGTGATGTCACTACTTATACGAGTTAGAAAGCCTCTTAATATTTTATAGAAAATATATTTTTTCCGAATATTTTCTGTTAAAGCGTAGCTATTTATATATTCAAATTGTGTTGCTATAAGTATGTAACACATATTTACTCATCTTAAATTTATGCTGAAATATCTTTAATGTAATAAAAAATTCTGCAATAATAAATCCATTAAAGAAACATTCGGAAGTGGTAATTGCCACTTGACAATGTTACGCATAAAGAAAGTATAACAATAAAAATCATTTTAAGAAGGCAATGAAAGGAGATCATAAAAAAAGATACGAAAAGTATTTGCAAAACTGGCTAATTGAATAAAAAATTGAATGAAAGTTAAATAACTGTTTTAAGATAAAGTAAAATGGTTCGAATGGAAACTGAAAGAAAAACGGGTTTTAATTGTGAATGCATATTTCTAACGTATACATACATTGCGTTACATTGCTATGCCATTTTAATTAAGGAAGCAGGTGGCTTATACTTGTTTGGAAAACATCTTAAGAGCTGACTTTTGATTCTTTATGAAGATATCCCACTGGTGTCATAAAACATACCCCGTTGCAATCATCAGTTTGAATATTCTTTCAACTCGTAGCGCTAACGTACGACATACAACACTGGACTCTACAAATATTCCCTGGAATCCATGTTCTAGAAATCCATAACTTTTATAGAAAACATTTGAAATCTATGTTTTGCGTTAATTTTACTTCCCAATACAACAATAAATTTTTTCTATGAATGCATGTTTAAAGGCCTATTTAAGTTTCCCCGAAAACCACACATGCGTATCAAATATAACTTACAACTGCAACACCACTGTGCGTATGAATTGCGACGGCACTCATACGCCACATGGTATAACTAAGTTAATTTATATCTTAATTACAATTTACAAATTTTTATTAATAATGCTTCTCATTTAAATCCCTTTTTCACATTAAATTTCAAGAAATTTAAATAAAAACAAAAAAGCTGTCATTTACAAAACGTATCTATTAACGCCTTAAAAAGGTCAAAAATAATAATAGTTTTTAAATATTATTCCAATTCGCAATATAATGGCCTACAACAAGTCAACAAAAACTATATGTACAAATGTGCCATACACATGCATTACAACAAGGATAATAAATAATATACAAATAGACAGGCAGACATGGCATGCCTGAATTTGTTATTTTTTTCATCTCACATATTTTTCCTCTGCTTTGTTTTGTTCTTTATCAAGGGCTTAACCATCGAGTATATGACACTGATATAAATATATTACATTGTCTGATAAATATTGGTTCGTACATAATGATATACATATGTATGTACAAAGGTAGTAGTTGTATAGACAGACGACGACTGACTGCCTACCAGCCTTCCTATATATTTACATAATTAAATAGTCTCATGCCTGCTGACACGTACAGAAGTGTTGTGGAAGTGATGTCCTTGCATGTTTTCAGCTGATAAATGCTAACAAATCTTTTTATTATTATTATTATTATTATTATTTTTGTTGTTTTTAAAAAATAACCTTAATTGCAACGACTAGGCGATAATATTGAGGTGTTGATAAAAACCCCATAATTATCATGTCATCTAGGGCACCTTAATCTAACAATACGATAATAAGATCGAAGAGAAAATTAAAAGACATGCATGAGAAGGTGGTAAAAAAATTGCAAAACAAATGCGAAATTGAAGAGTTCATGGAATTAATTTAAAGAACGTATCAAAAATTAAAAATTGTTGGAAAAATAAATTAAAAATTAATTAAATCACTGAAGTTAAATTGTCACCATAGAGCGTATGATTTGGGACAGCACGTATACGCAACAACATTCCATGAATTTATATGTGATATACAAAATTTAAACGACCTTAGTAGTCGTCATTTAAATTTTGTGTATTAGAATTAAATTCAGTCCTCAAAAAAACACTTCAAGTTATAATTTAAGGTTTTAAATTAATTTTAATTTATGCGGTTAAAGGAGAAAATTACAAGAAATTCAAAACGAGGCTTAGCAAAAACATGAAATTAAAAGTGCACGAAATTAAATAACAAGACCTTTTAAAATTGAAAGATATATATTAACAACTAATTATTAATTTTTCCTCCATAAGGCGAATGAGTAGCGGTAGCATGTATACGCAGCAGCATTAAATTCTACATAAGGGTTCATTGAATAAATTACACTATGCAACACTGAAAATGCAAACAACTTCTAGAATGCATTTTTGAAAGTACATATTGAGACTACAAAACCCCTAGTAGGGTTTTGTCATGTCAGGTCCAGTTCAGATTTTATGGCCTCATCTAAACCGGGCTAAAACTACAGTTTTTTGCATTTATCGGACCTTTATATCAGAAACAATTAGGAATTTAGCCTGGCTGTATTTGGCAATATTGTAGCACTGAACTAGTAGAACTTATTTTTTAAACATATCACATAAGAAAAATTCCGTCTAGGATATGAAAATCGATAAAATATAGAAAATTGTACATAATTGCTGAAATTATGGTCAGTATCGGCTAAACTATTGGAAGTTGGACCAAGTAACCTTTTGCAAAAATCATCAAAATAAAGTTCTCAGCAATTCTTCAGAACATTCTTAAACTCTAGAATGCTTACTTCCTGTTGTTTCAGGGGTATTTTTCATCATATCTTTTACAACACGTATTTCAAACACGGTTCACACCAAGACTTTACTCTCGCATTTCGGATTTCACTACATTATTGACATATTGATAGAGGCATTTTATAACAATGACATGTTGTGTATTACATTACAACGAAAACATTTAGAAAAAATTAATGGTTTTGTAGATATGGTGCGACATGTGTATATAAATTATGGAAATTTTCGACATTTTTAAAATTTGAGACAATAAATGTAGTTTTTCGAGTTAATTACTTCTATTTTATTCTTGCCCTTATCTACAAATTTGCTTCAGAGGTCAAATGAAGATTCACCTAGGTTTCAGAGATATAGTCCAGAATTGCTTTAAAAAGTCAATACTTAACCATGTTTAGATGGGGCCATAAAATCCAAGCTGGATCTGACACAACAAAGCCTAACTAGGGTTTTTGTCGTTTGGAAATGTACTTTTAAAAAATCCTCAGCTCAAGATTACCTTAAAAATGTTGCACAGTGTAATTCAATTAATTTAAGAGCGTATGAGTTGTGGCAGCACAACATTTCATGAATTTATTTTTGATATACAAGATTTAAATGACAACCATTAAAGAGTCTTCATATAGACAATAAGATAACAAGATCAGAACCTAATGAGCTTAAAGGGGGAAATTACATGAAATCCATAAATACTTATTTCTAAAAATATGAAATTAAAAGTGAATTAAATTAATAAGAAAACCTTTTCAAATTGAATGATATAAATTAAAAAAAATTATTTATGTCGGTGAAATTAAACGTCCACCATAAGGCGTATGAGTAGGGGCAGCATGCCTAAACAACAGCATTCGGTACAATTATTTTTAAAATGCAGAATTTAAATTAATAACCATTCAAATTTCTATAAAAATTAAAAATTCAAAAAATGCAAAATTCACCTATAAAAAGTTCACAAACATGGAACTATTTGAAAAATTTGCGATTGGACGATTTTGACATTCTCCTTCTCATTTCTAGAAATCAGAATCGAATTCCAGTGACGTTTGTTATTTGTCGCGTGTAGTTCAGGAGAAGGTAAATAATTTGGAAATTATATCGCAGTAAAGATTTCATGGAATTAAGTTAAATAATTTCTAAATTTAAAATAATACAAATTAATTATTTCAATAAAATTTTATAATCACAATAAGGCGTATGGGTACCGGCAGGACGTATACGCACCAGCCTTCTAAGAATTTATTTCTAATATCCGAATTATTTTAAAATTGAGAAAAATATAATTTAAACATCGAATCGCTTTTTAAAAATGCTAAGGTATCCACTTTTGAATCTTCAAAAACTATTTGGCAAAATTCACCTATTATAGACATGTAAAAAAGAAATCCTTGACATTTGAAAGACATCTCCCAGAGAAGGATATATTCTGTGAGAGCCTAGAAAATTGCAAAATGAGAAATTAAAATTTGACCTAAAGAAGTCCGAAATTAACCTAAGTCAACCTAAAACGGAAGTAGATAAAGATCTGGCTATATTCGTACTAGTTTTGAGTCTTCGCACTAGTTTTTTCATCACAAGTGTTGAAAATCCCCATTTCATAATCGTTTGAAGACTTCCGGTTAGGAGGCCCATAGTGCCGTACAAAATTCATTAAATTTATTACGATCTTTAGAAATTGCTTTTACTTGAGACCAGCTAAGTTTCTCGTTAACAAATTTTATTTCAGTATCTAAACTTATACGCCAAGAGCCTCTGGGCCGTCCTCTACATCGGGCCCCTTGTGGTTTCCAGTCTTAGGCTTGACGATTATGTTGTGTCCTACCCAACTCCATTTTTTATGAGCAATTTCGTTTTCGATTGGGGTTTGGTTGCATCTTCTGTGTAATTCGGAATTTGGTATCCAATTATCAGGCCACCATTTATGTAAGATGCGCCTTAAGCAGCGGTTTACAAAGCACTGCTATTTTGTTGTCCCTCTGGTGCATACTAGCCATGCTTCACATCCGTATAAAAGTATGGATTTCACGTTCGAGTTGAAAATACGAATTTTTGTCGAAATTGATAACTGTCGGGAGCGCCATATTTTCCGCAGTTTAGCAAAGGCACCTTTAGCTTTAGCTAATAGGGCTTGGATGTCTGCCTGGCTTCCAAGGTATGTAAAGTTGGCTACATCTTCAATTGGCCTGCCATCAAGATGGAAGTTGTCGGGGATCACATGATTTAACTTCATCGATTTTGTCTTATTAACATTGATCCGTAGTTGATATTTCTCTGCCTTGGTTTGCAAGTCATTTAGTTTGCTTTGCAATGGCGTTCGGAAGAGGAGATCAATGTAATAATTTTAAAATTCCCCGTTGAAAGGCCTTCGCAAGGCATCCAAAATAATTTAAAAAATCTCCGTTTAAAGGAAATCGCAATGCCTCCAAAAATAATTTAAAAAATCCCCTTTCAAAAGCCTTCGCAATGCCTCCAAAAATAATTGAAAAAATCCGCGTTTAAAGGCCTTTGGAAGTCTTACAAAAACAATTTAAAAAAATCCACCTTCAAAAATAATTTAAAAAAATCCTCGTTTAAAGGCTTTCGCACGGCCTTCAAAAATAATTTAAACAAGTAAAAAAAGTATCAGTCGGATTGGCCGACAGAGATATACCCTCAGCCAGTGTATATTGAAACAATTTTTTTTCCAAAAAACGTATGTATTTAGAGGGTTTTAAAATTGTTGAACGTATGAACCGACAAAAATGTTGATTAGATTAAAGAGCAGAAGTTTTGCGGGGGAATTACTTAAAGGAATGGATCGACATTGACTATTACGGAAGTCGATCTCCAGCCACTACATATGGTGCCATAGGGGGTTTTACTCCCTTCGGGCTGTCTGCTTAAGAAGTGTGTTTTGCCCCTGAAAAAACTTTTACCATCATAATTGAGGCAGCGAATGCAAGTTGCTTCAACAAAAATAAAAGAGATTCGATAGCAGGTCTTAAAGTGAACATATCCGAAATTTTGTTTGGGAGGTACTGGATGAAGCGGACAAATATAGTTCATATTTGAACCTGATCTATATCTGGTAGATATATTAAGATGTGTAAAGTATGGACCAATTCGGCCTCTCCCTTCAAAATTTACCGTTCGAACAAATTTTCCGAACATTTTTGAAATTTTGTGGGGGAGGTACCTGAAGGAGTGGACCGATATGGCTTATGTTCCAACTTAAACTATGTTTGGAAAAATATTACAAAGGCCAAATTTTGGACCCAATCAGCAGATCCGTTGGAGAGTTATCTTGCGCTCCAACCACCTCACACGGTGTCATAGGGGTTTTGTGAAACTTTCAGGCTATTTTCTCAAGAAGTTTGGACTTGCCCCTGATAAAACTTGTACCGTCGTATGGGGGGCAGTGAATACAAGTTGCTAAAATAAAAATCAAAGCGATTCGAGAGCAGGTCCTAAACTGAACTTATCCGAAATTTTGTGTGGGAGGTGCCCGAAGGAGTAGACCTATTGAGTCCATATTGGAACCTCATCTAAGTCTGGTACACATTTCACGATGTGCAAACTTTCGACCAAATCGGTTACTCCCTTCAAAAGTTATCGTGCGCACAAATTTTCCGAACATTTTCGAACTTTTGTGGGGGAGGTACCGGAAGGAGTGGACCGATATAGCCCATCTTCGAACTTAAACTAAGTTTGGGCAAAATATTACGAAAGCCAAAATTTGAACCGAATCGGTTCATCCGTTCGAGAGTTATCGTGCGCTCCAGCCAGCAGGACAGACAGACAGACAGACGGACGGACATGGCTAGATCGACTCCAAATTGTCTGAAACACATTTCGTCCAAACATACTTGGGGTCTAAAACCATTATTTCGATGAGGCACATTTTCATCGTATCAAAGTGTATATACCCTCCTTAGCCTAAAGGCTGATGGTATAAAAACCACGTTTAAGGGCTTTCGCAAGGCCTCCAAAACTTATTTAAAAATTCACGTTTAAAGGCTTTCGCAAGGCCTCCAAAACTAATTTAAAAAATCCACGTTTAAAGTCCTCTAGAAGTCCTTCAAAAATAATTTAAAAAATCCACGTTTAAAGTCCTTCAAAAATAATTAAAAATTCCACATTTAAAGTCCTCTAGAAAAAAGTTAAAAATTCCACGTTTAAAGCCCTATAGAAAAATAATTTTAAAAATCCGCGTTTACAGTCCTTTGGAAGTCCTCCAAAAACAATTTACAAATCTACGTTTAGAAACCTTTGGAAATCCCATAAAAATTATTTTAAAATTATTTAAAATTTCAAAAATTGTTTTAAAAATCCACGTTAAAAAGTCTTTAAAAGTCCTCCAAAAATAGTTTGAAAAATCAACGTTTAAAGGTCTTTAGAAGTCCTCCAAAAATAGCTTTAAAAATTGACGTTTAAAGCTATTTGGAAGTCCTCCAAAAATAGTTTTAAATATCCACGTTTAAAGATCTTTAGAAGTCCTCCAAAAATAGTTTTAAGAATCCACGTTAAAAGCCCTTTAGAAGTCCTCCAAAAATAGTTTTTAAAATCTACGTTGAAAGGTCTTTAAAAGTCTCCCAAAAATAGTTTTAAAAATCCACGTTTAAAGGTCTTTAGAAGTCCTCCACCAATTGTTTTAAAAATCTACATATAAAGGCCTTTAGAAGTCCTCAAAAAATAGTTTTAAAGTTCCAACTTTAAAGACCTTTGAAAGTCCGCCAAAAATAATGTAGGACAATCCACGTTTAAAGGCCATTAGAAGTCATCCAAAAATTATTTCCACGTTTAAAAATCCATCCTTTAGAAGTGCTTTAAAAATAATTAAAAAAAAGGTTTTTTAAAGTCTTCCAAAAATAGTTTTAAACATCCACGTTTAAAGGTCTTTAGAAGTTCTCCACAAATAGTTTTAAAAATCTACCTATAAAGGCCTTTAGAAGTCCTCCAAAAATAGTTTTAAAAACCCAAGTTTAAAGCCCTTTAGAAGTCCTCCAAAAGTAGTTTTAATATCTACGTTGAAACGTCTTTAAAAGTCTTCTAAAAAAATATTTTAAAAATCCACGTTTAAAGGTCTTTAGAAGTCCTGCACAAATAGTTTTAAAAATCTACGTATAAGGGCTTTTAGAAGTCCTCAAAAAATAGTTTTAAAAATCCACGTTCAAAGGCCTTCAAAAGTCCTCCAAAAATCCATCCTCAAAGGAGTTCTCCAAAAGCATTTTTAAAAATTCCTCCAAAATAGTTTTAAAATGCACGCTTAAAGGCCTCCAAAATAGTTTTTTCAAATCTACCTTTATAACTGTTCTAAAAATAGCTTTAAAAATCCACCCTTATTCCAAACGATACTCCAAAAATTATATTAAAAATCCACGCTTGAAGACGTTTAACAATCCACTTTTAAAATTATTTTGCAGTATTTCAAGAATAGTTTAAATGATCTACGTTTAAAAGTGGAGGATGGCCTCCAAAAATAGTAAAAAGTCAAGTCTAAAATCGTTCACAAGTCATAAAAAACCATATTTTATTTTTCAGCTATATCAAGCTTCCGTATATGGCGTATAAGTAGTGACAACACGTATACGCACTAACATTTCACATAATAAGATTTTAGTGGCTGAAAAATATTTCATTCGTTTTAATTTACATTTAAAGCCTAAAATCTACAAAACCTCACTCAGCTCTGATTATTACAATCGTTACCACAAATGACAATTATTTATGATAAAAACACACCCCACCCCCTGAAAGTATGCAATATTTTCAATGTCACTTTACATTAAACACCCAAAACCCGGCCACCCCAAATTTAAACAAAATAACATTCAAGGCAAGCGAAACTGTGTCATAATGAACCATAATAACGCCTTTCCTGTGATATATTAACATGATTATTCAAATTAGCATTGCAAATGCGATGCCAAGACCCAACAACAAATAAAACTATACAATTATTAAATATAACATTAAAGTATGTTTGAATGTGTGAATTGTCTGCAACATAAATGTTTCCTTAATTTATTTGTTTCATTAAATCTCAAAACTCACATTTATCTCTCTGCCTTTCTCATAAAAATAAAAGAAGAATGATAACAAAATAAATTAAATTCAGTAAAGTGTTTCTAAAAATATGCTACAGTTTATTAACATTATTAATCATATTATGTACATACATCCAGGCTGTTGTGAATACATTACATTTAACGTATTTTCGTGGCAAGAAGAAAAACACATTCTCCAAAACAAAGCAACATGTTGGCCTCACCAGTACGAAAACAAAACTGAAATTTAAAATTTTATGAATAACGGAATGAATTATGTTACTACATGCCCTGTAAAGTGTTTCAGGTTCGGTTACGTTTCGTTACGTAGCTAACCACATCAAAACTTGAGAGATATAGAGAATCATTTATTTCCAATTATCCAATTATGGAATGTGTTAAAGAGAACCCAAAAGAGGGAGAGAGTCGGAGAACAAAAAGCTGTTATACCCAAAACAGCTAACAACAAGTGTGTGTTATATAGCATAATTTAAGGCATTACAAAAGTACATCCTTATTCAAATGTCTATATTTATGTGTGTGTATTTCTATGTAGTCAAATGTCAGGATCATGAACTGTTTTTGCTAGCAAATAACTTTTTTAATTAGAAAATTTGCTCGCACACACCGAACATATGAAACTGCAAAATTTATTTGATTAATAACTTCAAAGTTCTGTCACCCAAAGAAGTCAAATATAATTAGTAAAATGTTTGTATTACCAAATTGTTTTTTTTTTTTTTTTTTTTGAAATGTGAAAAAGAGTGCAAAATTACATGACAATGCCATATGTTTGTATAAATTACAAGGATAAAGTCGTAATCATGTGTGGCGGTTTACTTTTAAATAAATTAAAATAATTCAATGTGCAGAGGTCTCATGCATGATTGGCTGAAACATTTGTTGTGTAGTCAGTATTGAAAAGTTTGCAAATAATATTTCATCCTAGATTGCTTTCATAAGATTTTTTGGTAGATTATGTGAAGCCTTAAATCTCCCATGACGGGGAATTTTGAGAGCAACAACTATGATGGGTTCGTTAATACGTATATGTCTTGACATAACGTATAACGCTCACAAGAAAGAATTTGTAAAGCATATTAATTTTTTTGATGATTATTTCTTAGACACAAACCGAAACCAAATATATTGATGATTTAGTTTCAAAAAATGCAATAGAAAGACTTTTAAGGGTGAATTTAAAAAATATTTTATGGAAATTTATCATTTTAAGGCCTTATGAATTTCTCCAAAAATATCAAGATAATGTCCTTTTAAAAATCCCAATTGACAATTTCTTAAAAAATAGTTCTAAAATTAACGCTTTAAGACCTTTGGAAGTTCTCTAAAAAATAGTTTTAACAATGCAGGATTAAAGGTTTTCAAAGTCCTCCAAAAAATTTCATACATCCACGTTTTCTAAAAATAGATCTCAAAATCGTAATGGTCCTTAAGAGTCCTCCAGAAATAGTTTTAAAAGTCCACATTGAAAGGCCTTTCGAAGTCCTCCGAAATAGTTTTAAAAATCTTAGATTCTAGGATTTTTAGAGTACTCCAAAAATAGTTTTAAAATCCCCGTTCAAAACACTTCTGAAGTCCTCCAAAAATAGTATTTTAAAATCCCGTATACAGTCTCACTTGAGTCTTCTATAATAGTTTTAAAATTCACACTTCAAGGCCTTTTAAATAATCAACTTTTCGTAGCCTTTTGAGGTCTTCCAAAAAACTTTTAAAAATCCCCATCTAAGGCCATTTTAAAATCTTCCTAGCAGTCTAAAAGGTATATACCCTATAAAAACAGTTCAATGACTATGATCGCTGAATTGGCTTTGAAGCAGTAACGTTCCGAATTGGAGCCCATACTTGTTACTGCGATCCTGTGTGAGATAATAATACTAGTACATGTATCTCCATCTCTTTTGAAGCTGGACAGGGTACTGAAGTTAGTCGAAAAGCAGAACGTCGGTGTAAGGATGTGAAGTTGATGGATTCTACAATATTTTCCGAAGAATGGTAGATTTGTTATAAAATTTGCTACCGATCATAGTGGATAAGTCTATCTAAGAACTCGAGGGGGATGCCAAAGTTCGGATAAGGAAGGATATGCTTCGAATTCCTCCGAAGCAAAAGTAAGACGTAAGCAATAAGTGTCTAGCTTTGTGCAGACAAATCTGCAACATTGCAATGCTGCATCTGCCAAAACCCCTCGATCTCAGATATCGACATCTCCTTAGCCCAGGAACCTTATATTTACAAACAAGTAAAAAAGTATCAGTCGGCTTTGCCGACAGAGATATACCCTCAGCCTATGAGAAGTAGAACTTTCATCTACGGACAGATCGAATGTATTTAGGGTCTTTTCAGAATTTTATGGCACTTTTTGGACATTTGAACTTGCCGACAAAAATGTGGATTGGGATTAAAGTTCAAAAGTTTTGCGGATAAGGGAATGGACCGACATAGTGCACTACGGAAGTGTATCTTATTTTGAGAGTCATATCTATTCGATAGATATCGAGCCTATTAGTCATTTCAGTGCGTTATCGTACAGCTGTTGTACCAGTATGCCAGAAAGTATGGAGTTGTCGACGGAAAACATAATGTACATGCTGTACATCATCGGTATAAATTTCCAAAGGATCTTCGAACAGACCATAAACAGCACTTCGACACAAGTTTTGAATTTTTGTGGGGGAGGTATCCTAAGGAGAGGACCGATATGGGCCATTTTAGAAGTTAAACTAAGATTATACAAAATATGACGAAGGCCAAATTTTGGACCAAATCGGTCCATCAGTTCGAGAGTTATTGTGCTCTCCAACTACTACATATGGTGCCATAGGGGTTTTATACAACTTTGGGGCTGTTTTCCCAAGAAGTGTGGACTTGCCACTGAAAAAATTGTACCGTTGTAAATGAGACAGCGATTGCAAGTTGCTACAACAGAAATCAAAGATAGTCAAGAACTGGTCTTAAAGTGAACTTGTCCGAAATTTTGTGTGGGAGGAACCCAAAGCCTGATCTATATCTGGTAGATATATTAGGATGCGTGAAGTATGGAATAAATCGGTGCGTACCTTCAAGGATTATCGTGTGCACAATTTTTCCGAACATTTTTGAACTTTTGTGGGGGAGGTACCTGAAGAACTGAACCGATATGGCTTATCTTCAAACTTAAACTAAGTTTGGACAAAATATTATGAAGGATCGAATCGGAAGATCCGTTCGAGAGTTATCTTGCGCTCCAACACTACACATGGTGTCATAGGGGTTTTTTTGAACCTTTCAGGCTATTTTGTCAGGAAGTAGGGTTTTGCCCTGATGAAACTTGTACCGCCGTATGGGGGGCCGCGAATACAATATGCTACAACAAAAATCAAAACGATTCGATACCTGGTCCTAAACTGAACTTTTCCGAAATTTTGTGTGGGTGGTACCTGAAGGCGTGGACCGATTGGAACCTAATCTAAGTTTGATACAAATTTCACGATGTGCAAACTTTCGACCAAATCGGTTACTCCCTTCAGGGTTATCGTGCGCACAATTTTTCCGAACATTTTTTAACTTTTGTGGGGGAGGTACCTGAAGGAGTGGACCGATATAACCCATCATAGAACTTAAACTAAGTTTGGACAAAATATTGCCAAAGCCAAATTTTGGACCAAATCGGTTCATCTGTTCGAGAGTTATCGTGCGCACCAACCAGCCAGACAGACAGACATACAAACGGACGGACATTGCTAAATCGACTCCAAATTGTCTGAAACACATTTTGTCCAAACATAGTTGGGGTCTAAAACCATTATTTCGATGAGGCAAATTTTTCCCGTATGAAAGTGTATATACCCTCGGTAGCATAAATGCTGAGGGTATAAAAATATGGTGAATGGGATAAGCGTTAAAGATCTATACTGTGTTCCCCGCCTCAAATAGGGATATGTAGAGGTAAAATCGTCTTAGTATAGATGGATGGGAGACGCGGCAGACAATTATTTAACCTTGTCCTCGATTTTCATGCCGTATGAGATTAAGCAAGGTCACGCAGGAGTTGAGGGTGAGCTGGGAGCATAAGTCTGGTAATCCTTGTATGCGAATCAAATTTTTACCACTTTCACTGGAAAGGTATTGACACACATGCCAG
The DNA here is from genome assembly GCF_047663935.1 of Musca autumnalis. Classification (NCBI taxonomy): domain Eukaryota; kingdom Metazoa; phylum Arthropoda; class Insecta; order Diptera; family Muscidae; genus Musca; species Musca autumnalis. The sequence goes on from NW_027412088.1 coordinate 201,513,000, forward strand.
AATATAAGCCATTGAGCAACAACTCGGTAATTTGCCGGAAATATTTTCATCTTCTTCCTCAATTTCTACAAGCAATAACCATGCAAGCTTCTTTACCTAAGACAGATATGAGCTGGAAGCTAGTTTGAGTGATAAGCTACTAGTAAGCTGTAAAGAGTATAGAAGCGAAATGCTGCCTTTAAGAAAATAACCTATATAGGAGCTTTTAACAAATAAGTAACGTGAGCTTGTTAAAACCTTGGAGCTGATTGCGAGTAGTGAGCTGGCATTAAGTGGTGAACCGGGGCGATAATCTGGCTATTAGCAGTAAGCCAAGTAAAAGCAACTGGCTGTGATTGCTGAAAAATGTACGAGAAGTAACCTAGCTGTGTGGAATGAGCCGTCTACTAGCAGAAAATTGAATGTCGAATGTCTTGTAAAGTTCTTCCTATTGGAGTTCAATAAAGAGACATTTTGGTGTTTTGTTAGGCGACCTTGAATTTGAAGATCTGTTTGTCATCTATTGGTAGATGTATTGGTCTTCTATTTTAAGAGACATATTGGGCTCCTATGAGAAAGCTATTGGTCTTCTGTTGGCGACCTATTGGTCTGTTATGAGAAGACGTATTGATCTTGAATTGGAAGATATATTGTTCTTCTGTTGGAAGACTTTTCGTCTCTTATTAGCAGAATACTTACTTCAGTTCTATGCAAAGACCTATAGATTTGTTACTGGTTTATTACTGGCTGTGGGTGACGTAGGGGATGAATGATACCAAGCAACGGTCTTGACTGGCTTTAACATGTCAAAGCCCAGGATTTATCTTGGTCCCTCTTTCATCTCAAGTGGACACTGACCTCCCCGTAGTGTCACCTGGGGAACTGCCTTTAACACCCGTTAAAGGTAGTGAGCTAACATGTGCAGCGCGTTCACCCATAAGAACGTTAAAAACTTGGGTTTGGGCGTCGGGTTAGTAACCCTCCCCTAGAAAAAAACATCTTACTATGAAAAAACGAAAGAAAAGAAAAACAAACCCCTCTAAAGTTGACGAACCCCGCAAACGTTTTAAGGACCATGATCTGCGAATCTGCACCTGGAATGTTCGCACTCTTTATAGAGTAGGTGCAGTCTTCGCATTGGCAGACGTACTTGAAAAGTACAAGGTCGATATTACTGCCATACAGGAAATACGATGGATTGGGAAAGGCGTCACAACAACACATAAAGGTGACCCACTGTATTATAGCTGCCATGACGTAAAGCATGAGTTTGGTTGCGGATTCGTAGTTAGTCGGAGACTAAAACATATGGTATCCAGCTTCACCCCAGTGAATGAAAGACTTGCTGCAATTCGAATAAAAGCTAAATTCTTCAACATCAGCTTCATTTGCGCTCATGCTCCCACTGAAGAAAAGGACGAACAGACCAATGATATATTTTACGAGCGCTTAGAAGAAACATATGACCGTTGCCCTGCCCATGACATTAAAATCATTCTAGGCGATTTTAATGCCAAAATTGGAAAGGAGAATATCTTTGGCCCAACAGTCGGGAAATTCAGTCTCCACAGTGAAACATCTGACAATGGTATGAGGCTGATAGACTTTGCAGCTGCAAAAAACATGGTAGTTAGCAGTACCAGATTTAATCATCTCGATATTCATAAGGGCACCTGGCTGTCTCCAGATCAAAGAACAAGTAATCAAATTGATAATGTTGTAATAGATGGAAGACATTCATCCAGCGTGTTGGATGTACGATCGTTCCGAGGCGCAAACATTGATTCGGACCACTACCTTGTTGCAGCAAAGGTACGTACCCGTCTAAACGTTGCAAATAAAGCACGAACAGACACAACGCGGAAGTTGGACGTCGATTATCTGCAAACACAACAGATAGCCACAGCATATTCCACTCAACTAGCCCAATTGCTTAACGCGAGCACTCCTTGTCCCGATAACATAACAACACAATGGCAACATATTGCCCACTCCATGCAAACAGCCGCAAAATCCATACTTGGATTCCAGAGACCTCCACAAAGGAATTCATGGTATGACCAGGAGTGTCGTGCTGCTACCGAAGAGAAAAATGCGGCATATAGAGCTACTTTACAATCAGTAGCAACGCGTAGCGCACGAGAGAGATATCGGGAGAAAAGAAGAGAAGAGAAACGTCTTTTCCGCAAAAAAAAGAGAGAAATGGAAAGCTGGAGTGTGAAAAAATCGAGATGTACAGGAGCCAGAATGAAGTCCGAAAATTCTACCAAAGAGTGAAACATCAAACAGATGGCTTTGGTACAGGCACATCCTCCTGTAGAGACCACCAAGGTAATCTGGTAACAGATACAGATAGAGTGCTCAGTATATGGAAGGAACATTTCTCCAATCTGCTGGTATCCAATAGTAGCGAAGACGATGATACCACAGATCCAATCCCAGAAGATGGTATAGAATGTATACCGCCCGGCCAAGATGAGGTAAAAACAGCAATCAACCGGCTGAAGAATAATAAAGCAGGCAGGAGCCGATGGCTTACCAGCCGAGCTATTTAAAACCGGAGGCGACGCGCTGATAACCTGTATGCATCAGCTAGTTAGCACCATCTGGCAGGAAGAACGCGTACCCGACGATTGGAACCTGAGCATCCTATGTCCCGTCCACAAGAAAGGAAATAAAACTTTATGCTCCAACTATAGGGGCATAAGTCTTCTCCCTATTGCCTATAAGATAGTGTCAGGGATATTGTGCGAACGACTAAAGCCAATGGTCAACGAAATAATTGGACCATACCAATGTGGCTTTAGACCTGGCAAGTCCACCATTGACCAGATATTTACCCTGCGACAAATCCTAGAGAAGACCCAAGAGATGCAGATCGACACATTTCACCTTTTTGTCGATTATAAAGCAGCATTCGACAGTCCCCTCCGATCAAAGGTATTCCACGCAATGTCTGAATTTGGTATCCCCGCAAAGCTCATCCGGCTTTGTAAGATGACTTTAACTGATACTAGGTCCTCAGTTAAAATTGGAATGAACCTCTCCGAAGAATTTTGTACCAAAAGAGGTTTCAGACAAGGAGACAGCCTTTCGTGTGACCTATTCAACATTTTGCTGGAAAAGGTAATACGAGATGCAAATGTCAAAAGAAATGGCACAATTTACACCAATAGCCACATGTTACTTGCCTATGCTGATGACATAGACATCATGGGACGATCAGTAAAGGAAGTAACTGATACCTTTATGAAGGTCGAAGCAGAATCTGCGAAAGTGGGTCTGGCGGTAAACGGCGAAAAGGCCAAATTGATGGTGTCGACGCGCAAAGCGTCCATAGAGCTCGGACCAACTGTGGAAGTTGGTACCTACAATTTTGAGGTAGTTAAAGACTTCGTCTACCTCGGCACTGCCATAAACACAACAAACAACATCAGTTGTGAAATAAGAAGAATTGTATTGGCCAACAGATGCTACTATGGTCTAAGTAAGCAATTTAAAAACAAAGCCACATCTCGTCAAACAAAAATAACACTATACAAAACGCTGATACTACCCGTGCTAATGTATGGCTCCGAAGCATGGGTACTTGCGCAAGCAGATAAGGCAGTGCTTGGTGTGTTTGAGAGGAAAATTCTTCGAAAGATCTACGGGCCGATTTGCGTTGACGGTGAATATCGACGTCGTATGAACCACGAGCTATATAAGCTATACAAAGACATGAATATAGTTAAACGTATCGAGATGCAACGATTGCGTTGGCTATGCCATATCATAAGAATGAGCGATGATGAACCCGCTAAAAAGGCGTATGAATACATGCCACATGGCGGTGCACGCAGAATCGGCAGGCATAAGCTTCGATGGAGTATACAAGTGGATGAAAAAATGATAAGGCGCGGTATTCCAAAAAGTCAAGCGAAAAACTGAGAGGAGTGGAGATCTTTTCTTAGTTCGGTCTATGGAACAAATGTTCTGTAATGGGCCAACTAAGTAAGTAAGTAAGTTATTACTGGCTGTTGGTCCACTGTGTGAAGAACATTTGATTCCCTATGAGAAGAAGTGTCTGTTTTATACTGAAAAGCCTAATAGTCTGCTATTGGTAGGTCTATTGGTATTCTACTGGGAGAAATGCTCTTAGTTTTCCATAAAAATAACTATAGGTTTTCTGTGAGAAGACATATTTCAGATAAGAAGATATATTGGCCTTCTGTAGGTTTTCTATTGGAAAAACCACTGTTCTCTTATTAAAATACTTATTGATCTTTTATTATTATTTTTGCTCTATAAGATAATGTTGATACACGCCACACTTAAACAATCAATGTATTCTCTTTACATGTTCTTAGAGATTTAAAAGGACCAATGGCCCCATGGTTATTGACTATTCAGCAAAACAATAATTCACTTTACAGTGTTCCTACCAAAACCTGTATTGTATATTGCAATTTAATATGGATCTCATAGAACAATAAACTTTACTTTAAATTTCGTTTTTTTTTTTTTTTTGGAACATAAATTGACAATGAATATCATTGGCATATGAACAATTTATGCATATTTGGTAAAAACATGTCTTTTTTTTCTTTTCAAATCATGTGTTTATATTTCATGTAATATGAACTATTCCATTGACACCCCAGAAACCTCACACCCCTTTTCTACAAATATCAATTGTCATTGTCATGTTTACCTGTTTAGTTCAACCCTTTTCCCAAAACAACTAAGAATGGAGAATAAAAATAAAACAATACGAACAAAAAAACTAAACAATAGAAACCAGACAAAAGGTTGTTAAAATCCCTTGGTTTTTTATTGCTCTATGAAATTCAAGGGGACGTGGAAGTAGTGGTACTTGACATTGCAATGAAATGTAATTCACTGTGTTTTCAGAACAGGTGTTCTCACAGTCATTGAGTCTGGGTGGTTGGCTGGCTGGTTACCTGTTGTAGCAGAACTTAAGATACTGCAACATGAACATGTTGTAAATCGTTCAATATGGGTGTATATGTGAGTGGGAATTCTCACATAAACTGACTAGCAGCAGAGAAAAACATGCATCGAAAAATGCATGCCTTATATGATGGTCGGATTATTATTATCCTTAGGAGACGACATACTGCATTTGGGGAGAAAAAATTTCAAACATTGATACGATAGCCACAGTAGGTGTAAACTGGAGATAGTGACAACAACGATGTTGCTGCTGCTTCTGCTGATTATTATGCTGCTGTTGTTGTTGATATCAAAAGTATTGGTGAATGTCTGTAAATGCCACTCATTGCATGTAATGTTGGAAGGATATAGTCAAGTGCGGACGATTCAAGTGCAAATAAAAGCCAAATCGAAGGGAAAATAATCGGTTCTTCGTTTCTTTTTCAAATTTTTTACACACTAAATTAATTAAATGATAAATTGTGTAACTGTCTGAGAGTATGTATTTGTATGTGGGTGGTCTTGTATGTTTGTTTGCTTGCGAGTTATGTATAATGACCCCATAGATATTTTTTTAAAAGAAATAAACAAATAAACTCCAACTTTTGTAAAGTTGTTGCATAAGCATTTTTATAAGGTCAATCACTTTTGTTAATTAACTTTCAATATTAATTTTGCTAACATTGCATTTTTATCAGTATATTAACATTTATGGCATTACAGCCAATCAAAATGCATTCTTATAATAAATTGCCAATTCTGCATTAAATGATAGTCTACTAAATTTAGGGCATATTAGCCAATCAAAAACTCATTTTTTATAAATTGCTAATTTTGCAATAAATGATGGTTTACTAAAAATTAGGGTTATTAGCCAATCAGAATAAACTAAATAATAAAAATGCTTACACAACAGCTAAGAAGAATATTATAAATATAAATGTAAAATTCGATTTAAGTCAGTCTGTGTTTAACTCCCGATCTATATTCAAATAAACGGTTTTTAAAAGTAAATTAAAAACAAATAAACTTTTTTTTTAATAAGTGAACGAAGTGCAATATAAAAGTGGCGCAGTCGGTAGGATTCTTATAAAAATAAGGATCCAGTGAAACGAACTTAAATGTGAAGTGTATTTTAAAATTGCTTATGTGAAAATTAAAGGACACCACTAAAATTACAAAAAGTAATAGTGAAGTGATCTGTTACATATTTCAATAAAAAGGACACCACAATAAAGTGCAGTGTATTTTAAAATTGCATATGTACAAAAAGGACACCACTAAAATTACAAAAAGTAATAGTGCAGTGAACCGTCACATAGTACAATAAAAAGGACACCACATTAAATCAAAACTGAGTTCACAAAAGAAAAAGAGAAATACAGTATTTGACAGACGGAGGATGGAAAACCAGGCTCAAGACATCAACGCAGTCCTAGCGGAGATTGCCAGAAAGGATGAACAAATCGAAAGACTTAGAAGCGCCTACATCGAACTACAACAAAGCTCACAACAACACAATAGTACCAGAGAATCCATATTAAAGGCAATAAGTTATATTCCAATCTTTACTGGAAGTGGTGAAATAACAGTCAACAGCTTTTTCTGCAGCACCGAGTATTTGCTTTCAACTATTAACAATGAAGCATTGAAAAAGGAAGCAGTGAGATTAATATTCTATAAAATAATACAAGGACAGGCCAAGAACACAATTATAAACATCCCGGAACCAGACAATTGGGAACTTATTAAAGAAACTTTAAAATTGAGATACAGACCATCGGTGGAACCCCATCAGATATACAGAATGATTGCAAATCTAAAAGTGAATAACGTAAGCGAATTAATTATAGAAATCCAAAACATTAAATATAAGTCTGATGAATTAATTATATACTATAAAAATGACCATTACATTGACTTATCTAATATTGACAGTTTATTAGTTAATACGATAAAGGAAATGACGCAGGGAACGCTTCTAGACAAAATTTACGAAGAAACACATATTAATGACATATTAAAAATACTAACAAAAAGACGTTTTGAGGATACATGCATTAGGGATGAATATAAAAAAAATAAATGTAATAAATATAATAACAATAATAATCCTCATAAAAATAAAAATGAGGGAAACAATTATAATCAAATAAATAGAGGACAAGGAAATAATTTTAACAGAAATAATAACTTTCATTACAATAATAACAACCGAAATTTGTACGGACAACCTTATAGTCCACGAATCGACTATAACCAAAATAGGAACCAAAATAATAATTCAGGGAATTTCCAAAGATACAGAAATCAGAATAATGGTAATAATAACAATTCAGGAAATTTTCAGCGGTTAGCACAGGTAGGACACCCAGGGCCATATTCCGGTCAATTTCGCAGGAATCAACCTTGGCAAGACCACGGCGAACCAATGGAAATTGATAACATAGAAGCAAAGGATTCAACAATTTTAAATAAGGACAATAATAAGCAAAATAAAAATTATAAAGAAGATGAAGTAAATCAATATGAAATAATAGAGGACAGTAAACAAAATGAAAGACAGAATTTATTAAGAAATAATTTATTTCTAAATACAACATCAGAGTTTTTACCTATGATAAAATTAACAATAAAGAATAAAGACTATGTAGCATTGATAGATACAGGAGCAAGTATAAGTATAATTGATGAAAACATAAATGAATTTAAAAAGTATAAATTGCAAGAAGTTATTCAATTTAGCACCATACATGGAATAGGAAAGATAAAATATGAAATATTAACAGATATACCAGATCAATTTAATATTAAAGAAGGAAAAATTAAATGGAAAGCAACACCACTTACAGGACGAAGGTATAACTTTATAATAGGTATAGATTTACTCAACTCATTTAATACAGTAATAAATATGGTAGATGGTAAAATTTCTTTCAACAATCTAACAACAAACTTTATTATAAATCCATATAAAAATATTCAAATATGTACGTTAGAAGCAACAGATTTTGACTGGAATAGAATTGAACTAGGACATTTAAATACCGAAGAATTGGAAGAAGTTACAAAAATCGTAAACAGATTTAAAACCTTATTCTTTAAAGAAGGGGATGTATTGACAAGTACCATGGATATAAAACATGAAATTAGAACAACTACAGATGAACAAATAAAAGCTAAACTATACAGATACCCACCAGAACATGAACAAGAAGTAAGAAGACAAATAAAAGAAATGGAAGATCAAGGGATAATTAGGAAAAGCAGTTCTCGATATGCAAGTCCATTAATTGTAGTACCAAAGAAAATAGATAATTCTGGAGAAAGAAAATATAGAATTGTAGTGGATTATAGAAAATTAAATGAAATAACAATTGATGATAGTTTTCCATTACCAAACATTGATTCAATTTTAGATAAATTGGGACGAGCACAATATTTTACTACTCTTGACTTAGCAAAGGGATATCATCAAATATTAATAAGAGAAGAAGATAGGGAAAAGACAGCTTTTGTAACACCTCATGGACTATATGAATTTATTAGGATGCCATTTGGTTTAAAAAATGCTCCAGCAACATTCCAAAGGTTGATGAACGAAACTTTACGCGATTATATAAATAAAACTTGTGTAGTATATCTAGACGACATTCTCATATTTAGTACCTCACTAAAAGAACATGTTAAAGCAATAACAAATATTTTTAAAACTTTAGAGAAAGCTAATTTAAAAATTCAAATAGATAAATGTAATTTCATGAAAAAGGAAACTGAATTTTTAGGACATATTTTAACAAAGGACGGATTGAAACCTAATCCTAATAAAATAAAAGTTATCCAAGACTTAGAATTGCCAAAAACAGAAAAACAAATTAAGAGCTTTTTAGGATTAACAGGTTATTACAGAAAATTCGTTAAAGATTATGCAAAAGTAGCACAACCTATAACAAAATATTTGAAAAAGGGAACAAAAATTAATAGTAAAGATCCAACATATATTGAAGCCTTCGAAAAACTAAAATTACTAATCAGTTCACATCCAATCTTGAAATATCCGAATTTTGATAAAAAATTCACATTAACCACTGATGCATCAAATTATGCAATTGGAGCTGTGCTTTCGCAAGAAGGACACCCCGTTTGTTTTATATCAAGGACATTGAATAATCATGAAAGAAATTACTCAGCCACAGATAAAGAATTTTTAGCTATTTTATGGAGTGTTAATTATCTAAGACCATACCTATACGGAAGAAAATTTCAAATATTAACAGATCATCAACCAATTAAATATTTACATACTAAATACAAAGGAAAGGATATATCTCCAAGACATCAAAGGTGGTTACTTAAGTTAGGAGAATATGATTTTGATATAGAATATATTAAAGGGAAAGAAAATAGAGTGGCAGATTTTTTGAGTAGAATTGAACAAAATAGTGACAACAAAAATGATGAAGATAAGAAAACGAAAACTCAATCACACGAAGAGATAGATCAAGAACTATTTGAAAATACCGTAAATGCAATAGAAGACGATAATCAAACCTTAGCAACAGTTCATTCAGCGGAAGAAAACTTACTACACCATTTCTTTATAAAAGAGGAAATAGTTAACAAATATAAGACCCAAATAATTCTTACTAATAATAAAACTGAAGAACTTAAAACAATACATGGAAAGAAAATAATTTTTATAGCCGAATCAGATTTTGACAATATGGGAGACATATTCAGGAAGTATATAACTAAAGGAAACGTAGGAATTTATTCAGAGCTATCAGACCATAATTACAACAAAGTCCAGGAAAAATTAATAGAAATGTTTTCAAATAATAGAAAACTAAAATTTACAAAGTGTTCAATAAGAGCACAAGATATAGAAACAGAAGTCGAAGCAGTAAAACAAATTTCCTTGTACCATATCAGAGAGAGTATGCATTCCGGAATTCTTGAAACCTACAATAACATTAAAAACAAGATATATTATCCAAAATTATTAGAACTAATTCAACTCGTAATAAATCAATGCGAAATATGTCAGGAAGTAAAATATGATAGAAATCCCATTAAAACTAAATTTTCTAAAACAGAAACTCCTTCTACTAAGAATGAAATTATCCATGTAGATACATATGTAATGAAAGGATTTCACTTTTTGACAGTAATCGATAAATTTTCTAAATTTGCGGCAGCTTATCCATTGAATGACAGAAATATTATAACTATTATAGAAAAATTAGAGGAACATTTCACTAGAATAGGTAAACCAAAGAAAATAGTAGCGGACAATGAATTCAATGCTATTAGACTAAAAGAATTTCTACAAAATGAAAACATAGCTTTACATCTTACTAAACCCAATAGCCATACAGGAAATGCGGATGTAGAACGTCTACATAATACAATTAAAAATTTTAGTCATCAAATATCATTTGAAAAAATTATAGAAGAACACGAAAACAATGTGAAAAATATAAACAGATTAAACTACCACAACAACTTGTCATTTGGATATAATATTGTAATTTTATTGATTATTGTAACAATTATTTTGTTCATACTATTTAAACATAAAAGCATAAAGCTTGAATTAAATAATCGAATTCAGGAGAATTCTTTTTTAAAAGAAATAAACAAATAAACTCCAACTTTTGTAAAGTTGTTGCATAAGCATTTTTATAAGGTCAATCACTTTTGTTAATTAACTTTCAATATTAATTTTGCTAACATTGCATTTTTATCAGTATATTAACATTTATGGCATTACAGCCAATCAAAATGCATTCTTATAATAAATTGCCAATTCTGCATTAAATGATAGTCTACTAAATTTAGGGCATATTAGCCAATCAAAAACTCATTTTTTATAAATTGCTAATTTTGCAATAAATGATGGTTTACTAAAAATTAGGGTTATTAGCCAATCAGAATAAACTAAATAATAAAAATGCTTACACAACAGCTAAGAAGAATATTATAAATATAAATGTAAAATTCGATTTAAGTCAGTCTGTGTTTAACTCCCGATCTATATTCAAATAAACGGTTTTTAAAAGTAAATTAAAAACAAATAAACTTTTTTTTTAATAAGTGAACGAAGTGCAATATAAAAGTTGCGCGTGTGTTTTTGAATGGAAACAACTTGATAAGTCAAGGAGTTGTTAAGTAAGTTGAAGAAATATTTCAAGTGTTATGTCGTCTGCTGTTTCATACGGAATTTAGGTAAGAATAATGTAAATAAAAAATCTATCTATTTGAAACATATATTCAATGATCGGATGACCAAATATCTTGAGATGGAAGAGTTTTAATTTTTTTATTTATGGTATGTTATTTTTTTTGAAAAGATGAATGAACTTTTAAGGGAATCTATTGTCATTTGGGATTAATATACTGTCATATGCCGATATTTACTTAAAATATGTTTAAGGCAGTGTAAATGACAAGATATTACAAATTGGAAAAATAAAGTGGTTTTGATACTTCTTGTCGGAAGAAGGTCTTGGAAAGATCATCGATGAGAAAACCAATCGGTTTTCCATAAGAATACCTATTTGTCGGGTTTTGGTCTGTCTCATGTTAGGCGACCCATTTGTATCCTAAAGATGTCCTATTGGTCCCCTTGAAAAGAACTATGGGTATAATATTTTAAGAAATATCCGTCTTTTATTTAAATTCTATTTCAAGACTTATTGATTTTCTATTTGCTTCCTACCTACACCTATTTGATATTTTATTAGGAGGCCTACTGGGGTTCTATGAGAAGATATATCGGTCTTGCTTTGAAAGATCTATTGGTATTCTATTGTAGGATCTATTTGAAGACCAACTTATTATTTATTAAGACGATTTTTTCTTATTTTGGTATGCCATTGGTTTTCTATCAAAAGACCTATTAGACTTCTTACACTAGGCCTACCCGTCATAAAACGGCTATTGTCTTCTGTTGCGAAAGCGATTGGTTTTGTATTGGAAGACCTATCGGTCTTTTATTTGACTACTTATTGGTGTTTTGTTAGAAATTCTACTGGTATTCTCTTGGAAGACCTATTGGTTTTGTATTGGAGGACGCATTGGCCACCTCTGAGAATATATAGTACAATTCATCAATTGAATTAATCGGTCTTGGAAGACCCATTGGTTCCCATGAGATTACCTACTATATTTTATAAGAGGTTCAATTGATCTTATGTTGGAAGGCCTTGTAATTATACCCTCAGCATTTATGCTAACGAGGGTATACACATTTTCATACGGGCAAATAGTGCCTGATCGAAATAATGGTTTTAGACCCCAAGTATGTTTGGACGAAATGTGTTTCAGACAATTTGGAGTTGATTTAGCCAGGTCCGTCTGTCTGTCTGTGTGACTGGTTGGAGCGCACGATAACTCTCGAGCGGATCAACCGATTCGGTCTAAAATTTTGCTTTCGTTATATTTTGACCAAACTTAGTTTATGTTCGAAGATGAGTTATATCGGTCCACTCCTTCCGGTACCGCCCCCACAAATTTCGAAAATGTTCGGAAAATTTGTGCGCACGATAACATTTAAAGGAAGTAACCGATTTGGTACATACTTTGTACATCGTAAAATTTCTACCAGTCTTAGATGGGGTTCCAATATCGACTCAATCCATCCACTCCTTCGGGTACCTCCCATACCAAATTTTGGAAAAGTTCAGTTTAGGACCTGCTCTCGAACCGCTTTGATTTTTGTTGTAGAAACTTGTATTCACTGCCCCTCATACGACGCTATAAGTTTTATCAGGGGCAAGTCCATACTTCCTGAGAAAATAGCCTGAAAGGTACAAAAAAACCCCTATGACACCGTATGTTGTGGTTGGAGAGCAAGATGATTCTCGAAAGGATCTGTGGATTCGGTCCAAAATGTGGCCTTCGTAATAATTTGTATAAACTTAGTTTAAGTTCGAAGATAAGCCATATCGGTCCACTCCTTCAGGTACCACCCCTGTAAAAGCTCAAACATGTTCGGATAAATTGTGCGTACGATAACTCTTGATGAAAGTGGCCGATTTGGTCCATACTTTACACATCCTAATATATCTACTAGATATAGATCAGGTTTAAATATGGACTATATTTGTCCACTCCTTCGAGTACCTCCCACACAAAATTTTGGATAAATTCACTTTAAGACCCGTTCTCGAATCACTTTAGTTTTTGTTGAAGCAACTTACCTTCTCTGCCTCAATTACGACAGTAAAAGTGTTTGAAGGGCAAGTCCATACTTCTTGAGGAAACTGCCCCAAAGTTGTAAAAAACCCTTAAGCATGACACCGACGATATGTAGTGGCTGGAGAGCTCTAACAGAATACTGCGTTCGTCCACACTTTGGATATTATAATATTTCTTCGACTATTAGATGAAATTTGAAGGTGTTGCTTATAGGTCCACTCCTTCCGGTACCTCCCCCATAAAAGTTCGAAAATATTCGCTAAAATGGGCGATTTCTCAAAGTCGTAGCAACCGATTTGGTTCAAACTTTGGATCTCTAAATATTGTCGAATGTGTATGTGAATATGTTCAAATGTGTGCTCTATCTGTCCAATCCTTGTGGTACAACCCACACAAATGTTCAACATTTTTGTGTGTTTAAGAGTCTGTTTGAAAATCCTTTGGACATTTTTACCGAAGGTTTTCCTAGTGGCACTGTTTACAGCGATATTATGTTTTTCGTAGTCTAGTGTGATAAAAAAGCCCTATATATCGTTATCCCCGCAAAGCTTTAATCCTATCCATATTTTTGTTCATAATTTTTTTTTTTTTTTTTTTTTTTTTTTTTTTTTTTGGGAAAAAGTATTTCTATCCACACAGGCTGAGGGTATATCTCTGTCGACTTATACTTTTTTACATATTTTCTGTTGGAAACCCTATTGGTCTTCTAAGAGAGGACGTATTTGTCATCTGTGAGAAAACTTAGTGGCATTCTATGAGCATATCATGTGACGTAGAGGGTGGAAGATACCAAGCAATGGTCCTGACCGCTTTTAACATGGCAAAGTCCAATACTTATCTATGCCCCTTTTTCATTTCAACTAATACCCGATAAAGGTAGTAAGCTAAAATATGTCACGAGTTTACAAATAAGAACGATTAAAACTAAGGTTGGGCGTAGGGTTAGTAACTCACCCGTATAAAATAGCAATCTACTAGGAAAAAAACAAAGATTAGTTGACGACCCCCTCCAACGTTTTAAGAACAATGATCTGCGAATCTGCATCGATAATATTCGGATTCTTTACAAAGTATGTGGAATTTGCACACTGGGGGATGTACTTCGTTAGTACAAAGCTGATATTATCTCCGTACATGAAGTGCGATGGAAACGGGTAGACGTAAATTTCACAACGAATAAACTAGGGGATTGATTTATGGTAAATCGGAGACTCAAAACCTGGTTTCCATACAAAAGCTAAGCTCTTTAACATCAGTCACATCTTCACTAATACCCCAATCGAAGAGAAATGTGACCCGACCAAGGATAAACTCTACTAGCGTATGATCCTTGCCCTGACCAAGATATTAAGATTGCTTTAGGAAAATTTTCATGTTAAAATTGGGAGGGAAATATATTTGGCTCCACTTTCGGCCTCCATGAGGTAACATCCGATAACGGAATGACGGCAAAACATGATAGTGGGCAGCACCAGGTTCCAATACCTCGACATACACAAGGCAAGGCAAAACATAACAAAACTGTCATTTTATGATAGACTGAAGACAATCTCCTAGTTTGTTAGACGTCCGATCTATTCGAGGAGCGAACATCAATTCGGATAATTTCCTTACAGCAGCCAAGGACGTACTCGTGTTAAAAATGCGACAAACTGCGGTCAAAAACGTAACGGAAATGGAATGTCGAAAAGCTTCAAACACAACAGATGCCACAAAACCGACTCCGCTTAACTGCCCACAAGATGGAAGACGGCACCTTGTCCCGATAATATAGAAGTGCGGTGACAATAGAAGACTCTCTTCAAACTGCCGCAGTAACTATACTTGGGAACAAAAAACCACCACCTCAAAATCCATGGTACGCTGAGGAGAGCAGAATGCGTCATACAGGGCAACTCTACTGTCAGAAGCAGAAGCCTAGGTAATATATTAAGAGAAGACTGGACAGAGAAAGTGTATCTTCATATGAAAGAGCATGAGAAACATGAGCGTGAGAAACTCGAGATGTACAGGAGCCAGTATCAAGCCCGAACATTTTTAAAGAGTGTACAACACCAGACTGAATGTTAGGGTGACAGGCACATGATGAAGGGATGATGAAGGGGACCTGGTAACTGATTTAGATAGCGGAATGAGTATCTTGAAGGTTCATCCTAGTTTTACTGTCATCTTACAAGGCCTATTGAACTTTACGGGAATACCAAATACAGACATATCTGGTATATTCCAGTGATGGTACATTGAATGATCTTGTTCCAATAATCGAATATGCTTCCCCCCTGCCAGATGGGGCTAACATGCTAATGGATGCGCCTTATCTGCTTGTCGCCTCTAGTCATGAACATCTCGTCCTTTGGATCCTAAGGCCTTATTAATTTCAGTCGTTTTATTGTCTTCATTCTGGCCGGGTGGTATTCCTATATTGGATCTGTGGCATCTTCGTCATCTTCATTAGTATTGGATACTAACAGTTCGGAAAAATCTTCTCTCCATAGCCTGAGCACACTATATGTATCTGTTACCAGATTACTTGTCTTTACAAGAGGATGTGCCTGTACCGAAGATATCAGTTTGATTTTCTGACTCCTTTGTTTTTGTTTACATTTTTACGATTTTTTTACACTCCCGATTTCCCATGACTCATTTTCCTACAAAAAAACTTAACTTCTTTATTATTTTCCCCCGGTTCCTTTATCGTGCGATCCGCATTGCCGCATTCATCTCTTCGATCGCAGCACAACACTCCTGGGCACTCCATTTCTTTGTGGAGGATTTAAGTATGGATTTTGCGACTCTTGCGACCCATGTACCATAACCTTTCCGTTTATGTTTCTTCCCATTTTTCGTCAATGTATTTAACAGCTATCTATCCACCTGCTTTAAAATCGGTTATTGACAAACTTAACTTTCCGTGCGTAAATGACGTCACTTCACTGTTGATACGCCAACTAGGAGTAGGATGATGATGAACACAACCTCTTGCTTTTGGAAACCCCAAAACATGACAATAGTGTCGCTGTTTCCGCACCATCAACATAAGTTGACACTGTTTCGCTGTAAAACGTTCCTCAAAGACATTCGTTCGTTATGTGTCAGTTTTGAGGTCAATAATCCCTGTATGCCTGTCAAAAAGTAAATTTACTTTTATGTTGATACACTCGTCAACAGTTGTTCCATGCCCTGGATCACCCTCGCGCTCTTTTCAACCATTCATCATCCATCATGGAACAACGCAACGTATGCATACACGGGTTCTTATGTCTTCCGTTTCCTGTTACAAAACTGATTTAGAAATTTTAAAGTGTCTGACATGGCAGGAACATGGTGGTTTTTCCATCGTTCTGCACTTCAGCGGCAACATCAATGCATTGGCATACAAAACGGCCCTTGGAAAGGTGGTGCGTGCCTAAAGGGTGTTCTGCTGTTTTACCCAAAAATTCTTCGTCCATTTTTGGCGGTTATATCTACATGCCAGTCATGACTTTTATGTGGTCGCAACATTTTCACTTCGTTTCCAATAAGACTTTTTACCTTTAGGGGATCACAATTTTAGTCTTAAACGGATGACTGCCAAAGTGAACGAATACTCGGTTGGTTGGTTGGCTGGCTTGATGTTTGTCTTTGAATGGATCACTGGTTAAGGAATTTAATGGCGAATCTAAAGTTAAGCTCATTGAGTGCAATGAACAATGGCCAAACAAGAAGAAACTGAAAATTGATTTTCCATCTACCCATTACTACCGATAGCCGTACATAATTTTGGAAGATTTTAAAAGCTTCGTGGCACTAACTTGTGCATAATAAATATTTAAACAATGTCTGGCTGTGACGTGCTGTGCTGGAGAGCATGATTTAATAATACCTATAACGGACGACATACAACATATTTTTCCTAGTAAATTATTTATTTTGCTCAAAGGGCTTAGCAAAGTAAATTTCATTTAAATCGGCAATTTTAAAGGCATAGTGAGTAAGTGGCTGCAGATCACCTAATCTACAGGCGAAGACCCTACGAACTCTATAGTAGTGACCAAAAAGGTCTTTGAAATGTTTGTCTATGGAATTTTTACATTGGATAAAGATAGTCCTGAGGAAACTTTTTCGATCCTCGCCACAGGATCTCATCAGTTCCCTTGTTTCTTGTTTGTGGATATTCTCCACCGAAGTTATTTTGCAATAACTTCTTCATAGAAAAATAGCCCTGCGGCTCTCAGGATTTTTTCTATACAAAAAAAATTATCCTGAGGTACTGAGGAGCTTTTTCTATAGATAAAAATAGTACTGAGGTTCTAAGGAAATTGTTATAAAAAAATAGTGCTGAGGGCCTCAGGAATTTTTTCTATAGAAAAAAGTTGTCCTGAGGGTCTCAGGGATTTTTTCTATAGAAAAAAGTTGTCCTGAGGGTCTCAGAAATTTTTTCTATAAAAATAGTCGTTAGGGTCTCAGGATTTTTTCTATAGGAGAAAAAATGGTCCTGAGGGTCTCAGGATTTTTTTCTATAGAAAAAAGGAGTCTTGAGGGTCTCAGGAATTTTTTCTATAGAAAAAAGTTGTCCTGAGGGTCTCACAAATTTTTTCTATAAAAATAGTTGTTAGGGTCTCAGGATTTTTTTCTATAGAAAAAAGGAGTCTTGAGGGTCTCAGGAATTTTTTCTATAGAAAAAAGTAGTCGTAAGGATCTCAGGAATTTTTTCTATAAAAAAGAAGTCCTGAGGGTCTCAGTATTTTTTTCTATAGAAAAAGGTAGTCCTGAGGATCTTAGGAATAGAAAAAAGGAGTCTTGAGGGTCTCAGGAATTTTTTCTATAGAAAAAAGTTGTCCTGAGGGTCTCACAAATTTTTTCTATAAAAATAGTCGTTAGGGTCTCAGGATTTTTTTCTATAGAAAAAAGGAGTCTTGAGGGTCTCAGGAATTTTTTCTATAGAAAAAAGTAGTCGTAAGGATCTCAGGAATTTTTTCTATAAAAAAGAAGTCCTGAGGGGCTCAGTATTTTTTTTCTATAGAAAAAGGTAGTCCTGAGGATCTTAGGAATTTTTTCTGTAGAAAAAAGTAGTACTGAGGGTTTCAGGATTATTTCTTTTAAAAAAAAATAGTCCCCAGGGTCTCAGGACTTTGTCTGTAGGAAAAAATATTCTCAGGATTTTTTCTACAGAAAAAATAGCCCCGAGATCTCAGCATTTTTTCTATTAAAAAAATAGTCCTGCGGTTATTAGAATTTTTTCTATAAAAAAAAAATATTTCTGAGGTTCTCAGCATTTTTCTATCCTGTGCTACTCAGGATTTTTTCTATAGAAAAAATAGTCCTGAGGTTCTCTGCATTTTTATCTATAGGAAAAAAAGAGTGCTGATGGTCTTAGGAATTTTTTCTATAGAAAAAAATAATCCTGAGGTTCTCAGGATATTTTTCTATAGAAAAAAGATAATCCTGAGGTTCTCAGGATTTTTTCTGCAGATTTTTTATAGTTTTTTATAGAAAAAAAGTCCTGAGGTGCTCAGGATTTTTTCTATAGAAAAAATAGTCCTGAGGTTCTCAGGAATTTTTTTTATAGAAAAAACAGTTCTGAGGTTCTAAGGATTTTTTTCTATAGCAAAAACAGCCCTGAGGTTCTCAGGAATTTTTTTCTATAGAAAAAATAGTCCTTAGGTTCTTAGGAGTTTTTTTCTATAGAAAAAATAGTCCTGAGGTTCTCAGGATTTTTTCTGCAGATTTTTTATAGTTTTTTATAGAAAAAAAAAGTCCTGAGGTGCTCAGGAATTTTTTCTATAGAAAAAATAGTCCTGAGGTTCTCAGGAATTTTTTTTTATAGAAAAAACAGTTCTGAGGTTCTAAGGATTTTTTTTCTATAGCAAAAACAGCCCTGAGGTTCTCAGGAATTTTTTTCTATAGAAAAAAATAGTCCTTAGGTTCTTAGGAGTTTTTTTCTATAGAAAAAAATAGTCCTGAAGTTCTCAGGATTTTTTTTCTATACAAAAAATAGTCCTGAAGTGCTCAGGAATTTTTTTCTATAGAAAAAAATAGTCCTGAAGTTCTCAGGAATTTTTTTTCCTATAGAAAAAAAATATGTATGAGGTACTTTGCATTTTTCTATAGAAAAAAGTAGTCCTGAGGAACTCAGGAATTTTTTCAATAGGAAAAAATAGTCCTGAGATTCTTAGGAAATTTTTCTATAGCAAAAAAATAGTCCTTAGGTACTCAGAAATTTGTTTCTGTAGACAAAAAATAGTCCTGCAGATCTCAGGAATAGTCCTGATGTTCTCAGGAATTTTTTTCTATAGAAAAAAATAGTCCTGAGGTTCTCAGGAATTTTTTTCTATAGAAAAAAATAGTCCTGAGGTTCTCAGGAATTTTTTTCTATAGAAAAAAATAGTTCTGAGGTTCTCAGGAATTTTTTTCTTTAGAAAAAAATAGTCCTGAGGTTCTTAGGAATTTTTTTCTATAGAAAAAAATAGTCCTGAGGTTCTCAGGAATTTTTTTCTATAGAAAAAAAAAATAGTCCTGAGTTTCTCAGGAATTTTTTTCTATAGAAAAAAGTAGTCCTGAGGTTCACAGGAATTTTTTTCTATAGAAAAAAGTAGTCCTGAGGTTCTCAGGAATTTTTTTCTATAGAAAAAAGTAGTCCTGGGGTTCTCAGGAATTTTTTTCTATAGAAAAAAGTAGTCCTGAGGTTCTCAGGAATTTTTTTCTATAGAAAAAAGTAGTCCTGAGGTTCTCAGGAATTTTTTTCTATAGAAAAAAGTAGTCCTGAGATTCTCAGGAATTTTTTTCTATAGAAAAAAATAGTCCTGAGATTCTCAGGAATTTTTTTCTATAGAAAAAAATATTCCTGTGGTTCTCAGGAATTTTTTTCTATAGAAAAAAATAGTCGTGAGGTTCTCAGGAATTTTTTTCTATAGAAAAAAAAAATAGTCCTGAAGTTCTCAGGATTTTTTTCTATAGAAAAAAATAGTCCTGAGGTTCTCAGGAATTTTTTTCTATAGAAAAAAATAGTCCTGAGGGTCTCAGGAATTTTTTTCTATAGAAAAAAATAGTCCTGAGGTTCTCAGGAATTTTTTTCTATAGAAAAAAATAGTCCTGAGGTTCTCAGGAATTTTTTTCTATAGAAAAAAATAGTCCTGAGGTTCTCAGGAATTTTTTTCTATAGAAAAAAATAGTCCTGAGGTTCTCAGGAATTTTTTTCTATAGAAAAAAATAGTCCTGAGGTTCTCAGGAATTTTTTTCTATAGAAAAAAATAGTCCTGGAATAGTCCAGGAATTTTTTTCTATAGAAAAAAATAGTCCTGAGGTTCTCAGGAATTTTTTTCTATAGAAAAAAATAGTCCTGAGGTTCTCAGGAATTTTTTTCTATAGAAAAAAATAGTCCTGAGGTTCTCAGGAATTTTTTTCTATAGAAAAAAATAGTCCTGAGGTTCTCAGGAATTTTTTTCTATAGAAAAAAAAATAGTCCTGAAGTTCTCAGGATTTTTTTTCTATTGAAAAAAAAATAGTCCTGAGGTTCTCAGGAATTTTTTTCTATAGAAAAAAAAAATAGTCCTGAAGTTATCAGAAAAAAATAGTCCTGAGCTTCTCAGGAATTTTTTTCTATAGAAAAAAGTAGTCCTGAGGTTCTCAGGAATTTTTTCTATAGAAAAAAATACTCCTGAGGTTCTCAGGAATTTTTTTTTTCAATAGAAAAAAATAGTCCTGAGGTTCTCAGGAATTTTTTCTATAGAAAAAAATAGTCCTGAGGTTCTCAGGAATTTTTTCTATAGAAAAAAATAGTCCTGAGGTTCTCAGGAATTTTTTCTATAGAAAAAAATAGTCCTGAGAACTTCAGGACTATTTTTTTTTTCTATAAAAAAATTCCTGAGAACCTCAATAGAAAATAGTCCTGAGGTTCTCAGGAATTTTTTTCTATAGCAAAAAATAGTCCTGAGTTTCTCAGGATTTTTTTTTCAATAGGAAAAAAATAGTCCTGAATTTCTCAGGAATTTTCTTCTATAGAAAAAAATTCCTGAGAACCTCAGGACTATAGAAATATTCCTGAGGATCTTAGGATTTTTTTCTCTAGAAAAAAATAGTCCTGAGGATCTCAGGAATTTTTTTCTATAAAAAAATAGTCTTGAGGTTCTCAGGAATTTTCTTCTATAGAAAAATTAGTCCTGAGGTTCTCAGAAATTTTTTTATAGAAAAAAATATTCCTGATGTTCTCAGTATTTTTTTTTTCTATCGAAAAAAATAGTCCTGAGGTTCTCAGGATTTTTTTTTCTACAGAAAAAAATAGTCCTGAGGAACCCAGGATTTTTTTCTATAGAAAAAAATTCCTGAGAACCTCAAGATTATTTTTTCCTATAGAAAAAAATTTCTGAGTACCTCAGGACTATTTTTTCTATAGAAAAAAATTCCTGAGTTCCTCAGGACTATTTTTTCTATAGAAAAAATTCCTGAGAACCTCAGGACTGTTTTTTTTTTCTATAAAAAAATCCTGAGGAAAGGAGTTTTTTTCTATAGGAAAAAATAGTCCTGAGTTTCTCAGGAATTTTTTTCTATAGCAAAAAAATAGTCCTGATGTACTAAGAAATTTGTTTCTATAGAAAAATATAGTCCTGAGGTTCTCTTATTTCTATAGAAAAAATAGTCCTGAGTTTCTCAGGAATTTTTTCTATAGAAAAATAGTCCTGAGGTTCTCAGGATTTTTTTCTATAGAAAAATAGTCCTGAGTTTCTCAGAAATTTTTTTGTATAGAAAAAAATAGCCCTGAGGTTCTCAGGAATTTTTTTCTACAGAAAAAAATAGTCCTGAGCTTCTCAGGACTTTTACTAAAGAAAAAATACTCCCGAAGTAATTTGTTTCTAAAGAAAAATAGTCCTGAGGTCCTCAGGAGTTTTTCTGAAGAAAAAAAATAGTCCTCCATCAATCAGGTATCTTAGAGTTCATCTACTATATTGTACAAGACCCTAAGGGTAATTTAATATTGAGTAGACGACCCAAGCGGTCATTTGATCTACAGTAGACCCTAGGGTCTTCTGCTCTAGAGGAAACGATCCTAGGAGTCATCTACTCTACAGTAGACTACCATAGATGTCATGTACTCTAGAGTAGACAAATTTAGAGGATATTCAATCTACAGTAGACGACATAACAGTTCATCTACTCTACAGTACAAGACACCAGGGGTCATCTAATCTGCTGTACAAAAGGGGCAACTAATCTTCAGTGTAAGACCCTAGGGTTATCTACTTCACTGTATAATACCTTAGAGTTTATTGACTCTACAGTATACGACCTAAGAGATAATCTATTCTACTCTAGACGACCTAAGATGTTATTTTATCTATAGTTGACTTTTTTGGGTACCTATGAGCCATTAACTACACAGTAGACGCCCCTATAGGTTGTCTACTTTACTGCTCTGCAGATATAAATCATCTTTTGCACAGTAGACAATCTTAGATGCCATTTATTCTGCGTAAGACGTCCTTAGATGTCGTCTACTCTACAGTAGGCGTCCTAATAGGTCATCATCTCTACAGTAAACGATCTTAGAAGTGATCTGCTTCACTCTACACAAACCTAGTGGTCATCTACTCTATAGTACATGAACACAAAGGTCATCTAGTCAACAGTAGACGATCCTAGATCCCATTGAAGTCGTATACCCTAAAGTAGACGACCCTGGGAGTCATCTTCGCTAGAGGAGAGAACCGTAGAAGTCATCTCTATAGAAGACGACCCGGGGGCGTCTACTCTATCTGTTCTGTTTATAACCCCACCAAAATCATCTATTCTTGCACATACATCCATCCATCTACACAGGTTATATCTGCTTGTTAGAGTCCACTTATCTTTATTTTTTCACTATTTTTCACTGTTAATAAAAAACAATCCATTTTATGCCTATAAATTTTAAAAAAAATATTTGTACAGCTTGTCGTTACTATAATTTATCAGCAATCCCGTTATTATTATGTATCTCATAATTCACATGGAATTACATGATTTAATATCCTCCCTACCACTCCCTCAACAAAATTTCCTCTCAACTAAATAACCCACTATCAAACATTCCAATCCTTGGACTATACAAATAAGTGCATATCCCTGGCAATTTTTGGCCGAATAGCTTCTAGTTAAATTGCTGTTAAAACCATCGAAAAAAAAAACGAACAAAGCTGCATAGACAACTCAGTTGGCCATAAATTATTCAAAATATTTGCAACAATAAATATTTTCTGTAAATAACCATAGAAAAATAAAGTGTTGTTAGTTGTTGGCGTAGGTTGGGTGGGGGAGAAGAGCCGGGTTCGACATTAGCAAATGAATGTGTTAATGGTCCAGTATTCCCAAAGTTTGGCCATGTACATAGTCTTTTTTCTAACAATATCCAAAAATAAAGAAGCTTAATAAACGTGCGGCTTTAGATTTTGGAATTTTTGTATGTCCGGAGACTGTTAAGACCACTAACAGCCACTACTACCACCTTTACTGCTTCGTCCTGGCACTAGAGGTCTGTTACAACAATATAAATTATGTTGCTGTCCCTGCTACTGGTTTTGTGATTTTGTGCTACTCTTCCAAAAGGCAATATATTTGTAAAGCGGTATCGGCAATTGGCCTCCATAGTGCAATATGTATCTGTACGTATGTGTGTGGTTTTGTTTGCCATTGATAGAGCGCAAATGTGTTTGTGTGTGCCACCACTTTTAATAAGAATAGCCACAAATAACGATATTTGAAACCTTATCATCAATCGCTTGTTGTTTTCAGCATACACACACTCTCACACTTTGTGCCAATAGCAGGCTGCTGGGGGTTATCATGGATACGTTAGAGGAAGTGCTGGCTTTGTCAGTTCTGGCCGAATATTCAGTAATTTATTTAAGCCAGCTAACTTACCACTTCTATTTGTGTTAATACATGGATTTTTTCGGAAAGTTAGGCAGATAACGCTGTCGGGGAGGGTGCTGTGCAATGTAGGACAAGTTGGTAGTGATTAAATTATGTTGTTAAACACTTCCACTTGCTGCTAATATTAACGATGATAGCCTTGCTGATGGCGAGCAAATTTATTTTCATTGTGTAACTATATTTATGTGAATTTTTGTTGCTAAAAAGGGGTAGGACAAATAGCCTTGTATTGTATTTCGAATCGTTAATAATGGATATCGAGAGGCTTAGGGAAATCGGAAGCAAAGAGGCTAAGGGACTAAGGGAAATCGGATTATATTTTGTTTTAGCTTGCACATGACAATTTTAATTGCCAAAACCCTTAGAATATAAGGGCCCTACGGTGGTCTACTGTTCTATAAGAGCCTACGGAGGTCTTCTATTCTATAGAAGACCCATACGGAGTTCTTATCTATACTTATAAAAGAGTTTAGTAGTGATGACTGACTGACTCACTGACTGACTCACTGACTGACTGACCTATAATCAACGCCCAGGCTAAACGGCTGAAGCTAGAATCTTCAAATTTTGGGTGAGGGTCACTCTTGGTCCGAAGGTGTCAGGTAAGGCTGGGTTTTTGAAAATTCGAACAAGAAGGATACGAAAAGTACTAAAAGGTACTAAATATCGTACCATATGTATTTGGCGAACCGGTAGAGCTGAAATTTGGAATGAGGGTCACCGATGGAGAGTTAGAAAGATGTACCAAAGGATTTTTGGAAATTCGACCTATAAGTGTACTAAAAGTTACTAAATTTGGTACCAATGAATATTCCTAACGGATTCAGCTACTAAATTTGGTACCACTGTATATTCTGAACGGATTCAGCTAGAATTATGAAATTTGACAGGGAAATCAAGGTTGGGATTCTATTCTTCTAATCTATAGAAGACTCCTACGGAGGTGTTCAATTCTATAGAAGACCCCTACGGAGGTTTTCTATTCTATAGAAACCCCTACGGAGGTCTTCTATTCTATAGAAGACCCCTGCGGAGGTCTTCTATTCTATAGAAGACCCCTACGGAGGTCTTCTATTCTAAAGAAGACCCCTATGGAGGTCTTCTATTCTATAGAAGACCCCTACGGAGGTCTTTTATTCTATAGAAGATCCCTATGGAGGTCTTCTATTCTATAGAAGACCCCTACGGAAATCTTCTATTCTATAGAAGACCCCTACGGAAATCTTCTATTCTAATGGCTTAGCTGTCATGTCCTTGCCATTGTACAGGAGGGCTATGCCATGGTGGACCTCACTTCCCCCACTAAATCTATGACGTATGGAGAGCAAAAATTTAAACAAAAAAACAACCAAAACTAATCCGATTGATGACAACAATGCAATGCCTAAGGACAATTCTTCAGATTCAAAATCTAATACCAAGTATGGGGCAACCCAGCCAACGGTTGACGGGACGGTAGTGTCGGGAGGGGACGGACCTAAGGTACCCACTCTGGGAGCTGTCACTGACAGGTTGGCTGAACAAAGCCGGAAACTCCTGGAGATACTGGAGCAGACGTTGGCCCTGCGTCTTAGTCAGAATGGCTATTCTACTGGAGCGGAGGACGGCTCATCGGATGACGAAATGAACACCACAGTCATTCCAGCGACTGTAGTTAACGATGAGTCGGCCTCAACCTCAGTGGAAGTAGCCACCTCTGGACCAACTGATGCACCAGCTACCCAACCGTCGGCCGCAGCCGATGTTGCTGGCTCAAAAGGACTGGCTGCTGTTGAGGAAGGAGCTCCGACCAAAATACCGGCCGGAAAAGCTCCCACCACCTCAGATAGCTCTGCTAGTAAATGGGCCAAAAAGAGGAGGGCGTACCATAGAGCAATGCACTTCCTCAGGAAGTTCATTGACAGGGAACCCTCATCTATAACGCTGAGAGAATGCAAGCTGATCAGGATTAATCTCAAGGTAGTGAAAAAGATCGAAAGATCTCACCCTCACTTACCCAAGGGAAGACCTGATATCAGCAAGCTTTCTCTTATTACGACAAACGAAGAGGTTAGGTCAATGCCTACATCGACTCCCACAGCCCCCAAGGGCCAAACTGGGAGCGATGTTGACATGATCCGTAAACCATCAAATGATTCGCCTCCTTCGACCTCAAAGCTCTCTTCAAAGGGATGTCCCGTCACACAGACAGGGCAAACCTCAAAGGAGAAGGCAGCCAAGCCGAAGGGGACGCATCATAAGAGTTCAAAATCTGGGAAGTCCGACCGAACACCGGTCTCCGCACCTGGGGGAGCACCTACCAAGCCCAATCCATCTCCACCAAAAAGCGCGGTGAAGAGAGACAGGTCAATGGAGGAGCCACTCCCCAGTGCTAAGAGGCCCACTTCAGGTCAACAACCCATTACTCATACCTCCCCAGCCGGTTGCCCTAAGACTGGGAACAGGAAAGATGCCGCAGCCAGTTCAGCCTCACAAGCTAACTTGGGCCACAAGGAATCTTCCAGTTCCCATCTCAAGACCAACAGCAGGGGAAAAAGAACAAGCAGACCGATGGTGCCGGATGAGTTGCGAGCAGCGGTCATCGATAAATCTGACCCTGATTGGATAATCAGAGAGGATCGATGGCTACTTATCGAAACTCGTTCTGCGTGACATCGTGTTCGCAGGAGAAGGGGAACCTCCTAAACACACCCAATTTGGCAGTGCCGCTCCATACAGAGGCGTTAGGGTCATCTGTTGTGAAAATAGGGAATCTCTGGATTTCCTCACTTCCACGATAGAGGGTCTTGGCGAACTCTGGGAGGGATGTCAATTGGCAGTCGTTGGTGTCAATGAGGTCCCTTTCAGAAGAGTGTTGTCAGCTTGGGTGCCACCTCCACCTGTGGATCCCGCGCGCATACTGACCATACTCGGCAGACAAAACCCCAATCTCCGGACCAGCACATGGAATCTGGTCAGCCACAATCCGGAAAATGGAGGTGTTGCCATCAGGGTGTCAATAGACACTCAGGGGCAAGATTACTTAAGGACTCGAGAGGGCAAACTACACTTTGGTCTAGGATGGATCAGATTCCGCCTAGGACGAAAGTAGTGGAGGAACGGAGGCAGCAGCCGCTTCGCATAATGCAGATTAATATGCATCACTGCAAAGCGGCTGCTGCTGAACTTCTTCTAGCCCTCAAGAAGTCTGAAGTTGACATCGTCTTAATCCAGGAGCCTTATTTATACAAGAATAAGGTTGCTGGGTTAAACGATAGCAACTACACCACCTTCGCCACATCCAACGGGGACAAGGTAAGAACCTGTGTAGTTGCCAAGAAGAGTCTTAAACTAATATTCCTCTGAGCGGAGGTGATATTACGGCTGTAAGGATGAAATGCAGCTCCCATGGAGCCACCATATTCTCGTCCATTTACATGCCATTCGAGAGCCCTGACCCACCGGGTAATGACGTGGAGAAGCTTGTCAAAGAGATGGGTAGCACTTGCCTCATCATCCTAGGATGTGATGCCAATGCTCACCATTTCCACTGGGGCAGCAGAGACACAAATGCCAGAGGTGAGTCCGTATTCGATTTTATCTTAAAATATAATCTCAGAATATGCAACAGGGGAAATGAATACACTTTTCAAAATAGAATCAGGGGGGAGGTTATATACATAACCCTCACTAATAAAGACGATTCTATTATCAGTGACTGGAGGGTATCGGAAGAATGCTCCTTTTCGGATCATCGGAAGATATACATCCAAGTTAATGGCATTCGACAGCCACCATTTAGAAATCCACGGAAAACCGACTGGAACAAATTCAATGAACTAGTAAGCTCCAAGCTGGGAGTATCACGATACCCCTAAACAGCCACAGAGGTTAATAGTGCAGTGAATCACGTGACAGAGGTTTTGGTGGACAGCTATGAGACCGCCTGCCCACTCACTTACCCAGGCAGAAGATGTCAACCGGTCTGGTGGTCGAAAGATCTGGCTAATCTCAGGAAGATTAGCAGAAAGCTCTACAATAAAGCCAACAAAACGAAGTTGTCCACAGATTGGGAGAACTACAAGGTATCTTTCAATAAGTACAACAGCGAAATAAAGAAGGCTAAACGCAGATCATGGGTCTGCTTTAGCGAGTCTATAGAGGGAGTAAAGGATGTAGCCAGGTTTCGTAGAGTACTGTCGAAGGACCCTAAATCCATCGGCAGTATCAAGCGGGATGATGGCACATGGACTAACTCCGGTCTAGAAACTCTGGATCTCCTGGCCAAAACCCACTTTCCCAACTGCATGGATGCACCAGATCGCTCAGCCGATCCACCAATGTGCAACCAAGCCACAGGGGAAGTGAGTGTCATCGAGGAGATCATAAGTCACACAAAGATAGCTTGGGCGATAAACACTTTTAAGCCTTTTAAATCACCTGGTCCAGATAGTATCTTCCCTGCTATGCTACAAAATGCATTGGAGGTGTTGATACCACACCTGAATCATATTTATAGGGCCTGTCTACGTCTATCGTTCACACCGGCTCTGTGGAGGGAGGTCACGGTGACATACATCCCCAAAGCGGGGAAGTCAAGTCACACGCTTCCCAAAGACTACAGACCAATCAGCCTATCTTCCTTTCTATTGAAAACGTTAGAAAGATTGCTTGACCTAGGAATAAGGTCCAAACTTGAAAACAGTGTTATTAGTCCTGCCCAACACGCCTACATCAAAGGCAGATCGGTGGAGACTGCACTTAATGAAGTCGTTGGTTTAATCGAGAGGAATATGATGGGCTCAAACTATACGTTAGCAGCGTTTCTCGATATAGAAGGCGCCTTTAATAACGTCAAATTCGAATCCATCCACAATTCACTCTTGAACTTAGGTGTTTCCACTACACTGATCAATTGGATCGATGGAATGCTTAGCGGCAGGATAATCAATTCAAATATCGGTGAGACCTCCATTCGGAAGTCTGTCACCAGGGGCACACCACAAGGAGGCGTATTATCACCACTGCTGTGGCTCCTGGTGATTAACGGAATACTTAAGGAATTTGACCAACTACGTATAAAGACTGTAGCTTATGCTGATGACGTGGTCATAATGATCACCGGGAAGTTCCCACAAACGCTATCGGAACTCATGCAAGGAGCTCTGGACAAATTATCAAGATGGGCACACAACAATGGACTTGGGGTGAACCCATCTAAGACAGAGCTGGTTCTATTTACGAACAAGAGAAAAGTCAAACCATTCACCCTACCAACGCTGGATGGAGTGGCCCTAAAGCTCTCCCTAGAGGCCAAGTACCTTGGCATTATCCTGGACCACCAACTAACGTGGAAAAGGAATGTCGAGGAACGTGCCAAGAGAGGACTTATAGCCCTTTATTCTTGCAAGAACTCTATTGGTAAGAGTTGGGGTTTGAAACCACAGGTCATACACTGGATTTTTACGGCCATAGTTCGCCCCATTCTGACTTATGGTTCATTGGTATGGTGGAATGCTTTGAGTAAGACATCCGTTCTCCGTAAGATTAATGTCGTTCAAAGAGCGGCATCTCTCCTAATTACCGGTGCCATGAAAAGCACTCCACAGGCTGCTCTCAATGTATTACTGGATCTTCATCCGATGAATCTCGTGGTACAGGAGTTGGCAGCAAAGAGTGCTCTCCGACTCAAGGAGTTAAATTCATGGCGTAACTTCGACTACGGCCATGCTGCTATCTTACGACAATCTGGACTATCAGTGGGTTTGGAGGTAATCAGTGACTATATATCACCACAATTACACTTCGACGACATTGAAGTTCGGATACCTGACAGAGAAGCCTGGACCCACAACTCCCTACCTCTACCCGGTATAGAGATTTATACCGACGGATCCAAGATGGAAAAGGGAACAGGAGCGGGCGTCTACAGCGATACCCTCAACTTACGGATCTCGTACAAGCTAAGCGAAAATTGTAGCGTCTTCCAAGCCGAAATCTTTGCGGTCACGAAAGCAGCAGAATTGATTAAAAACATGGAAGGGGATATAGCCGGACCGGTGACTATCTATGTGGATAGCCAAGCGGCCCTAAAATCACTTAGATCCCATTCAATCAAATCTGCTGCGGTCTTGCACTGCAGGAAAGCTTTGGAGGACCTACGATCAATCGTTACCTTGTGCTGGGTCCCGGGGCATTGCGACATCGAGGGAAATGAAAAGGCGGATGAACTGGCACGTCGCGGATCTGAGTCAAACGACATCGAAATCGATAACTCAATCAGGCCACCCCTGTGTCACTTCATGCGGCTCCTAGAACAAACATACAGGGAGAAGGTTGGTCAGATTTGGAATAACGAACCTGGCTGCAAGGTATCAAAGGCAATCTGGCCCAACCTCTCCAAACGGAAGACCACTTTCCTACTCTCTATGAGAAAACCCGACCTAAAACTAATGATTGGAGTTATCACGGGACACTGCAGGATAAGATCAATGACCTGCAAATGGGATAGGGATGACCCCACGGACTACTGCAGATTATGCGAAGACGAAGAAGAAACAGAGACGATTGAGCACTTATTATGCCGTTGTCCAATGCTCAGGACCAGGAGAATGCAAACAATGGGTGAACATACGTTATCATCTCTGACAACATTCTGCCAAGCCGAGCCGACATCACTGCTTCTTCTCGCCAAGGGTCTGAAGTGGCTTCAACACGAACAAACTACAGCATCTTAATACGGCAAACCTCCTTACTCGCTCTCTCTCTCTTTACAAATAATCTCTCAATCCGTAGCACTTACTTAATCATTCTCAACTATCTTCTAACTTACTTAATTATTCCTTTTTCTTACTTCTAAACTCGATATGCTATTATTTCTTTTCTTTTCTCCTACCCTTACTATAGGATGAACACAATGGACCATAAGGTCTCCGAGTGGAGTGGCTGTCCAACACGACAGCTGCGCGTCCTTTAACCTAACCTAACCTATTCTATAGAAGACCCCTGCGGAGGTCTTCTATTCTATAGAAGACCCCTACAGAGGTCTTCTATTCTATAGAAGACCCCTACGGAGGTCTTTTATTCTATAGAAGACCACTATGGAGGTCTTCTATTCTATAGAAGACCCCTACGGAAATCTTCTATTCTATAGAAGACCCCTACGGATATCTTCTATTCTATAGAAGACCCCTACGGAGGTCCTCTATTCTATAGAAGACCCTTACGGAGGTCCTCTATTCTATAGAAGACCCCTACGGAGGTCCTCTATTCTATAGAAGACCCTTACGGAGGTCTTCTATTCTATGGGAGACCCCTACGGAGGCCTTCTATTCTATGGAAGACCCCTACGGAGGTCTTCTATTCTATGGAAGACCCCTACGGAGGTCTTCTATTCTATGGAAGACCCCTACGGAGGTCTTCTATTCTATGGAAGACCCCTACTGAGGTCTTCTATTCTATAGAAGACCCTACTAGGTTTTCTATTCTTCCGTATATTAGTCTATTCTTCTATAGAAGACCCCTACGGAGGTCTTCTATTCTATAGAAGACGCCTAAGGAGGTGTTCTATTCTGTAGAAGACCCTACGGGGTTCTTCTATTTTATAGAAGACACCTACGGAGGTCTTATAATATATACCCTTACGGAGGAATTTTATTCTATATAATACTACTACGGAGGTTTTTTGTTTTTAGGGAAAACTCTTACAGAGGTCTTCAGGTCTACACAAGTCGGCCAGGGTGGTCTTCTGCTTAAACAAGTTGATAGTAGGCCCCTAGAAATGTATCTTATTCTATGAAAGACCCTTAAGGAGCTATTCAAATTTATGGTGGACTCATGTTGGCCTAGGGATATATCATATCCTATAAATATTTCTATGTGCCAATATCCTATAGGTTGATTTCTGTTCCATTCAAGGTTCTCACGTTGTTTATTTTTTTCTAAAGACGGCCACTTCGGAGGTCTTACATTGGTCCTCTGATCCATAGAAGAGTCTCATATTGGGATAATTTTCTATTGGAGATCACTGAGGTGGTCTATAGAAGGCCACTCGTTGGACGTATATTCTATTTAAACCCCATGAATATCTCTTTTGTGAACTTATATTTGAAAGAAGATCTCTACCTGCTCTCCTCTTCAATGATTTTTTGTTTAAATGAAGACATCTCATATACCTATTTTATGAACTCATATGGCAAGATTCTTCCTTTTCTCTTGTCGGATTTTCGTTCAATATTGAAGTCTTCTTGTCTTGTCCTTGCATAAATGTTGCAGGCAATTGCAAAATGAAAGAATCATTTTATTACCTACTTTTAGGCTCATAGAAAGAAAAGTAGTTGCTGGCATTTGTACCCATTTGTAACAAAATTTAATTGCTTAAGAAGAAGGAGAATTCTTATGTTCCTTATTTTCTCCAAAAAAATCAAAGCAGCATTTGCAGATTTTATTTTCTGTTTTTTTTTTTTCTACTCTGACCTTTTTCCAATTCTCCTTGCTTTAACTTCAGTGGGTCCTTTCGTGTGTCCACCAGTCCGCCCGTCCATACTGTGCGAACACTCCTCTCGCTCTCTGAACAACATGGCCACAGTTTGATAATCTTATTTTCAACAATTCATTGTGGTTGTGTAAAACTACAATTAGAGGAAATGCAAATGGAATAGAAGAAAAGAGGAAATTGAACTTCCTGCAGCAGCAATACAACTGTAAATGCATTTTTCTGAGTTCTGGTGCAGTAACTGGGACAGCAGCGGCATGCAACACAATTTCAACGAAATGAGAAATTGTGCAATGGATGCAGATTTCAAACCAAATAGCAACAACCAAAATACAACATACAACAGTCAAGGCACGACACTCGATTCTTACACACACTTCCACGTGAAGAAGCAAATAGAAAATTGTGGAAGTGTTTGCATCTACTCCGAAGCATGAGTGTTTTTGTATTTTATTATTATTATTTTTCTACAACATACAGGGTACACACATACAAAGAGAGAGCGAGAGACAGAGGCAGCCATATAAGGCAAGGAAAATGTTATTGGGTCAATTTGTAAGGAGAAAATATTTCAAATATTCACTCATACAATACACACATACTCGTACACAAACACAGTCACCAATAGACCAAAAAACCAACATCTATTGCCACCTATAATACAGTTGTCGAGTCGAAATCTTTTCATTTATGTCCTCTATGCACACTCACGCACAATAGCTAACAAACCATATAGACCGCACGCGACAAAATACCCTCCAACGCACACATTGCCACAAAGATGAAGTGCAAAGAATAATGAAAAGAAAATAACCAAGGCAATTTTTTGAATTGCAGTTCCGTTAAATTGCAAATGAAGAGGGAAGAGCGGCAACTGGACACAAAAAAACAGCATCAGTTGCTGTGGGTACTAATAAAATCTAAGACCACACAAGACGATGGTGGGTGACAAAGTTGAGGGATGGATATAGAGAGGTTCTATTCTAAAGAAGACCCCTACGGCGGTCATCTATTCTATAGAACACACGTCCCCCTTAAACAAACAAAAACATTGTTCCACAACATCCCATACGGGACAAGGGAGTCGTCTCTCATATCAATGAGTGCACCCCGATTCATATTAGCTCAATGATATGGGACCTACTGTTTATCGCCGAGTCCGAACGGCGTGCCTTAAGACACCACTTGTAGAGAAGTTTTTCAAGGCTGATATACTCAGGAAATGTCGCCAACATTACTGAGGGGTATTTTGCCACCGTTGAAAAATGTTTGATGTTGCCTGGCCGGGGAATCGAACCACTGACCTTCTGCGTGCAAGGCGGGTGTGCATACCATTGCACCACGGTGGCACCCGACACGTCCCCCTTAAGAGTCTTTAATATTATAGATGACTTCCCCTTGGTTTTCTATAGGACAGAAGTAATATATACTGTTAAAGACCCTTAAGGGTCTATAAGACTCCAGAAATGTATTTTATTCCACAGAAGACACATAGGGAGGTTTTCTACTTTATAGAAGAACGATGAGTTGGTCTTCTATTCTATAGAACACCTCTAGAGAAGTCTTCCATTTTATAGAATATTACGGAAGAGGTACCATATCATGTGGTAAACCTCTATGGAGCTCCATTCTCTAGAGAACAATGCATAAGGTCTTCTTTTCTTTAGAAGAACTCTTCGTAGGTGTCCAATTCTATATATGTAAGACCCTTATGGGTGACTTCTAGTCTATATAAAACCAATAGGGAGAGGTCTTTCGATCTTTAGAAATCTTCTTCTTTTCTTTGGGAAATCCCTAGGAAAGCCTTCTATCTCATATTTGATCAGCAAAAAATTAAAGGCGCTTATACGATTATCTGTTCCAGTTTTGTCAATGATCGCTTCTCTTCGATCGCTAGTAACCATCCGTCGCCTACCCTTATCATATTCCAGGCCACACTACAAAAGCTTCTACTAATTTCTTCCAATTACCAAGCTTATTGTATTTCCCTTGGCAGATGAGCCGTTCAGAACAGCCTTACAAATGATGCGAGAAATTGTTGTAATCATCAGCAATATGGAGGTGTCGACTGGGGTTTCTCCTGCACGATTACCTTCATAATTCTCTTTCAATTGCGTAGAAGAAAATATGTCAAAAGTTCATCTTGAAACTTTTTTCAGTCGCATCTTTCGACTATTGCCGTGCCCACCATAAGATTGCAGTCTTATTAAGCTTAAGTGTGTTGTCATTACCCATTCTAACCAGTGAGAAAAATTTATTTTTCACTTCATGCTATATTGAAAATATGTCCTTTCAACTGACATTAATATAAGACCTCTGTTATTCACTTCCCATTCGAAAGATATTTTAGGAATTTAACCCACATTTGACTGTTATCGCCTTTGGAAACGCCTGCATTGCCTTCTGCTTGGCTTAGTTGTAAACCAAAGGTCACATTGCTTTGGCCGTTATGCAAATATTCCGAATAGGTCACACGCAATGTGCATTCCCATGGTGACACATTAAAGCCTCGTTATTGGAATGTCAGTCACTATAGGAATCAAAAATTATATGCCTGAGATAAGAAACACGATTACAACATACAACCAGTAGCAGAAGCATCAGTAACTTCTATTAATAGAAGACGAGGAGGTGCAAAACGATTGACACACTTTTCCTCGCTGCAATGGAAAATCATGTAAAATAACTAGAAAAACATGAATTCAAATATTAATTCTTGCTTCACTCCCTGCATCACCTAATGTGCAGGAAGGTTGTTTTGCAAAACATGCAGATCCAAGGAGAGCCATAAAATGCCATGCTACATGCTAACAACGAACGAAAAACAACAGTTCAAATGCTGAGTTTTCATTTCCTTTTCAATTTGAAGCGTTTTTCAACAAAGCAACGATGTTGTTATGGTAACAGCAACATACAATCTGTGACACTGTCATAACCACTACAACAACGCATCACAAGCAGAAGAAGAACAACCTCCCGTTTACTCCTTCTTTACTTCTTTCGAAAGGTTTATAAATTTAATTTGAATGCACAAATAAGCAAACGCAAAAAAAATAAAATATATCGTAATTTTAATAAATAGAAATGTTTACTTCTCTTTCTTTCCCTCTCTCTCTCTTATTGTTTGACTTTACCATTATTACGTAGTTAAATTTGTAATTAATTTTTATTGCAAAGATACAACAAAAGGAGAAAGAAGAGTCACAAAACTACAAGGAATTGTAAAATAGATAGATAAATCCTCCAAGACACCCTTCGTTATATTGCATAACTTTAAGCAAACTTCACAAAATCTTATTTTTTCAACACTGAAGTTGCCAATTCATATGTATGCTATATGTTTTGGCATTTGGAACGTATATATATTTGTCGTTATGTATGTGCCAGCGAGCAACTCTTTAGGGCTTCATGGTACATTATTATTACATTACTAAGAAAATTTGAAGTTCTTCCTTTTTTTAAAGAAAACACATCTCCGCAACTTTTCTTTATAAGTAGCAACAACAGTACTAGCAGCAACAACAAACTACATTTATTGTGGTTAAGAAGTTTCTCCTTGGAGTTATGGAAAATTTATTTAAATTTTATGCGAAAGGAAAACGACTTACGGCAAAATGTTGATTTTGTTGAAGTATGATACATTTCAGTGATTATACCCTCAGCCTTTAGGCTAAAGAGGGTATTTACACTTTGATACGACCAAAAATGTGCCTCATCGAAAATAATGGTTTTAGACCCCAAGTATGTTCGTACGATATCCGTTTCAGACAATTTTGAGTAGATCTAGCAATGTCCGTCCGTCTGTCTGTCTGTCTGTCCGTCTGTCTGGCTGGCTGGTGCGCACGATAACTCTCGAACGGATTAATCGATTCGGTTCAAATTTTGGGTATCGAAATATTTTGTCCAGATTTGATTTAAGTTCGAAGATGGGACATATAGGTCCACTCCTTCAGGTACCTCCCCCACAAAAGTTCAAAAATTGTCGCAAAACTTGTGCGCACGATAACTCTCGAAGGGAGTAACCGAATTGAACCAAACTTTGCATATGGTAATACTACCTCTAGGCATACATCAAGTTCGAATATGGATTATATCGGTCCACTCTTTCGGGTACTTCCCACACAAAATTTCGGAAAAGTTCAGTTTAGAGCCACATCTCGAATCGTTTTGATTTTTGTTTTAGCAACTTGTATTCACTGCCCTCCATACGACGGTACAAGTTTCATCAGGGGCAAGTCCATACTTCCTGAGAAAATGGCCTGAAACTTGCAAAAACACCCCTATGACACCATGTGAGGTGTTTGGAGCGCAAGATAACTCTCAAACGGATTTGCCGATTCGGTCCAAAATTTGGCCTTAGTAATATTTTGTCCAAACATAGTTTAAGTCTGAACATATGCCATATCGGTCCACTCCTTCAGGTACCTCCCCCACATAAGTTCAAAAATGTTCGGAAAAATTGTGCGCACGATAACTCTGGATGGGATTGGCCGAATTGGTCTATACTTTACACATCCTAATATATCTATCAGGTTCAAATATGGACTATATTTGTCCACTCCATCCGGTACCTCCCACACAAAATTTCGGATAAGTTCACTTTAAGACATGCTCTCGAATCACTTTGAGTTTTGTTAAAGCAACTTGCATTCGCTGCCTCAATTACGATGGTAAAATTTTTTTAGGGGCAAGTCCATACTTCTTGAGCAAACAGCCCGAAGAGTGTAAAAACCCTCTATGGCACCATATGTTGTGGCTGGAGATCCACTTCCATAACGGTCACTGTCGATCCATTCCTTTTAGTATCTCCTCCGCAAAACTTTTGATCTTTAATCCTAATCAACAGTTTTGTCGGTTCAAACGCCAAAAATTTTTAAAAACCGCTAAATACATATGTATTTTGGGACAAACTTATTTCAATATACACAGGCTGAGGGTATATCTCTGTCGGCAAAGCCGACTGATACTTTTTCACTTGTTTTTTTGTAAATGTGGTTAATAATGATTTATTTGCCTGTATGTATTTCACAAAATTTTGTTAATAATTTGATAACGGTGACATCATGGTGCAGTACGCGTATATGGCGATTGTTTATGACATATGCGACTGCATTTTTGTGAATACTTTTCACCTCTGCCTTAAAGATACATATGTTTGTGTTGGACTTTTGCGGATATGGGGCATGCAGGAATGAACCACATAGCACGTCATGGAGTTCCTTCTTTCGATTTTTAAGAGCATTTTACCTCAGGAAATATGGACTTGTTCACAACAAAAATAATGTAATAAGGACCACATGGACTACGTTCGTAAAAATTCGAAAACTATTTATATCCTCAGTCTTTAGGCAATAAAGGATATATACACTTTGATACGACCAAAAATGTGCCTCATCGAAATAACGGTTTTAGACCCCAAGTATGCTTGGACGGAATTCGTATCAGACAATTTGGAGTCGATTTAGCCACGTCCGTCCGTCTGGCTGGCTGGTGCGCACGATAACTCTCGAGCGGATCAACCGATTCGAACCAAATTTTAGGTATCGTAATATTTTGTCCAAACTTAGTTTAAGTTCAAAGATGGGCCATATCGGTCCGCTCCTTCGGGTACCTCCCCCGCAAAATTTAAAAATTTGTCTGTAAAATGGTGTGAAGGATAACTCTCGAAGGGAGCAATCGCTTTGGTCCAAGCTTTGCATATCGTATTATTTCTTCCAGATATCGATCGGGTTCGAATATGGACTATATTGGTCCACTCCTTCGGGTACCTCCCACACAAAATTCGGACAAAGTGAAGTTTAAGAGCTACTCACGGATAGTTTTGAAATTTGTTTCAGTAAGTTGTGCTTGCGGCTCTCTTTACGACGATAAAATTTTTTCTTGCGCAAGTCCATACTTCCTTCCCTTCCCTTAGCCTAAAAGTTCCAAGAAACCCTGACGGCACCAACCAAAATGGCAAATCCGCAAGATATTTCTCGCAGGGAGTTTCTGATTGGTGCAGGCTTTGTACATCATATTATTTCATCGAGTCATGTATGAAGTTGGTATATGGGATATATCGGCCCACTTCTTCGGGTACCTTCCACACAGAATTCGAAAAACAAGTGAAGTTTAAGAGCTCCTCTCGCATCGTTTCGATTCTTTTTTTAGTATGTTGTTCTAGGGGCCTCATTTACAAGGGTACAATCTTTTTCCGGAGTAAGTCAATACTTCCTAAGATAATGGTCCAAGCTCCAAAACCCTCCCGGCGCATACCAAAATGGCTATTGAGCAAGATAACTCTAAAACTTTTTCAAAAGTTTCTATAAAAATTTTGGTTTGATGAGTGGCTGAGTGTATATCTCCGTCAGCACAGCTGACTGATACTTTCTTACTTGTTTCGAATAGCCTTTAAACTGCACTTAAACAATAATGCTGAACTTTTGTGTAGGAAATGCTCGAATGATTTGGCGAATGTCTTCGAATTTATTTTATGTTAAGGGAAATATTACCATGTGCTAAAGTTGGACCAATCCAAGTGAGTTCTTGTGATCGTTATCGTCCCCACAGTCATATAAATTGGTAAGCGTTGTCGTTGTAGCAATGAAAATATGTTCGTATTTCTTTTCAGTTTTCTGGTTCTGGTTCCTTTGCGTCCATATAGAATGAGGAGACAAGTGAGTGGCAGCGTGACGTGCGATACCAATCCACGTGCAGGACATGTGTTGGGTGTCGGGATATCGATTCGAGTTCAACACGAATTGAAACTGTTCCATTGCCCGAATCTTAATTGGGTTAAAACCACTCGTGTTTGCTTGGCAGCTGCAGTTCTGCTGCTTCGACGGATGGGGGTGGTCTCCGAATATGTCATTCACGCTGTACAAATTCATCACCTGCGCAACTTCATCATTATGAATGCTATGCAAACCTGTCTTTTTAGACTCGTTGATTTAGAGGTTCTCCTTTGTACCTCTCTCTCTTTCTCGAGGTTATGAATATCTCTCTGGGATCGGATGTTGTCCCAAATAGCTGATGACTTAAACATGCTATTGAACACAACAATCATCCAATATCTTCCCAGCAAAAATTTGGATCCGATAGTCATTACGTAACCCTTTACAAAGTAATGTAACTAAGCTTCCTTTCGCATTACAAGTTATCTGAAAAGTAATGGGTTACTTTTTAAAAAATTTACAAGGTAAACCTACTTACTTTACTCCTCACTAAGTAATGAGGACGGTGGCACAGTGTGTGTGTGTCCGACTATAAATCCTAGGGTTGTGTGTTCAACGCTCACCGTCGGCAAGCGGGTTTTTGACAAAAACAAAAACCACCAGGCGAAACGATTAATTAAAAACTTCTTGTTAAATAAAAAATAACAGTTCGTGGTGCACATGTGCACTTCACATTTAAGTCCTTAAGCAACCCTTAATGTTCGTGTGCGTGGCACAGTGTGTAGTGTGTTTGGTTGTGTTTGTTTCAACTCGGGCAGGGAGCGAAATAAAATAAAGTGAAATAAAAGTAGGTTAGGTTATAGGATGCGCAGCTGCTGTATGGGCAGCCACTCCACTCGGAGACCTTGAGGCCCATTGTGTTCATCCTGGATATTGAAAACTGGTTGAAGATGTTATGGTATGATGTAGATACATATGTGTGACTGTAGTTATGTATAGATGAAGATTGTAGGTGATGTGGTTGTGGATGTAGATTCTGGAGGTTCTGGGCTGGTAGACTATGGGTGTGTATAGATGAGACCATAGGTGTAGTGATGTGGTGTGAATGTGTTGCCTGTGGGTGAGAAGCAATTAGCGGTTCGTCTGTAACGGTAAGAAGAGGTTGGTGAGACTATAGTTGTAGTGATGTTGTTGATTAGATACGGATATATATATATATAGTGAATATTGCTAGTGTTGAGGTGGTGAAATTGGGTGAGATATAGTTGGAATGCGTTTGACGATGCTACTGTGTAGAGGTGGTGCTTGTCGCATTTCCAGTGCGTTGGAGCCATTTCAGGCCTTTGGCAAGGTGAAGTATATCCGACGGCTCTGCTTGGCTAAATGCTGTTAATGATTGGATGGTATGTACCCCCATGGTACACAGTCTTCTGGAAATGAGCATAGGACAGCGGCATAAAAGGTGCTCAATCGTCTCTATTTCTTCCTCATCCTCGCAAAGCCTACAGTAGTCGGCCAAGTCTACTTCCCATTTACTCGTCATGGATCTTGTTCTGCAGTGACGCGTGATGATCCCCACTGCTAGTTTCAGGTCTGGTTTCCTCATTGAGAGCAGTGAGGCGGTTCTTGTCTTCGACGGGATAGGCCAAATTGCCCTTGATGTGCTGAAGCTGGGCAAGTTTTGCCAGTGTTGGCAGTGTTGGATTTGAGAGTAGTTACGGCTGCCAAACATCCCTTACGAAACCCATGTATTACCCAAAGTTTCAAACACGGCTGCAATGACGTCTTATCTATGTTTTCGAACAGCTTATCATGGTTGGCGGTATCGAAGCTTTTGGTAGGTCAAGTGCAATTATGACTGTTCGGTCGCACAGCATGTCCTGGATATATATGTTAGGATATGGCGTGTCATTCTGTTGTGATACTGTACACATAGGAAACTGCTGCTCACCTTGAGGAAAAAGTAGAGCACCTAGGACCTTCGCTAATGGCTACAGGAGGGCAATCGTCTTGTAACATCCTTGCCTGGCTTCAATAGCAGGACCAACCTGCCAACTTTTCAAGTTTCTTGTGGTTAACGACATATTGAGAATACTTGTCAAATAAAAACTACGAGTACTGGATGAACTCGCCATTGAAATTACATGTGGGCCCAATGCCTTTGATGATTGCGCATTATGGATGACATCTGCATCATCGCAAATCCTAAATTGTGGTGGTACATCCTCTGCTGAGAGGGATATTATTCGGCGTAGCACGCTCATCTTGGCCCTATTACTCTTGGCGTTCTCTATAAATTGGTGGTTAAAAGAACAAGCGCACCTCTTCCGATCTGTCAGGACATTCAAAGTAACAGCCGTTCTATCATTCTTCTTTCCGGTAGACGAGAGTTTTCGAAAGACGAAATCCGTTGTGAAAAAAGGAGTTATGCCCATTTGACTACTTTTACCGTTATAAAATAATAAAACGAAGTGACCCCAACGAACCAAAGTATTTTTGTTGTCCATGGACCCCAACAAGATATAGTTTTTGCATCAGAACGCTTGAATATTTTTCTGGTCAGCTTTTGTAGCACAGTGTCATTTATCGATATTTTCTGAAAAATTTTGACGGTCTCAAGGCCAAAACTGCCTGAGAAGCGTTCAAATGCTTTTGCGCTGTACTAGAGAGTTTTTAATTATTGTCTTGGCGAAAATTTGTATATTTGTGTGGGATCGAAAATCTCAATGGTTTGGCTGTTATATGCCAAAATATCCAAAAAACGTGGATAAAATACTTCGAGTGAAAATCGGGAGGACCTTTTTGGACGTTTTTGCTCAGTACAATCCCAGGAAATAGAAACGCGATGGATCCATGAAGGTTTTTTCCTTTCATATAAATCGCTCCGGCCAAACATTCATATGTACTTTATAGCAGACCCCTGACTTATTGTCACACCTGCAGCTTTTCCATTTCGCAAATTTTGACTTTGAAGATTTTACCCTGCCACTTCTGCATGAAGCAACATCAAGCTTATATTCATCTTCACACATGCTTGCTGAATAATAATATCTTCGATTTTAAGTCTTAATTCAGACTTAAAGCTAGACCATAACAATGGAACTATATAAATATTGAATGAAATAAAACTTAATCTCTGTGTAGGCGCACTCGACTTCATAAAAATTCATACATTCAGCGTCTTTTTGTTCAGATAAGAAATGCGATGGAAATATTACAATATAAAGTTGGCAAATGCTCTTTTATGTTCTCATGTGGCAAATAAAGATGAATGAAAAAAGGATAAATGAAGCAGAGCTAAATACTTATGAATGTACAAAATATTCAATGAACGAAAACAAGAATCAATAGTTGGATGTGTGGCCCCCACAAAAAGAC
Source organism: Musca autumnalis (assembly GCF_047663935.1). Taxonomy (NCBI): domain Eukaryota; kingdom Metazoa; phylum Arthropoda; class Insecta; order Diptera; family Muscidae; genus Musca; species Musca autumnalis. The sequence goes on from NW_027412088.1 coordinate 201,555,504, forward strand.
CATGTAACGACGGGTTTTCCCCTATGGCTAGAGTAGCTAGTCGGGGTCCAAGGATCCTTACAGAAAATTTATTTATTTGAGACAGAAAGGAAAAGACAGTTGTTACCGTTCAATGCACTTTTATTGTGCTCGTGAATAGAGCGTTTCTCTTTAGAGTTAACTTAATCTACTGCTCGTAAATAGAGCGTTTCTCTTTAAAGTTATCTTAATCTACTGAATATAAATAAAGTGATAATTCGGTCCTCAGTCCGCACAGGAATTCTAAGCCACCAAGTTCATCACTTCGAGACCTGGGTAAGTACTCGATAAGCCAGGAGAGTCGGGGATTAACAGGCCAGAGACCTGGATAAGTACTCTGGATCTCCGGGATATGGGATGGATCGTCTAAGGCTACAAGATCAGCTGATATGCGAGAGACCTGGATAAGTACTCACGCAGGACCTACAAGGATTCTCAAAGCTACGGCTGCAAGAGACCTTAATAAGTACTCAAGCACTACAAGGATAATCAAGGCTACGGTTGCAAGAGACCTTAATAAGTACTCAAGCACTACAAGGATAATCAGAGGCTACGGTTGCAAGAGACCTTAATAAGTACTCAAGCACTACAAGGATAATCAAAGGCTACGGTTGCAAGAGACCTTAATAAGTACTCAAGCACTACAAGGATAATCAAAGGCTACGGTTGCAAGAGACCTTAATAAGTACTCAAGCACTACAAGGATATCAAGGCTACGATTGCAAGAGACCTTAATAAGTACTCAAGCACTACAAGGATAATCAAGGCTACGGTTGCAAGAGACCTTAATAAGTACTCAAGCACTACAAGGATAATCAAAGGCTACGGTTGCAAGAGACCTTAATAAGTACTCAAGCACTACAAGGATAATCAAGGCTACGGTTGCAAGAGACCTTAATAAGTACTCAAGCACTACAAGGATAATCAAAGGCTACGGTTGCGAGAGACCTTAATAAGTACTCAAGCACTACAAGGATATTCAAGGCTACGATTGCAGGAGACCTCAATAAGTACTCAAGCACTACAAGGATAATCAAGGCTACGGTTGCAAGAGACCTTAATAAGTACTCAAGCACTACAAGGATAATCAAAGGCTACGGTTACAAGAGACCTTAGTAAGTACTCAAGCACTACAAGGATATTCAAGTCTACGGTTGCAAGAGACCTTAATAAGTACTCAAGCACTACAAGGATATTCAAGGCTACGATTGCAAGAGACCTTAATAAGTACTCAAGCACTCCCAGGGTATTCAAGGATCAAAGGATATGTAAGGATCAAAGGATATGCTAGGATCAAAGGATATGTAAGGATCAAAGGATATGCTAGGACCAAAGGATATGTAAGGATCAAAGGATATGCAAGGATCAAAGGATATGTCAGGATCAAAGGATATGCTAGGATCAAAGGATATTCAAGGATCAAAAGATAGGCAAGGATGCAAGGATTCCTGGCTTAGAGACCTGGATAAGTACTCTAAGGATGTCCAAGGCTAATCTTCTGAATGGGTTACTTACCGTCGAATGATGTGCTCGCTTTGCTGGTCTGTTACTGACTGTCCCAATTCTAATTTCGGTCGCCCCTTTTATACTAGCTCCCACCACGTGTTTTCTTATTGGAGTAACGGGAACTTGTTTACTCCAATTTGTCATCACAACAACATAGCAAGTGATCATCTCCACCAATGGCAGTGATGAGCCGATGTTGTTGTGATGATGCTGTGGGATCTGGCGATGGAGTAACGGTAACTTGTTTACCAAAATTTGTTACTACAATAACAACGCTACAGGTAATGATGCCCACCAGAAGAGAAGCAAATAGTTTTATTGTTAAGGCAAATAGTGGCTATCATTTATGAAGGGGTATGATGATACTGGGTTATGTAGACAGTTTTAGGTGTGACCAAAAATGACCACCGGGATTTTTGGTCGTTACACTTCTCCCCTTCGTGGGGTGGGGGTTTTTAAGGTCTTATGGTTAAAACGGTGAAAGAGATAAAAGAAACGTAAATTAGCTTGTGGTGAATGGTTTTAGCTCGCTAAGATGAGCTACTTTGGTCGAGCGATCGTCTTGTCCTTTCAACCTGACGATCACGGGGGAAATGAATTCAATGACAGAGAATGGCCCATCATACTTAGGGGCGAGTTTGGCTGCGAATTGGTCGATTGCCTTTGACTGTGGGTGTTGTTTCACCAAAACACGTTCTCCGACAATAGGTTTCCAAGGACGGCGGCGAAGATTATAGTGCCTACGTTGTTCCTCTGCGGCTCGGCTAAGCTGGTTCCGTACTATTGTAAATACCTCCTGTAGGTCAGATTCCCGTTCCTCCGGTGTCTTCTTTGTGTTTCCCGTACCAAGGACTGCTTCGTCATACAGAGAGGTAGGGAGTCTCGGTTCGCGACATTGAGTAAGATACGCTGGGCTATATCCTGTGGACTCTGAGGTGGCAGTGTTGATAGCCAGGGAGATTTCTGGAAGGTAGTCATCCCACCTGTTGTGCTTATTTTGGCTTATTTGAGCGATCATTGTTTTGATAGTCCTATTGGCTCTCTCAGTAGGGTTTTCTTGTGGACAGTACGGTGCCGTCAATTGGTGATGAACCCCTATCTCTCGCAAGTATTTCTTAAGTACCTTACTGGTGAACTGGCTTCCGTTGTCCGAAATGAGTACCTTCGGTGTACCAAACCGAGCGAGAATTCTCTCCCGAAAAGCCTTAACAACACCCTCTGCGGTGGCTCTCCTCTGTGGTACCAGCTCAACCCATTTGGAGAAACGATCAAAGAATACCAAGAGCATCGTGTTTCCGTGTTTCGTCCTCGGCAGGGGCCCCACGTAGTCTGTACAAACTGTTGCCCATGGTTCTTCGGGTACAGACACCAGCATCTCTCCCGCTGGAGCAACCTGATAGGGTTTGAATTTTTGGCAGGATTCACAACTTCTCACAAATTTGGTTATATCTCTCGACATGCCCGGCCAGTAATATCTGCTGCAAATTCGGTTTATAGTTTTACGTATCCCCATGTGTCCTGCTGCTACCTGGCTATGGTTTTCCCGCAACACCCTCTCTCGTTGGGATGTGGGAACGCAGAGCTTCCAGGGTGCACAATCCTCGTCATGTTTGTTCCCTGCGATATGTCGGAACAACTGCTGATCCACCACGGCATAGTCGGAAAATTTTTCTGGATTGTCCTTCATGCCAGCCATCTTCTTCGCGATCCAGGGACAGTCGTTCGACTCCACGGTAGCCTTTCTAAGATATTCCAGAGGTTGGCGGGATAGTGCGTCGGCTATGATATTATTTCGTCCTTTGCGATACTGGATCGAGAATTTATATTGCTGGAGTTCAAGGGCCCATCGAGCCAGTCTTCCGGTAGGGTTCTCAATGGAGTTAAGCCACTTCAAGGAAAGGTGATCGGTGATCACATTGAAGTGGTAACCCTCCAGGTAGGGGCGCATCTTCCGTATTCCCCAAATAATTGCTAGGCACTCTTTCTCCGTAGCGGAGTAGTTTTTCTCGGCTCCATTTAGGACTCTGCTAGCGTACGCAATGACTCTTTCGCTCCCGTCGAGGACTTGTGTCAAAACGGCGCCTAATCCGTTGTCACTAGCATCGGTTTGCAGGGTGAATGGTACAGAAAAATCAGGACACGCTAAAACAGGTGCTTCAGTCAGTCGTAGTTTCAGGATTTCGAAGACCGTTTGTTGATCTTCCGTCCACCGCCAGTGTTTCCCTTTCTTTAGCATGGAGGTGAGAGGATGGGCTATTGTCGCGAATTCCGGGACGAATCGTCTGTACCATGAGACAATCCCGAGGAATCGACGAAGTTCCTTAAGGCTCGTTGGTGCTGGTAGCTCTCTTATCGCTGCTATCTTGTCAGGGTCTGTGTGGATACCCTGAGCGCTCACCACATGACCAAGATATTTTGTCTCCTTCTTAAAAAACTCGCACTTGTCTGGGTTGATTCTAAGGTTGACGCTTCTCAGTCTACGGAACACCTCTTTTAAGTTTTCCAGATGTTCCTCCAACGTCCGACCTATGACGATGATGTCGTCCAAGTAAGCAAAAGCGTGTGGTTCCATATCGGCCCCGATTACTGTGTCAAGTGCGCGCTGGAACGTTGCTGGAGCCGAGTGCAGGCCGAATGGCATTACACACCACTGGTACAATCCTCTACCAGGTACGGTAAATGCCGTGTATTTTCGGCTGGACATCTCCAACGGTATTTGCCAATACCCGTCCTTTAGATCTAGGCTACTCACATAGTTGGCTTCTCTTAGGCGGTCAAGAATGGACGAAATCCTGGGCAAGGGGTAGGCATCGGGACTCGACTTACTGTTCAGATGACGAAAATCCATACAGAGTCTCCACGTGCCGTTCTTCTTCCGTGCTAAGGTGATAGGGGAGTTATAAGGACTCCTCGATGGTTCAATAAAGCCTTTCGCCAGTAGTTCGTTGACCTTCTCGTGAATAATAGCTTGCATTGCCGGATTTCTCGCTGCGTATCGTAGCTTAAAAGGTCGATCGTCATTCATCACGATCCTATGAGTAGCGACTGTGGAAACACCGTGCAATTCACTGAATTTTTGGAGCTCCTCATTTAGGAAAGCATTTACTCTCTCTTGATCGCTTATGTTCGAAACACTCACTGTGGGTGGTGGACTCTGCTGCTGTGTCTCGGCCGCTTCCGTGTTAGGGCTGTTCTTATCTTCATCTGACTCGGACTGATCGGATGTAATGGTGAGATGTCGACATCTTAAGATTCCTGGTGTTGTTTCTTCGGGGATCGGGAGGACACAGCTCAGTCCGGCGCATACTATTTTGGTTTGGCTCTGCAGAAGAAAATCCAGCCCCAGTATTATGTCCTCGCTTGCATCTGGTAATACTAAGAATTCAATGTTGAGACGGCACCTTCCGAATATTACCTCCACGAGCAGGCTTTGGTGGATTTGTCGTCTGGAACCGTCGGCTAAGCTAATGGTAGTGCTTCGGGTTGTCTTAACTCCATCGGGATCTATTGCGTGTGCACAGGATTCGCTGACAAAGCACTTCGTGGCTCCCGTATCGACCGTTGCTGACCAAAGGCGTTCTCTAATGGAGATATTCGCTACTAAGCGTGAGTCTTGGAATTCGAGAGTGGTCCCTCTGTGGTAGGATATCTTGTCTTGGAGCCCGCATTTCCTACCTCTCTGGGGGCTCGTTGTCCGTTTCCCGCTCGCTGCCGACAGCACTGGATCGTTCTGACACCTCTCCGACCGCATTCCCAACAAAAGAGTATCTGGGGATTACGACAGCCAGTGGCGAAGTGTCCCTCCTGTCCGCACCTTCGACAGGCCGTGGTAGGGTTAATTGCTTGCTCGGGGTTTCTCTTAGGGTTTTCTTGCTCAATTCTTCGGTGGTGGTCCCTGGGAACGCTTGGCATGGCTGGTATACTCTCCAGGTCTTCGGCCATTTCTAGTAGGCCTGCCAGGTCAGTGAAGTCCTTTCGCCGTATGTACCACATGTATTCTGGTGATGCGTTTTGGAAAATTCGTTCCACCTTCTGTTGTTCAGTGTGGCTACTGTGACGCATGAGGTCCTGCATGGCCAACATGTAGTCCTTGAATAATTCCCGGGGCTTCTGCTTTCGTTGCCGGATTTCATCCTCCAAATTCTCAAGGAATCTCGGTGGGAGAAAGAATTTCAGGAAGTCCCTTTTGAACGAATCCCAGGTCTGCCATGGCTTACGGTTATTTCTGAACCACATCAGCGCCCGTCCGTGGAGTACCTCCGGCATCATCTTGATCAAGTCTCTTTTAGGTATCATATACATTTCGGCCCGTTCTTCTAATCTCTCCACGAATTCGAAGGGCTTACTCTCACCGGTGAAACTAACGCCCCACTTCCGAACTTGCTCAGCTGTGCTCTGGAGGTCAAGTGTCTTTTTTGCTTTTGTGGTAGGCAGCTCTAAACGCGGGGCTTCAGCACCATCTGTCTCACTTAGCGTACGTGGGGATGCCACTTTCGACTCTTTCTCGTGGACGGCTTGGAGTTCTAGCAACCTTTTTGTGACTTCTGCGTCGTGTAATTGGCCAAGGAACGCGGCGAATCTCTTCCGTTGCTCTTCCACCGTTCCCTCTACTTCGCACTTGAATTCCGCCAGGTATTTATTGAGTTCTTCCTTGCGGAGGCTGTATGCCCAGGACACGCGGATCTCTAACGCCATATTATCTCTGTTTCACTTTGTTTACTCACTTTGTCACTTCACTTAACCACTTATCTCTACACACACTGTCTAAACCTTTCTGTCCCTGCTCGGGCGCCACTGTAACGACGGGTTTTCCCCCTATGGCTAGAGTAGCTAGTCGGGGTCCAAGGATCCTTACAGAAAATTTATTTATTTGAGACAGAAAGGGAAAGACAGTTGTTACCGTTCAATGCACTTTTATTGTGCTCGTGAATAGAGCGTTTCTCTTTAGAGTTAACTTAATCTACTGCTCGTAAATAGAGCGTTTCTCTTTAAAGTTATCTTAATCTACTGAATATAAATAAAGTGATAATTCGGTCCTCAGTCCGCACAGGAATTCTAAGCCACCAAGTTCATCACTTCGAGACCTGGGTAAGTACTCGATAAGCCAGGAGAGTCGGGGATTAACAGGCCAGAGACCTGGATAAGTACTCTGGATCTCCGGGATATGGGATGGATCGTCTAAGGCTACAAGATCAGCTGATATGCGAGAGACCTGGATAAGTACTCACGCAGGACCTACAAGGATTCTCAAAGCGACGGCTGCAAGAGACCTTAATAAGTACTCAAGCACTACAAGGATAATCAAGGCTACGGTTGCAAGAGACCTTAATAAGTACTCAAGCACTACAAGGATAATCAGAGGCTACGGTTGCAAGAGACCTTAATAAGTACTCAAGCACTACAAGGATAATCAAAGGCTACGGTTGCAAGAGACCTTAATAAGTACTCAAGCACTACAAGGATAATCAAAGGCTACGGTTGCAAGAGACCTTAATAAGTACTCAAGCACTACAAGGATATTCAAGGCTACGATTGCAAGAGACCTTAATAAGTACTCAAGCACTACAAGGATAATCAAGGCTACGGTTGCAAGAGACCTTAATAAGTACTCAAGCACTACAAGGATAATCAAAGGCTACGGTTGCAAGAGACCTTAATAAGTACTCAAGCACTACAAGGATAATCAAGGCTACGGTTGCAAGAGACCTTAATAAGTACTCAAGCACTACAAGGATAATCAAAGGCTACGGTTGCGAGAGACCTTAATAAGTACTCAAGCACTACAAGGATATTCAAGGCTACGATTGCAGGAGACCTCAATAAGTACTCAAGCACTACAAGGATAATCAAGGCTACGGTTGCAAGAGACCTTAATAAGTACTCAAGCACTACAAGGATAATCAAAGGCTACGGTTACAAGAGACCTTAGTAAGTACTCAAGCACTACAAGGATATTCAAGTCTACGGTTGCAAGAGACCTTAATAAGTACTCAAGCACTACAAGGATATTCAAGGCTACGATTGCAAGAGACCTTAATAAGTACTCAAGCACTCCCAGGGTATTCAAGGATCAAAGGATATGTAAGGATCAAAGGATATGCTAGGATCAAAGGATATGTAAGGATCAAAGGATATGCTAGGACCAAAGGATATGTAAGGATCAAAGGATATGCAAGGATCAAAGGATATGTCAGGATCAAAGGATATGCTAGGATCAAAGGATATTCAAGGATCAAAAGATAGGCAAGGATGCAAGGATTCCTGGCTTAGAGACCTGGATAAGTACTCTAAGGATGTCCAAGGCTAATCTTCTGAATGGGTTACTTACCGTCGAATGATGTGCTCGCTTTGCTGGTCTGTTACTGACTGTCCCAATTCTAATTTCGGTCGCCCCTTTTATACTAGCTCCCACCACGTGTTTTCTTATTGGAGTAACGGGAACTTGTTTACTCCAATTTGTCATCACAACAACATAGCAAGTGATCATCTCCACCAATGGCAGTGATGAGCCGATGTTGTTGTGATGATGCTGTGGGATCTGGCGATGGAGTAACGGTAACTTGTTTACCAAAATTTGTTACTACAATAACAACGCTACAGGTAATGATGCCCACCAGAAGAGAAGCAAATAGTTTTATTGTTAAGGCAAATAGTGGCTATCATTTATGAAGGGGTATGATGATACTGGGTTATGTAGACAGTTTTAGGTGTGACCAAAAATGACCACCGGGATTTTTGGTCGTTACAACCAGCAGCTTTACATTTTGTTGTAAAGCGAACTTTTTCTTGAATTTTTTACCACATTCACAGTAGAGCAAATATAGGCAAAAGATATCCATTCTACTAACAGTGCCAAAGATTAAGAGACAATGTTGTAAGAGGAAAAGACAGAAAGCGCTTGCAGAAAAACATGCTGTCCACGAGATTTATAAAAAAACCTACTGACCATGTAGTTAAATAATATTCCAAGGAGAGCAGTGTGTCATTTCGCGACATCGTAAAAATGACATGTTTTTGGAAATGTTATTTAGTTAGCCGCCCCAGAGAAGGCTGATACATCAGATATGGTTACAGTCTTCACTTTGTTGGCCAATGTTATGTGAGTATATGTCTCAAAAGGGCTAGAGGTGTGTAAAAATTGTGCCAGTGTAATGTGAAGTAAGCTATCAGTTAATGTTCCAGCTGTAAGCTGCACAACTATAGTGGTGTGTGGCTGAAAAGAGTAAAACAGCATGGGTTTTGTGTATTGGGACCATAAGAGTTGTTCAACTAAAGAAAAAAACCCTGCACGCATAAGAACTTAATTCACTTACTTTTGCTGGTGATTTAAGTCCTTCGGTGTCTATGCTTCTATTTGAGAATAATACTCGTATACTCTACACCAAATGTGTTCTTCTTTGGCACGGCGGTGTCGAAGTTTTTCGGCAATTTACACACATACGAACCGAATGTATAGAAAGAGCGTACGAAAGAGAGATAAAGTTTTGATTTGTTTTTGTTTTGTAGCGTGCGTGCATTAAAACACACTAACACACAGTCATAAGTTGCCAATAGTTTGACTACATTCATATTTTGGTCTGTTCTCTTCTTGGTCACCCATGCTCTACACTGTCCAGCCCATAAGCATGTAATGAAATAAAATATTTGTTGGTCGGACCCGTTGAGGGTTGAGTGTAAATTATGCTGTTCACACATTGTTGCCTTAATCAACTTAGTCAGGCGGACAGTGTATGCAACAACATTGTGCGAGTGAGTGTGTAAGTATGTGTATGTGCCACAGATGGACGATTATGGTCCATTGCAGTATATAGACAATAAACTGAGCTTTATTGTCTGACTAACGACGATTCGCAACTACAATATAAGTCTAAAGAGTGTATTTTTAAGGATTTCTACGATTTATTATAACACAGTAGGGGTTACGGGGGGAAAATGCGGGAAAGACAGAGACAAAAAATTAAATTATATTCCCATACAGCTCCCTTGTTAATAGTTCGCTTCACTTTCCAACAATTTATATAATGATTTCAAATATAAATTTTCTCTATGTATGAATGTATGTCAGTGTCCATTTAATGCTTTTATTGTTTGAGTATAAATAGCGTGTGTGTGTCTGTGCATTGCAAACATGTAATTGCCGTTATCCATTGGTTAAAGTATATATTCATTCCCATTTCAGTTGTGTGGGTGGATGTCTCTCTCCTCTGCTGTCCGGCTGATGTGTGTTTTTGTCTTGTTAAGTGGACTAACTACATGGACCATTATCAGCAGGTGTTGTCATTTCCGTTTACATACGAAATTGAAAAATGTCGTGTATGAAAATAAAACAGAAAAAAATAAAGAACAAAAAACGAAAAAAATTAATATCAAACAAACATTTATTTCTTTAGTTCTTTTTTTCAAAGTTTGCGGAAACGGAAAGCTGAACAAAGTCCAACGAAACTGAACTAATGATATTTTATTTGAAAAGAAGATAACAAATTTTAAAATAAATTTGTAATATTTTTACTCAGAAATACGGGCGAACAAGTGTTCACTGATTATCTAGCCACTGAGAACCCCAAATGCAATATTCGGAGATAAAACCAAAAATATTTGAAATAGCTGAAATTTAGAGTATGGGGGCAAAACGAGCTGATGGCTTAGGCGTAAAAGTTGTTCATTTGTGTTTTCGCCTGCTGTAAGTTATACTAAAATTTAACACCTAGTCTCCTTCTCTCTATGTATTTGATTGAAGAACAATAATTCTAAATTTATTTATTCATATTTTTTAAAGCATGTTATAAATTTGAAATGTGGTCATAAATGTAATTGTCTTTGCCTCAAATGAAAAGCAAAATGTAATTTGGTATTTTTTTCATATGTTGTGGAAACGTATGCTTATGTAAACAAAAGGTTTCAACATCCAAAATTCGTATCCTCCTCTTGGTGAAAAATAAAACAATTCATTATTAATAAAAGAAACCAACACAAATATTCATTTGTTCTAAATTTTTGTCTTTTTCAAAATGAAAAAAATATACATAAATAACCACATATCAGAAAATTGAAAAGCAGAACTTAATAATACTTCTTTCATATTGAAGTCGGAAACCATACGAAAGAATACCAAAGCATAATCCTAGAATAAAATATGATGACATTTTTTCTAAGAGAATATACCAAAATCAGGAAAAAAATATCACAAATTTTGGTTAAGCACACAACTAAGCAAATTTTGTTGTTGTGAATCAAGTGAAAGAAGTCAAAGGCAAACAGCATCATAAATAATAAATGTAGTGTGACAGATATGTCAGTAGAGAGAAGGGGTAAACCATACAGAAACTAGGGATAATAAGTCAGGTGGAGAAGTAAAAAAACCAAAGCAAAAACAGCAGCATAAACCAAAAATAGAACAAGTGTTTATCAATTTTCAGAGACCGGATACCTGCAGAGTAAAAAGCAAGCAACCAACAACATGACACTTTATTTTGACACATGTATAGTTTGTTGGTTAACTAACTAAAAAATGATAAGGAAGCAATCAGCAGCGATAGCAGGAGTTCTACAGGACAATAAAAATTAGTAGCAACCGTGTGTGTCACCTCGGTGTGCTGTTGGACGAAGTTTAAAATAACCCAAAATAGGAAACAATGGAAAGTGTAACAAATAGCAAATGATGAATGAAAACTAAAAATTCCGTTGGGTGTTAAAGAAAAGAAACTAATTGTATAAAGATAGAACCCGTTTTTGTTATGGATTCACAGGAGAGTGAACTTGTAAAGAAATGTTTTGAAAAATATTTGTCTAAGATGAGTTCTATTATATGTAAAAGGAACTATTAACTATTTTTCGATAGAAACTCTTTTCTGCCTGGCAAAAAGTAGAGGGTAATTTCATTCGAAAGATAAAGATTACATCTCATCTGAAATGCTTCCAGGGGTCGTAGAAGAGTCAGCAACATTATGACACTCATTCATTCAAACATTTTGGGAAGAAGAAGCCCTGCGATCCTCTTCGGCTTAAGTATCTTGATGAAAACAAAAAAGGAGACTAAAGATGTAAAAATGTTCGTATATATTTTGCAGGAATATCAAACTCGACGGACAGGTTGTATGTGTCGATCTGTTTTCCATGGTATTTCTCTGGGATTAGAGGTAGAGTAAAGATTTGGTATATTGTTGATTTGCCATTGGTATGAAAGGATTATTCCATTGACTTTAGGTTTTAGCCGTTCGCACAGTACACTCGACAGCATTTTAGATGCGATGGGTAGGAGATTTACGCAGCTATAGTTGGCACATACCGTGCTGTCTCATTTCTTGTGCACCGGGCTAGCAAACTGAGGTTGCAATCGTGGAAACCTTAACTCGGCAGAATGCTCAATAGCAACTGCTGTCTCATAATGCTGCGTTATTGCTTTGGACGGATGGTAAACCCTCGATACCGTCATTTGGTGTAAATTCTGGGGTATCTTTATCGACGCCCATGTTCGATACCATAAACTTGATAGAATGTTCCTTCCAGATCTTCAGTAAGCTATGTATACATGTTATCAGCTTCCCTTTTTGATCTTTGCGGGATAACGTGCCTGCACTTTACCCCTCGATCTGGTGCTTTACACTCAGGTAACATTTTCGGATTTCCTTTTTACTCCTGAGTATTTTCTAACGCTCACGTTATTCCTGCTCTTTCTTGTTTCATCTGAAAATACGTTGCTCTTCTCCTTGGAGTTTTGTGTTACTACTGACTGCAGGGTTTCCCTGTATGTCGCTTTCTTCCCGTTAGTAGCCTTACGACACTCTTTATCGCACCATGAATTTTTAGATGCCGGTTTTGGTACTCGATCATACATTTTTGCAGATGGAAGAAAATGTGATATTCTTTGTCACTACGCTTTCACATTATCGGAATAAGGAGTGCAGTCTTCCAATGACTTAATTAGCAAAGCAGAGAGGTGATATCTGTTGTCTTTAAGCCTCGCGACATCCAGCTGCAGTCCTGTATTAGATCGCACTTTTGCTGCGACCTTAAGATGACTGCGTATCTTGGATGCTACAAGGAAATGATCCGAATCGAGGTACCCTTCTCGAATTCGATATAGTTTCTGGCCATCAAAAGTTAAAAAGTGTTCGGAAAAATGTGCGCATGATAAATCTTAAAGGGAGTAGCCGATTTGGCTTTCGAATAAGTTCGGTTTAAGACCTGCTCGCGAATCGATTTAATTGTTATACCCCCCACCATATGGATGGTATAATTAAATTTGTCATTCCGTTTGTAACACATCGAAATATTCGTCGGAGACCCAATAAAGTATGTATATTATTGATCAGCATGAAATTCTATGTCGATTTAACCATGTCCGCCTGTCCGTACGTCCATCTGTCTGTTGAAATCAAGATACAGCTCGAAATTTTAAATATCTAGAGTCAATATTTGGTACAGAAGTTTTTATTACTTGCAGGATGGTTGGTATTAAAAATGGGATATATCGGTCCACGTTTTGATATAGCCCCCATAGAACGGTACCTTCCGATTTTCGGTATTTTTAAGGTTTTAGCTTCATTATCCTACCAAAATGGCTGAAATTTGGTACGTAGTCTTCTTCAGGGGTATAAAACTTTCCTCCAGAATTTTGTCGGTATCGGTCCACACCTTCATACAGCCCCCATAGAACGGTACCTCCCGATTTTTGGTATTTTGAAGGTTTTAGCTTCATTATCACCCCGAAATGGCTGAAATTGGATACTAAGTCTACGTCAGTGGTATAAAACGTTCCCCCAGAACTTTGTCGGTATCGGTCCATGCCTTCATATAGCCCCCATAGAACGGTACCTCCCCATTTGCGGTATTTTGCACGTTGTGGCCTCAATATTCCACCGAAATGGCTGAAATCCGTTATTAAGTATTCCAAGATTTATAAAATAATCCAGAAGAGTATTATTAGTAAAGGTCCACGTCTTCCTATATCCCCATAGAAGCGTAAGTCTTGATTTTCGGTAGTTCTTAAGTTTTAGCCACATTCTCTTACCGAAATATAGGAAATATTATATTTAGTCTTCTTTGAGTCTAAAAACTTTCCATCAGAAATTTTTCGGTATAGATCGACGTTTTGAAATAGCCCCCATAGAACGGTGCCTCACATTGTTTTACCGAAATTGCTGAAATTTAGTATTAAGTCTTCTTCATACATGAAAGGAAACTAGTTATTCCATTTTACTTCAATACAACTTAAAGTGGAGGGTATAACAAGTTTGGCCCGGCCGAACTTAACGCCGTTCTTACTTGTTGTTTTAACAACTTGCATTTCCATGCCCTCCATTACAATGGTATTTTTTTCAGAGGCAACTCCAAACTTCCTGAGAAAATAGCCAGAAATTTGTAAAAAACACTATGGTACCATGTGTAGTGGCTGGAGCGTACGAAAACTCTCGAACTGATAAGCGACTTAGTCCAAAATTTGGCCTTCGTAATATTTTGCCCAATCTTAGTTTCAGTTCGAAGATGAACAGTATCGGTCCACAAATCCTGGTAGCTTTTTTCAAAAATTAAAAAAAAATCGCTATAATGGTAGACGCTATATCTGTTGAACGGAGCAACCGATAAAGTCTAAACTTTGGATCTTTTAATATTTTGTCTAAATGTAGTTTTACTTAGAAAATCATCTATATCAGTCTTCTCCTTATGGTACTATCCCCACAAAAGTTCAACATTCTTGTTTAAGATCAGTTTAGGGTCTGTTCGAAGATCCTTTGAAAATTTATTCCGATACTCGTTGCGGTTCTGTTTACAGCGATACTAAGTTTTTCCGGGGCAAGTTGATGCTTCCTGACATACGGTGACCAACTGAAATGGCAGGTGGGCGCGATATCTATCGAAAATATTGGCTCCCAACATAAGATCTATTTGTAAAATGGACTATTTCGATCCATTGCACATTTTTAACTGCAAGGTCACATGTCCGAAAAGTTCCACATAATTCTGAGATGAGTACGAAAATTTACGAATTGAGTATCCGATTTGCCCGAAACTGTATACGTTGAATTTTTCCAAACGTATATAAAGTTCCAAGAAGGGTATATTGGACAATATCTTCGGGTACCTAACTCACAAAAGTTCAATAATTTCGCTTAAGTACAACCAAAATGGCTGGAGAGCACTGTCGTAAAAAGTAACTGAAATTTATGTCTCTCTAAAATAGTCTTCCAAGACGGACTATGTCGGTCCATCCCTTAGATACTTCCTTCGCAAAATTTTAGTTGTTTCAATGTTATCGTATTTTTTTAGGGGAAACCAATACTTCCTGGGATACGGGGACCGAAATGACGCAATATTTAGGGACACTCTTATATTCCTCTCCCCCTAAAGTTTTTAGAACTCTGTGTGCTATAATTTTATTCTTCATAGTTGTCTTAATAATGATCGAAATGCTCTAAAAACTTCTCCCAAGTGGTCATCTTGCATTATCCAAGTCCAAGGCAACAACTGGCCTGCTTCTTACTAAATTCTTATTCAAGAAAAGCTGTCGAATAATGAAAAATCTATTTAAATATTACTCTACTCGTTTAAAAATGCAATATTTTGAGCAGTAGAAAGGAATTATGGATTGCTGTAGGGTGGTTAAACCTTCCGGGTTCGGTTGGCTTACATTTTCGGAATTTGTCAAACTTCCTTCTCTACAAGTAGTATCCTTCTATGTTCAACATCGCCAATATATCAAATATCACCTTTCTCCTCACCTTTGTTTTTTGGCCACATAAAAATCTATGTTTCCTACATCAAACTTGTTCTTTTTCCGGTTATTTAAACCTCCATTAGTAACGGAATTCATCGATTAATCTTTAGGATGCCATACAGCACGTAATATAAGTCAGAGATAATTCTTCGTGGGAGCGTATATGTTTTGTCGTTTTGTATACGGTGGTTACAAAAGAACTATTCAATTTTCATTACCTTCATTATTTATTACATTCTCTCAGTTATTTTTTATTTTATTTTACAATTTCACGGTAAATTTATTTAAACTACATAAAAAACAGGATGTGTAATTTATTTAAAACGTCTGTCAAAGAAATAAACAGAAACGTGTAAATGTCATAAAACATAAACGTTGCTTCTATAAAATGTACATACGTATATTTTTCTTTTCCCACATATAAATAAATTTAAAACCCTCCCACTCGGACAAACATCTACACCTTCCTTGTGTAGGTGTAAATATGTGATATACGCATTTGCTTTCATTTCCTCTTCCTTTTGTTTTTGTTATTCTTTGCTCATAAATGTCTACAATCTGGTTAAAGTTCCGGTTTCCTTAATTCCCGAGTTGCAAGATTTTTTTCTCCCACTCTGTTAACTTTTTAAAAGAAGATTAGATACTCCTAAAACTTCCGTCTTCCACACCTTTATACCCCATCATAAAATAAGATGAGAGCATAAAATGCATGCATGAGGATGCATATTCTCTTACTCGTGTGCTTGTTTGTGGATGTGTGTATGGAGGCTTACCACAACGCCACACGACCACTCAACCATTTCTGTCTGCTCTTCAGGCAAACAAACAATTTCCTATGGTGCTAACCACAGCACTAACATTTGAATCTCGGAGAGAAAAAATAAAAATGTTACAAAAATTAAGTTTGAATTTTACATATAAAAACATTTGCTAGATGCTAAAGGTAAACCACAGGAATCCTTAGAGAGTGCAGTAGACAAAAGGGGAGTAATAAACGAAGAATAGGTTTTACATTAATAAATAGTTCATTCCTCTAGCGTCCCTTAAATGGTTTCACGTTTACAAATTATTTATTAGGTGCAATTCTCGCCAATAACATAACCAACCCTACTTACATGCAACCGCTACAATTTTAAAATTCCCATTAAAATATGTTTTTACTTTTCTTTCCTTCATAACCCCTCACAACACAATACCAACACCTCTTACTTGCATGCATTTGTAACTTTTTAGTATAAATACCCACAAATGCATCTACATGTGCATTTCCGCCGCCGTCTCTCCCAACTGACAATCATGAACCTTCAACATCTACTTGTCCTTAAATAACTCCTAAACACCTAAATAAATAACAACAGCACCAAAGCCATCAACAAAAAAAGTTTAATACTTTTAGTATAACAACAACAAAATTACAATATTTCTTTCATTATGGAAGATTGTTACACTCAAATACAAATATATTTACATATTACACGTGTAAACAGTTCGAGCAATGAATGTGTTTAAGGCTTACTTACGTTTACACTGATTATGTGTCTCCTCAACATCATAGTATTTGTTAGTATTTCTTGGTATTCAAACATTATTGTAACGTGACTTGAGTAAAGTCATACACACAATAAAATGTTGCAACTCCAGTGAACAATGAAGTCACCTAAGAGATATATATCTTCGCATATATACATGCACACCTGTATGTATATTACACATTTACATGTATATATATTTGTTTTGTATGGATGCATAATAATGTGTTTTCATGTCATACACTCAACAAAATAAAGAACGGATATGCTTTCAACAGAAATAGTGGTTAAAACTAAATTCAGTATAGCATACTTCTAGTCCATTGTATAGTAGGAACAATTAAACGTATACATACTGGCAATACGTATACGTCCTGATATTTGTATTCATCAGTTGAATAAAATAAGGCAGAACATTTGTTTCGTAGTTAGTCGGAGGCTAAAACATCTGGTATCCAGCTTCACCCCAGTGAATGAAAGACTTGCTGCAATTCGAATAAAAGCAAAATTCTTCAACATTAGCTTTATTTACGCTCATGCTCCCACTGAAGACAAGGACGAACAGACCAAAGATATATTTTACGAGCGTTTAGAAGAATCTTATGACCGTTGCCCTGCCCATGACATTAAAATTATTCTAGGCGATTTCAATGCCAAAATTGGAAAGGAGAATATCTTTGGCCCAACAGTCGGGAAATTCAGTCTCCACAGTGAAACATCTGACAATGGTATGAGGCTGATAGACTTTGCAGCTGCAAAAAACATGGTAGTTAGCAGTACCAGATTTAATCATCTCGATATTCATAAGGGCACATGGCTGCCTCCAGATCAAAGAACAAGTAATCAAATTAATCATGTTGTGATAGATGGAAGACATTCATCGAGCGTGTTGGACGTACGATCGTTCCGAGGGGCAAACATTGATTTGCTGCAGCAAAGGTATGTACCCGTCTAAACGTTGCAAATAAAGCACAAACAGACACAACGCGGAAGCTGGACATCGTTAGGCTGCAAACACAGCAGATAGCCACAGCATATTCCACTCAACTAGCCCAATTGCTTAATGAGAGCACTCCTTGTCCCGATAACATAACAACGCAATGGCAACATATTGCCCACTCCATGCAAACAGCCGCAAAATCCAGACGTGGATTCCAGAGACCTCCACAAAGGAATTCATGGTAGGACCTGGCGTGTCGTGCTGCTACCGAAAGAAAAATGCGGCATATAGAGCTACTTTACAATCAGTAGCAACGTAGCGCACGAGAGAGATATCGTGAGAAAAGGAGAGGAGAGAAATGTCTTTTTCGGAAGAAAAAGAGAGAAATGGAAAAGCAGGAGTGTGAAAAAATCGAGATGTACAGGAGCCAGAATGAAGACCGAAAATTCTACCAAAAAGTAAAACATCAAACAGATGGCTTTGGTAGAGGCACATCCTCCAGCAAGGTAATCTGGTAACAGATACAGATAGCGTGCTCAGGATATGGAAGGAACATTTTTCCAATATGCTGGTATCCAATAGTAGCGAAGACGATGATATTACAGATCCAATCCCAGAAGATGGTATAGAATGTATACCACCCGGCCAAGATGAGGTTAAAACAGCAATCAACCGCCTGAAGAAAAATAAAGCTGATGGCTTACCAGCCGAGCTGTTTAAAACCGGAGGCGACGCGCTGATAAGGTGTATGCATCAGCTAGTTAGCACCATCTGGCACGAAGAACGCGTACCCGACGATTGGAACCTGAGCATCCTGTGTCCCGTCCACAAGAAAGGAGATAAGACCGTATGCACCAACTATAGGGGCATAAGTCTTCTCCCTATTGCCTATTAGATAGTGTCAGGGATATTGTGCGAACGATTAAAGCCAATGGTCAACGAAATAATTGGCCATACCAATGTGGCTTTAGACCTGGCTAGTCCACCATTGACCAGATATCTACCCTGCGGCAAATCCTGAAGAATACCCAAGATATGCAGATCGACACATATCACCTTTTTGTCTGAATTTTGTATCCCCGCAAAGCTCATCCGGCTTTGTAAGATGACTTTAACTGATACTAGGTCCTCAGTTAAAATTGGAAAGAACCTCTCCGAAGAATTTTGTACCAAAAGAGGTTTCAGACAAGGAGACTGACTTTCGTGTGACAGACAGAGAGGAATGGAGATCTTTTCTTAGTTCGGTCTTTGGAACAAATGTTCTGTAATGGGCAAGCTAAGTAAGTAAGTATTCTGACACCGCAGCTGGATGGAAGACCAAAAATAAAAAGATATGTGTCCCGGCGTTTTTCCCTATCACTTCAACTTTCGCGGTTATGGGCCTCCAAATACCTGAGGCCCTGATGTCAAAAGGGATCATTTTGTCAGGCACATATCATCTAAACCGCTAAGAATTTGGGTTTACTCGTAGAGGAAAAGTTGTAGCTCTCATCTTAAAGTATAATAATTGTGAACTCATAAAATCCATTCAACCTTACCTTTAGGGTCAAAGTCGTCATGGTAAATTTCCCTTTTAATTTTTTTTCGGATTTTGGTCCACAGATATCAAACCTAAGATTTCAATAAACAACTTTCTAGAACATAAAAGGATTCTAGGAACGGTCCTTCAAGCTGAAAATCACAAACAAATTAAATTATTTTTAACGTTTCCCCCAGCTCAGGTTTGGAAATAACATATTGTGCAAAACTCAAGGAAATTTGAAAGGTTTGTTATTTACGGACCTGAACAGGAAAGAATGATCTAAAATAATCGAATTTTGAGCTTGAAGGACCGTCCCTAGAATTTGTTATGTTCTAGAACGTTGTCTATTAAAATCTTAGGTACATTTTTGTTGTTGACTGTATCCTTAATTTTTGGGCGGTTCGGTATCTGTGGACCGGAATCGGAGCAAAAAGTATACAAATCGAATATTTTCTAAAGTTTTGGCTATTTTTACATTTATGAACCGATCATAGACATTTCGAATGTTCCAGAAAGTTGTTTACTGTTATCTTTGCTACATTATTGTGGTCCATTGTTTTCTTGAATTTTGAACGGTTTAGTATCTATGGAGCAGGAACCGAGAAATGAGGATAAAAATTACATTTGATTTGCTATTTTGGCCATTAAGAACCGTTTCTACTAAGTTCGTATGTTCTGGAAAGTTGTTTACTAAGACCTAAGGTACATTTCTTCAGTTGGTTGTATGCTTCAATTTTGATCGGTTTGATATCCGAGTTTAAATCCGAGAAAAAATTAAAAAGGAATTTTACCTTGAGGATTTTGACCTTGAAAGTGAAGTTGAATGGATTTTATGTGTTAACAATTATTATTCTTTAAGATGAGAGCTACAACTTTTCTTCTACGAGTAAACTCAAATTCTTAGCGGTTTAGATGATATGTGCCTCACAAAAGGATTCCTTTTGACATCAAGGCCTCAGGTCTTTGGAGGCCCATAACCACGAAAGTTGAAGTGATAGGGAAAGAGTGAAAACCAAGTACCAAGTGCGCAAAGGTAACTTACATTTTTGTACGTCAAAAGGCACAAAGGATTCTTGGCAGTAAGCCTACCTTACTATCGAGAATTTAGAGTTTTGTCTGCACGTTTGGATTTTATGTTTTCACTTCTATGAAAAAGACTTCTCACGACCTTCTAAAACAAGTGAGCAAAGGCTATAGTCGGGACGGGCCGACCATGTGATACCCTACACCACTACCCCTGTGCATAAGGTTTTCACTGGTAAACATTTCTTTTAGGGAATATAATCCGACTACCACCAAAAATAATATACCTCTTTCTCTCTGGGACCCCCATAAGCAATCAAACTTTCGTGATCATCCGATCAAAATAACGACCTGTAGCTTGATTGCAAAAAATGGAAGAATTGGATGAATTACCGACTATTGTGGTATCTCCATTGTTTGACCACCTTCGCCAACCTGCTTTACGCCAATGCAAAGGTAATATTTTCTTCTTCAATTGACAGGTTTTGCCGTTGGAATACCCCTACTAAAAGCCAATATATTCACAAAGAATAAAACTTTGAATTTGTCTCCAAATGAGTTTTTGCCCATTCCGACCCCTAAATATTATCCGACCATCATTAAAATCAGTAGGCTTCTTCCTCTGTGAGACCCCCATTAACCCCTAAAATTTCGTGACGATCCGATCAAAATTGCAACCTGTGGCGTGATTACAAAATAATCGGAAAATGGGATGCATTATCGACTATTGTCATATCTCTGCTATTTGACCACCTACGACAACCTAATTTACATCGCTGGAAAGGTGATATTTTCTACTTTCCTTGCCAGGTTTTGCTTTTTCTATACCTCTTAAAGAAACAGATATATTGGCTTTGAAATAAAACGTTGACCTTTCTCTAAATAAGTGTTTGCCCATTCCGACCCCTGAATATTATCCGAGCATCATCAAAATCAATAGGCTTCTTTCCCTTTGGGACCCCCATTAACCCCCATAATTTCGTGACGATCCGACCAAAATTGCGACCTGTAGCGTGATTACAAGGTTTAGATGGACAGACGGACGGACGGACGGACTGACGGACGGACACACATAGCCAGATCGACTCAGCTCGTCGAGACATTCATTTTGGTATATATAAGTATGGGTCTACGACCATTATTTCGATGCGTTACAAACTTTTTGGCCAAAACCAACTTATAATACCCTCCCCACATAGTGGTGTAGGGTATAATTATCGTGACAATAAAGCTTAAGTATTCCTTATATATATCCCGTAGATGCTACAAATTTGTTCATAGGTTTGTTCAGATGCCAAAACTCGATTTACAAAAGTGTTTCTCATAGACATATTGACGGCGTATAAGTAACGACAGCAATTATACGCCACTTTGTACCGAATAAAATAATTTCAATTTCCTAATATACGCGAAAAATAATGGACTAGAGGTCCCATTAAAGATCGTTCTATTGATCTTATCATAGAAGACCGGAAGAAGAAATTTACACTTATAACGTATAGATAATAATACATTTTGAGAATTTGTGGCTATTATAGAAGACAATATCTGCTGCATGATTTCAGTAGTAATCCTCACAACACCTCTTATGTAAAATTTTTCTTCGGGTGCAGTAATTTAATATTATTTTGTCTCACATTCTCTACCTTTAGAAGAAAATACATTTAACTTTGTAATGATTTTTCAAAATGCTGACACGCAAATAAACAGATGAGTTGTGCCTTATTTCCTTTTCATCTTTTTATTATACCCTCCACCATAGGATGGGGGTATATTAAGTTTGTCACTACGTTTGTAACTACTCGAAATAATCATTGTAGACCCCACAAAGTATATATATTCTTGATCAGCGAGCAATTCTACATCGATATAGCCATGTCCGTCCGTCTGTCCGTCTGTGGAAATCACTCCAGCGTCCGAACGGATTGACGTAGGTTGATAAAATTTTGGGAAAATATGTTATATTTACGTAGGACTTTTGGTATTGAAAGCGGGCTATGTAGGTCCACGCTTTCGTATAGCCCCCATACAAAATGACGCGTGACGCGTCGTCGTTTTAAGGAATTTTTAAGATATTTGGCCCATTTTACCACCGAATTGGTTGTAATTTGGTACTTTGTGTCTCCAGAGGCCAAAAAATATTCCTACCAAAGTTGGGTTATATAGGTCCACGTTTTGGTATAGCCCCCATATAAGGCCCCATATAAAGTACGCGTCATTTTAATATATTTTGAATGTATTAGACCCATTTGACCACAGAATTGGTTGTAATTTAGTATTTTGTGTCTTCAGAGGCCAGAAAACATTCCTACCAAAGTTGGGTTATATAGGTCCACGTTTTGGTATAGGCCCCACATAAGGCCCCTTATAAAGTACGCGTCATTTTAATATATTTTGAATGTATTAGGCCCATTTGACCAAAGAATCGGTTGTAACTTTGTATTTTGTGTTTCCAGAGGCTAAGAAACATTTCTACCATAAAATGTTTATATAGGTCCACGTGTTGATATAGCCCCCATAATACAATATCTCCCGATTTTCGATATTTTGAACGATTTAGCCTCATTATCACACCGATATGGCTGAAATTTGGTATTTAGTCTTCTTTAGGCGTATAAAACTTTCCTCCAGAAATTTGTAGGTATAGGTCCACGCCATCATATAGCCCCCATAGAACGGAACCTTCCGAATTTCGGTATTTTGAAGGTTGTGGCCACATTAATCCACCGAAATGGCTGAAATTTGTGGTGGAGGGTATAAAAAGTTCGGCCCGACCGAACTTAACGCTTTTCTTACTTGTTTTTTGTTTCTTGATCTTTTGAATAAAACCTAATAAAGTGCAAAACAACACACACTCCCACATCACACTGTCAACCAGTTCATAGTTGTAACAACATTGTATCTCTTTACATGTGTTTTTAACTCTTATTTGTTGCTCACGTTATTGTTATTCGTTAGTCCATATCTTCAATGTGTTGTCTTTTCGTTTTTGCGTGTTTTGTTGATATTTGCATATGAAAATGTTTACTCAACATTTTTTATTCTTTTTTCTCTTTCTCTGTATCTGGTTCTTTGACTCCTTAGTGTTTGCAGACATTTAAGATTTCGCTACTTTTTCCGGCGCTTAGCAATGCATAGAGACAACAGAACAAGGGCACGTTGTTACAGTAACAATGAGCAAAAAAAAAAAAACAAGAGATTGTACAACAAAAAGCTACAAAAAAACATACCTACATGCATAGGTGCATCCACATATGCAAAGAACAATATTTATATGCAGATGTCACGGCTAAGTGGAGGTGAGCGCATAACGCTCATTATGTAAGAGTGTATGTCATCGTTATATAAATTGTTGCAATGTCTCTCATCTTGATTTTCATTCAGTTTTTACTGTCTTTAATTTTCTACAAAATCCATACACAACAATACGTGCCGCCCTGACATGCATGTATGCAGCATGTAGGTGTACCCTTTCGTTTTTCTTGCGCTTACATAGATCGAGGGAGAGTATGACGCTTAATATCTCCATGGCTCCGTTAGCTGCTGCATATGTAAATTTGCTTTAAGCTCTGAACAGTTATTAGAGGTTGTTAACTCAGTCCTATAGTATCCGTAGTTGTAACAATATTTTCCTTGATGTAGTTGTAAATGTTGTTCTTTATAATGATTGTGTTTTTTTTTTGTTTCTTTCCAAGTTAGCAGATGTGAGAAAAAAAGTTGTAAATGGTTTATAATGGGATGGATCACAAGGGAATATATCACAGAAGTCCAATGGTGTTCTTCTGCAAGACAAAACGGCCTTCTCATAAAAGAGCAGATACTCTCCTTAAGGAATAACAGATGTTATTCCAAAGAAAAACTAATAGGTTTTCTTAAAGAAGACCCACGGTTTCCCTAGGGAAGACCAGAAGTCTTAAGTTTTATAATTTTTTTTACAGAAGTTCAAAAAGTCTTCTTAAAGGAGGCACCTAGGTTACACTGTGCAACACGAAAATTATTAATCATATTCTGACACCGCAGCGTGATAGAATACCAAAAAATAGAAGACACGTGTCTCGCCGTTTTCCATATCTTATCAACTTTCGCGGTTGTGGGCCTCCAAAGGTTTGAGGCTTTGATGTAAAAAGAGGTAATTTTTCAAGACAATATCTTCCAAACCATTAGGAATTTTGAATTTATCTGAGAGGCAAAGTTGTAGATCTTGTCTTAATGAACAAAAATTGTGAACACATATAATCCATCAAACTTCATCTTCAAGGTCAAAATCGCCAAGGTCAAATTTCTTTTAAAAATTTTCTCGGGTTTTATTCTGCAGCTATCAAACCGATCAAATTTAAAGCAAACAACCAACAACAAAAATGTACTTCAGGTCCCAATAAACATCTTTCTAGAACATATGAACTCTGTATAGACGGTTCTTAAAGGTCAAAATAACAAAGTAAATGTGATTTTTATCCTGTTTTCTCTGGTTCTGATCCACAGATACTAAGCCGTTCAATATTCAAGAAAACAACCAACTGCAATAATGTAGCAAAAAACATTTGAAAATATTAAATTTTTATACTTTTTCCTCCGATTCTGTTCCAAAAATTGGGGATACCATCAATTAAAAAATGTACCTAAGATTTCAGTAAACAACTTTCTGGAACATATGAAGATTCTAGGAACGATTCTTTAAGCTCAAAATTCGATTATTTTGGATCATTCTAACATTAAAGTATGTATCTCTAAGAAGACCTCAAAATCTTATGATGTTCTTCTATTAGAAGACAGTAGGTCTGTTAATAGACGATCAGGCGGCCTTGTTAGAGAAAATCAGTATCTATTTCAAAGAAGATCAGTCACCTTTCTAGTAGAAAACCATAGAAGTTCCGAGGGATTCTCATAGTAAACTCGAGGGTCTTCCCATAGAAGTCTAGGATCATCTCAGGGAAGACTCCAGGGTCTTCTCATAGAAGTCTCGACAAACTTCTCATAAAAGGCTCGAGGGCCTTCTCATAAAATACTGGCGGGTATTTTAATAAAAGACAAGAGGGCCTTCTTATAGAAAACCAGTAGATTTTCTCACAGAAGAACAGCCTGTCTTCTCATAGAGGACCAGAATTGTGGTAAAAGAATTAAGGTCTTGTCATGAACTGAAGGGTCTTCTCAACGACGACTCCAGGGTCTTGTCATAAAAGTCTCGAGGGTCTTCTCATAGAAGACTCGCGGGTTCTCCTAACGAGTTTCGAGGGTATATATTTGTTCCACAAACATACCATAAGGAACAAGGGAGACTTCTCTGATACCAATTAGTGCACCCCGATTCATATTAGCTCAATGATAAGTGATAACAGTAGGTCTGTTTATTGCCGAGTCCGAACGGCGTGTCCTAAGACATCACTTGTAGAGAAGTTTTACATGGCTGAAATACTCAGGAAATTTCTTTAGGGTCTTGTCACGCAAGAACAGAGGGTCTTCCTATAGAGGGTCAGATAATGTTCTCGTTGAAGTCCAGTTAATCTTCCTTTTGAAGACCAGTTGGCCTTTTCATGGACTGGATGGTCTTCTCAACGACGACTCCAGGGCGATCTTCTCATAGAGCTCTCAACGGTCTTCTCATAGAGGTATCAACGGTCTTCTCATAGAAGTCTCAAGAATTTTCTTACTGGAGACTCGGGGGTTTTCTAATAGACTACAGGGGTTTGCTAATAGAAGAAAGGAGCTCTTCTCATAGAGGACAAAAGGTCTCCCGATGATCTTCTTATAGATGACCAGAGGGTTTTCTTATAGAACACTAGATGGTCTTCTCACCGAAGACAGGTGGTCTGCTAATCGAAGACAGGAGTCTTCTCATCAAAGACAAGTTTTCCCGGGGGTCTTCTCATAGAAGACTTGATGTTCTTCTAATATAGGGAAAGAGGGTGTTCTTATCTCTTCTCATAGAAGATCAATAGGTCTTCTCATAGAAGACATGTAGTTCTCCTAATAGAAGGCCTGTAGTTCTTCTCAAAGAAGAATCAAGGAACATCTCAGAGTAGTCTCGAGGGACCAGAGGGTCTTCCTATAGAGGGTCAGAAAATGTTCTCGTTGAAGTGCAGGTGGTCTTCCTTTTGAACAGCAGTTGGACCCTACGTTTAGCCCTCACATAGTAGACCAGCGGGTCCTCTAATAAAGGACCAGTATATCCACTCGTAGAAGACCAGAAGTTGTCTTCGCAGAAAACCAGCATGTCTTCTCATGCAACAACAATAGGTCTTCTCATAGGAGACCAGTAGATATTTTTAAAGAAGGTCAGTAGGTTTTGATTTCTCATAGAAGACCATAGGCTTCTCATAGAGATCCGTAGACCTTCTTCTTTTAGAAGACAAGTTTGTCTCCTCATAGAAGAACATAGAAAACATTTTAGTCTCCCTGTAGACCAACTTAAGGTATTTGCATAGAAGACCATTAAAACTAATTCTAACAAAATAATAGGCCTACTTCTTGTATAAGACAACTTCGTCTCTTCATAGAATACTAGTAGACGTTCTTATAGGAGTAGATCGTCTTGCTGATTATCAGTAGGTCTTCTCATGCAAAACGAATATTAGAAAAATAAGAGGCCTTCCACAAGGAAATTGCTTTGCTACAGCAGTGCGAGTAAGTGTTGTCGCAGGGTCTGCGCACCCTAATTGTATGCTTTAATAAAAACATAATTTAACATTTTATACTGTCTTTCAATAACCTTGTTGTAGCTTTTCTTTCTTGTTTTATATCCCTCCCTATTATCTACTGCAAATGACTTACCACAAAATGCTTCTGTGCAGATGAATGAATTTATGTCCATTTATGTGGCCTTAATTGGAAAACTAACAAAATCTTCATTACCATTTGTATGACAAAGATGTTTCCTTACAGAAACAAGATATGAATAGGAGTGTGTGCAAGTCGAATATGTATTTGTATTCAAAATTCTCTGTCATTGCCTAAAGACCAACCAATTATTGAATTATTTAAAATTTAATTTAAAGATTTTTAAACAGATTGTAAATTTTTTGTTTTGTGGTCTTAAGAGTTTGTATTTTTTTAATTAATACTAGTTTGTAATTGTGTAATATGTACTTATATATTATACTATGTTATTACAGTAGAACTTCGATAATTCGTAATTCAAGGGACCAGTCAATTTTTACGAATTATCGAGGATTACGATTTATCGAGATTACGAATTAACGAGGTTAAAATAAAATAATACGAACTATCGAGGTTTTTTCATTTATTGAAAAACTTATATAAAAATTCAGAAACAAAACAAAAACTGTTATTCATATAGCTTAAATAAGTACTTGATTTAAAAACTAAAATAAATGAATGAATAAATGAAAAAGCCTGTGATATGAGGTTGTAATAACAACCAACATTTGAAGCCATTCGTTAAATATTTCAGTTGTCATCCAAGCTTTTTTATTGTACCGGTATTCTTCTGGGAAAGTTCTTATGTTCTTTAAGCATCTGGTAAGCATTTATAAAATAATTATGGACCTGAAACTGAAATATTAGACTCTCGGCATTGTCCAAACTATACAACTAAAGCCTTTTCTACATCGGGATATTCATGACAAAACATCATCAAACAAAAAAAAAAAAAAAAAAAACTAAAAGTAAAAGCCATTGATGCTGTGCATTTGGTGCGTAAACAGACGTTAACAACAAAATTATAAAATTTTTATGAAATTAGAAAATGTTTTGAGGTGAAAAAATTACGAGTTATCGAGGGGACCAAAATGCGTGTATTTTTTACGAAATATCGCGATTTTTTCAAGGACCGGCAGTTTGTTACGAATTATCGAAGATTACGAATTATCGAGGTACGAATTATCGAAGTTCTACTGTAGTTTGTAAACATTTTTGTAAACCAAGATTTTCCTGCTCAGAACTAAAGTTTAAATTATATTGAACCAATTATTTTGCTTATGTTGGCAATTAGTACAAAGGTAACATTCTAAACAATTGAATACATTTTATTTTCTTCTTCCTTTATTTGCTGTTTCCTTCTTAAAAATAAAACATATTCTGGGAATAATAGCAGCAATTACAAGACTATTTATGGGGAACAAAGCATACGACGATGGCCGTAAAGACTATGCAGTTTCTAAATTAAAATAAAGGGACAACTATGGATGTTTCTCCCCATATTGTTGTCATAAAACTGTCTTGCCATATTAGAGAAGACAATTAATACTACACTGTTGTCTATAACTATTCCTATATTAGAGAGAAAAGAATGGAGAGCACAATGGCCAGCCTTTAAATTGACACTTAACTAAAATTACAACGATTGCTTCATTTGCAAATAATGGCAAAGCATTTCATTGATTTTTCTCTCCTTTAGCATAGATAAATTGTAGCAATTAAAGCTGGGACATTAAAATGTTAAATTGAAAATAAATTACAACATAATAATTGCTCTATTTTAATAGAAAATTATAGCTGAATTGAATTTCAGTAGGTAAACTTTAATTCACACTTGCTGAATAAGGTTTTCTATTTGGATTTGGAACACAAAAAATATTTTTTTAAAAAAGGCTAAAGGAAAAGTTATTGCAAGTTTGTATTAAATTTTTATTAAAGCTCACACTGCGGATGCGTATACGTTGCGACAAAACTTGTACGCACTGTGGGAACAAAACAATTTTCTAGTGTTTTTTCTTTTAAGAGTTTTCTTTGAAAGGTCTATTCATTTTCTAATAACGGTCTATACCTAATGATCTTTTATGACAAGAGATACTGCTATTGTATAAAAATATATACTACTCCTCTATGAGAAGACCTACTGGCGTTCTATTGGAAGACCTAGTAATAGGTCATCTTAGAAAAACTGTTGGTATTTTATAAGAAGACTTACTGGTATTCTATAAGATGGTCTATCGGTCTTCTACAAGAGGACCCACTGTTCTTTTATGAGAATACCTACTAAACTTTAACCAGAACTGAAGTTCTATAAAGTTCTGTTTTTATGAGAAGAGATACTGATCCTCTAAAATAATACATACTGGTATTTGTTAGGAAGTACTTCTGGTCTTCAATACGGAGACCTTTTGGTTTTATTTGAGCAGACTTGTTTGCATTCTATAAGAAACTTACTGGTATTCTAAAAGAATGTTAACCGATATTCCATGAGAAGGTCTAATAGAATTATGTGATATATTCTACTGGTTTCCTATTAGGGTTTTCTATAGACTCCTACAAAAAGTCTTTGTGGCTTTCTAAAAGATAACCTTAAAATTTTCTATTAAAAATCTTCCGATTTCCTCTACTAGAAGACCTTCTGGTCCTTCATAAGAAAATCTACGGGTTTTTTGTGAAAGACATTCTAGTGTTCTACGAGGAGCTCCACTAATCTGCTACGAGAAGACCTACTGGACATATTCATTTAAAATATTTGAGCAATCTAGTTCCTAGTTCACTGTCCTAGTTTCAAAACGTATGAGTAACGTCATACAAACTACCGAGTGAAATTTTGTATACTTACTTACTTAGCCGGCCCATTCATAGGCCGAACTAAGAAAAGATCTACAATTTTATCTGTTTCGTGTCTCGCTTTTTGGAATATCGCGTCTTGTCATCTCTTCATCCACTTGTTTGCGTCATCTATTCTTTGGCCAGCCAATTCTGCGTGCACCGCCATGTGGCTCGAATTTATACGCCTTTTTAGCGGGTTCATCATCGCTCATTCTTATTATATGGCCTAGCCAACGCAATCGCGGCATCTCGGTACGTTTAACTATATTGATGTCGTTGTATAGCAGATACAGCTCGTGGTTCGTACGACGTAGATATTCATCGTCAACACAGATCGGTCCGTAGATGTTTTAAAGAATTTTTCTCTCAAACACGCCAAGCACTGCCTTATTTGCTTGCGCAAGTACCCAGGCTTCGGAATCACACA
The DNA here is from genome assembly GCF_047663935.1 of Musca autumnalis. Lineage (NCBI taxonomy): Eukaryota > Metazoa > Arthropoda > Insecta > Diptera > Muscidae > Musca > Musca autumnalis. Next base: position 201,585,666 of record NW_027412088.1, read on the forward strand.
TCAGCACGGATAGTATCAGTGTTTTGTAAAGCGTTATTTTTGTTTGACGAGTTGTGGCTTTGTTTTTAAAGTGCTTACTTAAGCCAAAGTAGCATCTGTTGGCCAATACAATTCTTCTTTTTATTTCACAACTGATGTCGTTTGTTGTGTTTACGGCGGTGCCGAGGTATACGAAGTCTTTTACTACCTCAAAATTATAGGAACCAACTTCAACAGTTGGTCCGATCTCAATGGACGCATTGCGCGTCGACACCATCAGCATGGTCTTCTCGCCGTTTACCGCCAGACCCATTTAAGCAGATTCTCCTTCGACCTTCATAAAGGTATCGGTTACTTCTTTGACTGATCGTCCTATGATGTCTATATCATCAGCATAAGCAAGTAACATGTGGCTATTGGTGTAGATTGTGCCACTTTTTTGCCTTCGTTTGCCTCTCGTATAACCTTTTCTAGCAGGATGTTGCAAAGATCACACGAAAGTATATCTCCTTGCCTGAAACCTCTTGTGGTACAAAACTCTTCGGAGAGGTTCTTTCCTATTTTAACTGAAGATCTTGTGTCAGTTAGAGTAATTTTACAAAGCCGAATGAGCTTTGCGGGGATACCAAATTCAGATATTGCGTGGAATACCTTTGAACGTAGCGGGCTGTCGAAGGCTGCTTTATAATCTACCAAAAGGTGGTAGGTGTCCATCTGCATCTCTTGGGTCTTCTCCAGGATTTGCCGCAGGGTAAATATCTGGTCAATGGTTGACTTGCGAGGTCTAAAGCCGCATTGGTATGGTCCAATTATTCAACAGCTTCAACATTTTCTTTAGTCCCATTTTGATATGACTTGCGGTTTCCAAGCTAAATCTTGAAGACTTAAGATAAAAACCTAAAAATTTGAACTGAACCTCTATATGTTAAAAATGGTAAAACCTACGAAAAAACCTACAGGTCAGTCTTGTAGAGAATTTTTACAGCTACAACATTTTCTTTAGACTCATTTCGATACGGCTTGAGATTTCCAAGCAAAATCGTGAAAACCTAAAAAAACCCTAAAATTGTGAATTTTGATCGCGATTTATTTAAAAATCCCTCCGGCGATTTTTTTTGTTTATTTTTCTTATCTATGAACATTGCTGTTTCAGAATCCGCCAAATCTTTCCATGTGTAAGCGGTTTTCATCAAAAGTTAGTTAAGAACGCACTGAGCATGATATTGTTTTATAAGGAGGCGATACAGTCAGTGCATTGTCTCGATTTGAACTTCTATATCTCAAAAACGGTAAAACCTACGAAAATACTATAAAGGTCAATCTTGTGGAGAATTTTCACAGCTACAACATTTTTATTAGGCCCATTTATATAGGACTCGCGGTTTCCAAGCAAAATCGTGAAAACCTAAAGAACCCTTAAAAATGTGAAATTAAATCACTCTAAAAATGACCTTCGCCTTAATAAGGCGAAACAAAAAAAAAAAAATATTTCAGCATGAGCCAGGCTGGGATTCGAACCTGGGACCCCAACAACCAAGTGACACGGTTGCAGGCGTCTTAGCGTTCTAAGCCACCATCAACTTGTCAAAGATTCCGATGACAAATATTGATGATCAAAAAATCTTCTGATACAGAAGAACAAATAAAATAAAGGTGGAAAAAAGCTGCCTTAGTATTTGTAATAAAGCATTGAAAAATAGGGTTACCAGCCAAGTCGGACTATAGAAAAGGTTTGGAATTAAATGACTAACATTAAAATAAATAAATAATTCGAATATACAAATTTCGAATGATTTGTGAAATAAATGCTAGTCTCCAAGATTAGCCTTCGTCCACCCACTAAAAAAAACACCATTCAATATGCCTGATGATCGGTCTAACCACCCGTGAAACGTAGCATAGTAGTTGAATGTGTGGGACTTCGGTGGATTCCTAATTTTTCAATGTACCTATTAGGTCTAAATAGCTCAACTCGAAAGAGAATTAATTCAAATATCACTCTAAAAATGACCTTCGCCTTAATAAGGCAAAACAAAAAAAAATTAAATCGCGATTTATTTGAAAATCCCTCCGGCGATTTTTTTTTTGTTTCTTGATATTTCTCATCTATGGGCATTGTGGTTTCAGAATCTGCAAAAACTTCCCAGGTGTAAGCTCCTTCCATTTAAATTTGGTTAAGGCACACCGTGACCACTTCTCTAACAGCAAAGAATCGTTGAACCCCGATGATCAAAGCGAGAATTTCTGTGAAAAAGTTGTGACAAAATGTCCCCTTTGACTAGACTTTTAATAAATAATCACAAGCATCAACAACACCCAGCAGCGAAGTATGATGATGTAGAAGGGAAGTTATACTCAGCATAAATTGAGATTCACAATTATGGTTGAGCAAAATAAAGACATATTCTGCACCGCTCACTCTAGCTTTACAACATTTTTGTTTGGCTGTATTATTGTAATAGTCATTAAGGTTGGAGTTACTTCTTTGAGCATTCATTTGCCTTATAAAGGAAAACTATTTTGTTATTCGAGTCAAGTAAGGAAACTGGCTTCCTTTTGTGTCATTCCCATCCTTGGAATTGCATTTAGTTAGCCACGAAATTCTACAAAACCAGAACCAAAGACATTTCAATAATTTCCTTAAGTATTTGGGAAAACCCAATTGTTCGGAGTTTGTGCAAATTTATGCAAAGCCAACAAAACCTGAGGATTTTCATAACAATTCCAGGACTAGATATTTTTTTACGAATTCCATAAAGGATAATGATATTTAGTTATCAACATATGAATGTATATCAATATTATTCAATAGCCGGCCAATAACTATCAGCACCACCACAACTTATGGTAATTTCAATGTTTATGTTATAAATATGAGCATAGAACAGCTATGGAGGCAATAATCTGCTTTCGGAAGATGACCGGAATAAGCTTTTTTGCAAACTTTTCTTTCGGCAGTCTCTTTGTCTCTTTTTTGTTGGGATAAAAAACTTTTTGGTATTTTTGTTGTCCGTCATATGAAGTTGGTGGAGAACTCACACATAAACAATAAACTCACATAACAGAAGCAGATACGTGACTTTGGATAATGTAGAAAGTCTTAAAACGGGCAATAACATTGTTGGAATCCAAATAAATTAAAAGTTTTTAAACAAAATTTAATTTAATGGAAATGAATTGAAAAGTTAATAAAAACCAGTAGGTAGGTAGATTTCATAAAGACATCTTCTTTCAGCCAGGTTGAATTAAGGCTATCCTCCTTAAACCTTCATTTACCCCGGCTGGATAGAAGATTTCCCCAAGAAAAACTAATTCAGCTGAGACAAGTTGTGGTTTTTCGCCCTTTGAATTCATTCGTTAGTTTAACCTAGTTTCCGTTCATCACACATCTGACCTATCTTCATTTTGTATCATATTCGTTTATCATCACAAAGACCAGAGCAATCTAACACTAAATAATAAAAGCAAGCTCTGGGTATTGCTATTACAGTTCACCTATTTTTCATTTTCAAATTATAATAAATATAATGCCTTAATATAACTACCCACCTCTAGTTTGCAGAGCGGGGGATGTGTTACACACGTTACGCAAAACATAAAAACCATCAAATGCCATTCCGAGAACATTTGAATAACGAAACGACTACCACAGAAACTGAATCTCCATAGAAAATAATAATAAATAAAAAACTCCTCAGGAAAAAAACTATCAGTGCGACATCATTTACAAACAACCAGGCAATGGATGTCAGTCAACATCCATTTAAGGCACTCACACACATACAAACAAAAAGGCATTACAAAATGTAATCTAGAAATGACATCATTTTATCCTTTCACAATCGCGACTGTACTCCCTGGCTCCCCAAGTCCTTAAATAAATAATGCCACTGATGCGCTGCCTAACAACAAACCACGATTTGCAAGAGGGTATTTTTCGCAATTCAACTATTCACCTGCTGGGATTAAAAAGTATAATGTGGAAAATAATGATGACGCTGATAACAACAAACAGCTGAAAAATAAAAAATACAGAATGATAGATGAATTGAAGTTTTACCATTGAAAGCATAAAGCACCTAAGCTGAATAGAATGCTTTTTTCAGAAAATCGAAATTTTAAAAATAATTTTTAAATAAGCCCACTGTGTTTGTGTTTTGAAATTGAAGTACACAATTTCTCCCCACCTCCTCGTAAATTTAACAGCAATGAAAATATGTTTCAACAATAAAAATGAATCTGCTAGAGAATTCATTCATATCGTTTACTCTGTGCTTTGCTGGATTATAGAGGAAGCGTAAATGAATGAAGTAGTAATCACAGTCGGGATTCAAAATGTTAGAAACTAACACTGCAAGGGAGGAGAGGCGTGCGATTGTTATGCACGGCTAACCAAAATAACAATTGCCAAAAAATTAAATTGCATTCTGTTGTTATAACTAAAATACAATAACCTTGCCGAGATCACAGAAAATAAATTTGAAATGCAATACATTTTCATATTTTTACGTATTTGATGAAAAAATAAGCAAATGAATTTTCAAGGCAATCGGATTTTAGGAACAGCTTTTTCAAATATAAATACAGCTGAGCTGAATTGAAGTTTTTGTAAAGAACGACTTTTAAAGCTCCTAAAGAAAGACTTTTTAAATAATACTTTTTTGTACTGAAGATTTCCTATAAAAATCACAATTCAGCTAAGCTGAATTCGAGATTTCGGAGAGAAATCACAATTTAGCTAAGATGAATTGAAGATTTCCTATAGAAATCAATATTCAGCTAAGCTGAATTGAAGATTTCCTATAGAAATCACAATTCAATTCAATTCAGCTAATCTGAATTGAAGATTTCCTACAGAAATCACAATTCAGCTAAGCAGAGTTGAAGATTTCCTATAGAAATCACGATTCGGCTAAACTGAATTGATGATTTCCTATAGAAATTACAAATCAGCTAAGCTGAATTGAAGATTTCCAATAAAAATTACAAATCAGCTAAGCTGAATTGAAGATTTCCTATAGAAATCACAATTCAGCTAAGCTGAATAGAAGATTTCAGCTAAGCTGAATTGAAGATTTCCTATAGAAATCACGATTCGGCTAAGCTGAATTGATGATTTCCTATGGAAATTACAAATCAGCTAAGCTGAATTGAAGATTTCCTATAAAAATTACAAATCAGCTAAGCTGAATTGAAGATTTCCTATAGAAATCACAATTCAGCTAAACTGAATTGAAGATTTCCTATAGAAATCACAATTCAGCTAAACTGAATTGAAGATTTCCTATAGAAATCACAATTCAGCTAAACTGAATTGAAGATTTCCTATAAAAATCACAGTTTAGCTAAGCTGAATTAAAGATTTCCTATAGAAATCACAATTCAGTTAAGATGAATTGAAGATTTCCTACAGAAATCACAATTCAGCTAAGCAGAGTTGAAGATTTCCTATAGAAATCACGATTCGGCTAAACTGAATTGATGATTTCCTATAGAAATTACAAATCAGCTAAGCTGAATTGAAGATTTCTTATAAAAATTACAAATCAGCTAAACTGGATTGAAGATTTTCTATAGAAATCACAATTCAGTTAAACTGAATTGACGCCTTCCTATAGAATTCACAGTTCAGATAAGCTGAATTGAAGATTTCATATAGAAGATTTCCTATAGAAATCAAAATACAGATAAGCTGAATTGAAGATTTCCTATAGAAATCACAATACAGTTAAACTGAGTTAAAGATTTTCTAAAGAAATCACAATTCAGGTAGGCTGAATTGAAGATTTTTCTATAGAAATCACATTTCAGCAAAGCTGAATTGAAGATTTCATATAGAAGATTTTCTATAGAAATCACATTTCAGCAAAGCTGAATTCAAGATTTCCTATAGAAATCACAATTCAGTTAAGCTGAATTCAAGATTTCCTATAGAAATCACAATTCAGCTAAGCTGATTTGAAGATTTCCTACAGAAATCACAATTCAGCTAAGCTGAATTGAAGATTGCCTATAGAAATCACAATACAGCTAAGAAGAATTGAAGATTTCCTATAGAAATCACAGCTCAGCTAACCTGAATTGAAGATTTCCTATAGAAATCACAGTTCAGCTAAGCTGAATTGAAGATTTCCTATAGAAATCACAATTAAGATAAGCTGACTTGAAGATTTCCTATAGAAATCATAATTGAGCTAAGCTGAATTAAAGATTTCCTATAGAAATCACAATTCAGCTAAGCTGAATTAAAGACTTCCTATAGAAATAACAATTCAGCTAAGCTGAATTGAAGATTTCCTACTGAAATAACAATTCAGCTAAGCTGAATTGAAGATTTCCTACTGAAATAACAATTCAGCTAAGCTAAATTGAAGATTTCCTATAGAAATCACAATTCAGCTAAGCTGAATTGAAGATTTTCTATAGAAATCACAATTTAGGTAAGCTTGAGTTGAAGATTTCCAATAGAAATCACAATTCAGCTAAGCTGAGTTGAAGATTTCTTATAAAAATTACAAATCAAAATAACAATTGCCAAAAAATTAAATTGCATTCTGTTGTTATAACTAAAATACAATAACCTTGCCGAGATCACAGAAAATAAATTTGAAATGCAATACATTTTCATATTTTTACGTATTTGATGAAAAAATAAGCAAATGAATTTTCAAGGCAATCGGATTTTAGGAACAGCTTTTTCAAATATAAATACAGCTGAGCTGAATTGAAGTTTTTGTAAAGAACGACTTTTAAAGCTCCTAAAGAAAGACTTTTTAAATAATACTTTTTTGTACTGAAGATTTCCTATAAAAATCACAATTCAGCTAAGCTGAATTCGAGATTTCGGAGAGAAATCACAATTTAGCTAAGATGAATTGAAGATTTCCTATAGAAATCAATATTCAGCTAAGCTGAATTGAAGATTTCCTATAGAAATCACAATTCAATTCAATTCAGCTAATCTGAATTGAAGATTTCCTACAGAAATCACAATTCAGCTAAGCAGAGTTGAAGATTTCCTATAGAAATCACGATTCGGCTAAACTGAATTGATGATTTCCTATAGAAATTACAAATCAGCTAAGCTGAATTGAAGATTTCCAATAAAAATTACAAATCAGCTAAGCTGAATTGAAGATTTCCTATAGAAATCACAATTCAGCTAAGCTGAATAGAAGATTTCAGCTAAGCTGAATTGAAGATTTCCTATAGAAATCACGATTCGGCTAAGCTGAATTGATGATTTCCTATGGAAATTACAAATCAGCTAAGCTGAATTGAAGATTTCCTATAAAAATTACAAATCAGCTAAGCTGAATTGAAGATTTCCTATAGAAATCACAATTCAGCTAAACTGAATTGAAGATTTCCTATAGAAATCACAATTCAGCTAAACTGAATTGAAGATTTCCTATAGAAATCACAATTCAGCTAAACTGAATTGAAGATTTCCTATAAAAATCACAGTTTAGCTAAGCTGAATTAAAGATTTCCTATAGAAATCACAATTCAGTTAAGATGAATTGAAGATTTCCTACAGAAATCACAATTCAGCTAAGCAGAGTTGAAGATTTCCTATAGAAATCACGATTCGGCTAAACTGAATTGATGATTTCCTATAGAAATTACAAATCAGCTAAGCTGAATTGAAGATTTCTTATAAAAATTACAAATCAGCTAAACTGGATTGAAGATTTTCTATAGAAATCACAATTCAGTTAAACTGAATTGACGCCTTCCTATAGAATTCACAGTTCAGATAAGCTGAATTGAAGATTTCATATAGAAGATTTCCTATAGAAATCAAAATACAGATAAGCTGAATTGAAGATTTCCTATAGAAATCACAATACAGTTAAACTGAGTTAAAGATTTTCTAAAGAAATCACAATTCAGGTAGGCTGAATTGAAGATTTTTCTATAGAAATCACATTTCAGCAAAGCTGAATTGAAGATTTCATATAGAAGATTTTCTATAGAAATCACATTTCAGCAAAGCTGAATTCAAGATTTCCTATAGAAATCACAATTCAGTTAAGCTGAATTCAAGATTTCCTATAGAAATCACAATTCAGCTAAGCTGATTTGAAGATTTCCTACAGAAATCACAATTCAGCTAAGCTGAATTGAAGATTGCCTATAGAAATCACAATACAGCTAAGAAGAATTGAAGATTTCCTATAGAAATCACAGCTCAGCTAACCTGAATTGAAGATTTCCTATAGAAATCACAGTTCAGCTAAGCTGAATTGAAGATTTCCTATAGAAATCACAATTAAGATAAGCTGACTTGAAGATTTCCTATAGAAATCATAATTGAGCTAAGCTGAATTAAAGATTTCCTATAGAAATCACAATTCAGCTAAGCTGAATTAAAGACTTCCTATAGAAATAACAATTCAGCTAAGCTGAATTGAAGATTTCCTACTGAAATAACAATTCAGCTAAGCTGAATTGAAGATTTCCTACTGAAATAACAATTCAGCTAAGCTAAATTGAAGATTTCCTATAGAAATCACAATTCAGCTAAGCTGAATTGAAGATTTTCTATAGAAATCACAATTTAGGTAAGCTGAATTGAAGATTTCCTACAGAAATCACAATTCAGCTAAGCTGAGTTGAAGATTTCCAATAGAAATCACAATTCAGCTAAGCTGAGTTGAAGATTTCCAATAGAAATCACAATTCAGCTAAGCTGAGTTGAAGATTTCCAATAGAAATCACAATTCTGCAGGGCTAAATTGAAGATTTCCAATAGAAATCACAATTCAGCTGGGCTGAATTGAAGATTTCCTATAGAAATCACAATTCAGCTGAGCCGTATTGAAAATTTCCTATAGAAATCCAAATTCAGGTAACCTGGATTGAAGATTTTCTGTAGAAATCACAATTCAGGTAAGCTGAATTGAAGATTTCCTATAGAAATCACAATTCAGCTGAGCTGAAATGAAAATTTCCTATAGAAATCACAATTCAGCTGAGCTGAAATGAAAATTTCCTATAGAAATCACAATTCAGCTGAGCTGAAATGAAATGAAAATTTCCTATAGAAATCACAATTCAGCTGAGTTGAAATGAAAATTCCTTTAGAAATCTTCAATTAAGCTAAGCCGTATTGAAAATTTCCTATAGAAATCCAAATTCAAGTAACCTGGATTGAAGATTTTCTGTAGAAATCACAATTCAGGTAAGCTGAATTGAAGATTTCCTATAGAAATCCAAATTCAAATATGCTAAATTGAAGGTTTCTTATAGAAATAGCAATTTTCTTTCCCACCATTTATCCCATTAGCAAATGCTTACATTTACTGTCTCTTTTCGGAATCTTCTAAGATTATCCCCTTGTTAACAAAGCAAAGATGCTATTAGCTTCAATAAACAATTCACAGAATAAACCTTAAAACGCACAGCTAAGCAAAAAAAAAAAAAAAACAATCAATGAAAATTGAATTTAACGCAATCAGAAAAGTAACAAAGAAAATTCCAAGGAAAAGTCAATGGTCTTTTCCCTTTATCTTGTAAGCTGGTCTCTGACTTTCTCCCCTGAGAGATAAGAATAAATATTTGGCCAAAAACTTGAATAATAAATCCCTTGTTATCCTTAAGCCAATCAAACACCTCTAACCAAATATTTATTGTGGCAAGCAAAGCAAGCTAAACGATAAAATTTTTACCGTTGTTTTTTAAATAAGCTGTCACTGGTTGAAAATATTCCCCATATGTTCTCCTACTCTTCCTTTTTGTTAAATTGACTTGAAAATGCAGCGGAAAGAAAAATCGTGCCCTAAAACCCAAAACGTCCAACAAAGCCAAACTACAAAACATCAGAACCTTAGGATATGAAAACCATGTCGACTTGTATTGAATTTTTAATAACCTACTTTTGTTCAATGTGTTTATTATTTGTTTTACTATTATTTCACTGTCTGTGTCTTTGGTTTGTTCTTGTGGGATTCTCCTTCGTGGTTTGCAATATTTTGGTTTTCACTTTTTTCCTGTTTTCTGACCCTATGTTGTGCTGTTGTGAAGTACAACATTTTTGGTTTCCACTAATTTTGAACCCCAAAGCAAAATGTAAAGGGACCTGCCGCCAAGGGATTTTTTCAAAACAAAAGACCCTCAACAATAAAAGATGCAAAATATGCAGACAGACAAATGCAAAATTATAAATAAAATAAAAACGATGGGAGACAGCCGTAAACAAAAGAAAAACAGAATACCAATGAAAGCGGCGGTTTTGTCTTCCATCTAAATAAACAATAGAAGACACCTAAAACAACTGTTAATCTTAATCCCCCACATTCTCTCCCTCTTCGTACAAAGGGTTTCTTTTGCATTTCCTTCATTGTTTTGTTATGTCTCAAACTAACACTCGACTTTTATGGTTTCTCACCATGTGAGCAAAGAACGTATAGACTCTCTTCTTCTTCTTCTCTAATAAACTAAATATGAATAATCATTTAGGAGGTCATTCTCCCCAAAAGAGCTCAAGAAAAAAAAAACAAAAAAACACCAGCTAGAGTGACCTAGGTTTAAATCACAACCATTGTTGAAAATATTTGTCGCCCTCTTCAACTAAATTGTCAGCTAAATGAGAGACAATTAATTGTTGGTAAAAAATTAATGACACAATTCAGTGAGAGTATTGGTACTCTTCATTGTCTTATCTCAATGTTATGTTATATTGTGTGTAAACGAATGTTTACCATCCAATTGTTGCATGTCAAAGCAACCGTAACTTTGTTGATATATCGTTGTATGTGTGTGTTTGTCCTTTTGTGCGTATGGTGAATGAATGGTAAATTAATGTGTACACGCTGCTTGATGCGTAAGGAAAAAAAGTAAATTAATGCTCCGTATTGTAGATCTGTGGTGCGTATAAGAGAAAATTGTCTCATATAGTCAGCCTATGAAATAAAGCACCAAATGATAAATCGTCGCTGGCTAAAATTAAACACAAAGACATTTAATATTCACTGTCTGGGTTCGAGGTAACATTTTATGGCTATTCTAATGAAATTCATTTTATGTCATGGTACCCTTGAGCTCTTCTAATTAATTAATGAATATCTAATGTTAACTCGCAAGGCCAGACACATTTTTTCACCTCATTTCCAATTTGATGTCACTTGTTAATTGATAAATGAATGCTAAATGTGTTAACAAAGCAGACTGGTAGTTGCTTAAATTGTATGTTTTCTCAAAAAAGGATTTGGTTTATCATAAAAAACAAGACAAATATTACATAAACATATAATAAGACTGGAAGTCTTTTTACGACATCAAGTCTTCTTTAAGAATATGTTACGTTCTAAAAATGAAAACATGGAACCTTCTACATGAAAACGTAGAGCTTTCGATATGTTTACATAGAGTCTTCTATAGTAAAACCCGAAGACTTCCACAGAGAGACATAAAATATTGTACATGAAGCCGTGGAGTCGTTTATATAACACGTGAAATCTTCAATAGTAAGACATGAAGTTTTATATATAAAGTAGATGTCCTTTGGGGTCATCAACTTTAGAATATATGACCTTTATGGTCGACTAGTGCAGAATACATATTGTTCCACCATTTATTTTACAGAAGGTCCAGTGTGAAACATCTTCTAAAATGAGTAATAATTCAATCCTTGTTATTTAAATTGTTGAATTGTCAATATTATACTACTTCTTAAACGAACTCTTTATTTAGTAGTAACTGTTTGTTTTCCCCTCTTTTTTTATTAAACGCACACATACACTTAAACAAAAACGACATAAGAAAAATAAAAAAAAATAATATATGGTGATCAACATAAAAACAAATTTTATTGATCATCATCGTCAACATCATAATATCGTTGTGGTTTGTTATCATCAATACCAAGGAAATCAACAATGCAAATCAATACCAATAAACATCTTCCTTAAATTCCTAAGAAAAAGAGAGGGAAAATCTCTTTTTCTTCTTTTATATTTCTATGAGTGTGCAAATTTAACCAATCTCCAATAAGATTTGTTATTGTTTTAAATTCATACATTTTTTTTCAATTTGAAATAACCATCAGAAATATAATCATTTGAGTTCATATGTGTATGTGTTCCGTCTGTCTCTGCCCAGCCAGCATTTTTTGGAAATTTTAATCAAATTCGATTCTTTTTTGATCCGACTGCACGATTAAAAAGCTGGAATATGAGCTCATTTTCTGATCATAAATGACTCCTTTGTCGGGAGGAAAACGTAACCTCAGGCGGCTCTTCTAAACAATTCACAAATGAGTCTTCCTCTGCATTAGTTTCGAGTCATTTTTGACCATTTTCTGAGTCTTTTTATAGTCATGTTTATAATCGTTTATGAGTCTTTTTGGAGTCATTTATGAGTCTTTTTATTAGACGAAATAAATAAAAAAAATTCTTTTTATTCTTTTTTGTTTTTTGTTTCTTTCCTTTGTTTTGTTGTCTTTTCTGCTTTGTTATTCCTTTTAATTATCCTTTATGTTGCGCGGTGATTAGTGTACTGCCTCTTCATTTCACTTGGCAAAACCTGAACATGTGTTGTGTTTGTCTATACTCTTAATGTTATACGTTACATTTATATAAAAGTTTTGTAGAAAGTGTATATGAGAATTATTTACAACCAAACAAAAGTAAAACAAAACAATCAGTTTTTAATCACCTAACTGTTCAAAATATGATCAGAAGATACATAATTATAATCACTTTTCAAACACCTGCATGACCCTTTTCTAATGAAGCATTTTTTTAATCTTCATGATGTCAAAATGTGACAACAAATAACGAAAAAGTAGTCACATTTTAAACGCCTCAATGATTTATTTTTGATTGCTACACATTTGTTGTTGTATTTTAAATTGAACTCTTTTTAATCATTACAGGGAGTCACTTTCGAGTCCCTTTCTGATCATACAAGTGACTTAATCAGTTTTTGATCACAAAAAGGACTCTCAAAAGACTCCACAATGTGATTTTTGAAAAAGTAATCATCCAAATGCTAGCTGGGTTTGTGTTTTCTTTCATTTGTGTAAATATGTACATAAACATATAATTTGAGATAATGAATAACCAAAAAAAGCTGATAAAGCTTTTGATATGCAAATTACTAGACAAGACAAACAAATATTAGATTACGGATGGATGAATGGATCGATGGATAGTTTATAAAAATCAAATGGAACAGAATATTTGTTATTGTGATGGCTTTCGAACCACATGACAATATCGACGCCTCCAAACAATAGTATGCTAAGTCGACTTAGCATGTTTTCCAGTTCTTTGCATTTTTATATTTAACGTCCTTTAACTTAAATTCTGTCAAATTTTGGTAATGATCGGACAATCCGAACAGAAGTTATAAAGAAATATTTACTTAGCATAGTACTGAAGGTCAAAGAAATTTCCAAACTTTGAGAGCTTCTCCTGCAAAACTCACTTTTTAGACTTAGCATACTATTATTTGGAGGTGTCGATATGAATAAGTATTATCAGATATTTTCAAATATGAAGATTATTGTTATTGGGTAGATATTGATTAGTAAATATAACACGATTTGGATTTGGAGAAGAATTTCTGAATAGAGGATAGCTTGAGGATCTGAGTTCAAACGAAAATATATGTCCTTGAAATATATATATGTCTAACATGTTTTGCTATATGCTACCATAATGCTTGATTTTCTTCGAAAGGTTTTATATGTAATGGCATTTGAATTTTTTTATAATTTCCTTTTTTATTTTATTTTTTCTTCTTTATTTTGAAGCACTTCCCCATTTTGAAAAATTTCTTCGTTTTCTTAATTTACATTTTTGTGACAATAAAAAAGTATTGCAAACAGTTTCACTCAATTGCAATTCAATCCAAATAAATATGAAAATCGATTGAATATAATACAATTTTGAAGTACTTTAAAACACAAAAAAAAAAAAATACTTTTGAAATGGCACACACAAGAACGTCCTGGCAAAAATGCATAACACTGAACAAAAAGAACTAAGATTTTCAAAGACGCAATATTGCAAATTGAAATGAGGGAGACTCTTTAAAGGCCTTATCTTTTTGGAACGTTGACTAACCTGAGTTTTAGCAGAGGTAAGAGTATCTTTCATTACAGAAAATAAAGGGCAAATGGGAAATTACTGTACAATGTATTCTCTTATAAATGTTTTGCAAGGGTTTTTGTAAAGATTTTTGATATCATCAGTCGAAAATTACATTAGACAATTTCCTTGTGACAATTGTCAGTTTGAGGAAAAAGGTAGCATATGGGACTTCTTACCTCTCAGCAGCAATTATCACCGACAATCTTAGAAATTTGCAAATAAAGCTGAAAATTTTTTCCAGCAAAGGCCCCCTCACAGGGCCACTTAATGTTATTCGCCGAATTGTTACTCCACTCTATCTTGTATTGCAACAAAATATCCGACCAACCACATTAGTATTCATTATAATTTTCATGAGTTTCTCTAATGAAGTCTTATGACAGAAAGTTTAACTTTGTTTATTTATGATGGCATTTCGCTCGTTTAACAAGTTCAGAAGAAATCGAAGACATAGTTAAGGAAGTCATTGTAGTTGTAAATAAAATTGCAAGTAGAATCTAGAAACTTTCAAATATTTGAGAGTTTTATTATATTTCATTAAATACCAAAAACGTGTTTGAAATATATTTAAAATCTGTTTTGCAACAAAAATTAAAATGAAATAAAAAAATACAAGGGTGGCATACAGGTAATCAAATATAGGCATTTATGAACCATACGCACCCGCACATACAAAAATATGCATGTTGCTTTGTTAGCTCCCCTCAGGTTCATTTACTCTCTGATTTAGGTGCCTAAGTTTGCTGCGGTGTCCATAACGGAGATTCCATCTAGGAAGGTATTCCCAGCATGGGTTCCCCCACCTACCGTGGATAAGGAACTTCTGCTGAGGATGCTGGAGCTCCAGAACCCAGGTCTCCTTACTAGGGACTGGACTGTAATGAGTCTAACCCCTTGTAAGGAGAATGGGGGGATGGATGTCAAGATGGCGATAGACTCCTCTGGGGAGGAGTACCTTAAGGTTCGTGAGGGAAAACTGAACTTTGGTTCAGGATGGGTTCGGTTCCGACTGATTCCACCTTACGAAAGTCAGTAGGAGTAGGTAGGCGGCAGGTGCTACGCATTTTGCAGATTAATCTGCATCATTGTAAAGCAGCTGCCGCCGAACTACTCCTGTCCCTCACGAACTCAGAGGTGGACATTGTTCTCGTCCAGGAACCTTATATATACAAAAATAAGGTCTCTGGACTGAACAATGCCAACTTCGAGGTCTTCGCATCGTCCGAAGGGGACAAGGTGAGGACCTGTGTAGTAGGTAGGAAGAACCTCAATCTAATCCTTCTAACCCGAGAAGGACGGACTTCTAACCCGAGAAGGACGGACTGGGGCAGGTTCACTGATCTGACGAACCATCAACTGTCACTCTCCGCAAGGATAGAAACAGTTGCTGAGCTTAACAGTAAGGTGTCCAACCTAACAGAAGTCCTTCTCCGCTGCCATAAGGATGCCTGTCCACTAACTTATCCCGGGAAGAAATCCCAACCGGTGTGGTGGAACAAGGATCTTGGCGAACTGCGGAAAAACACCAAAAAGTTGTACAACAGGGCGCACTCGACGAAACTTGACAGTGACTGGGAATCGTATAAAGCGAGCTTCACCAAATACAAGAGTGAAATCAAGCGCGCCAAAAAGAAGTCATGGGTTTGTTTCTGTGAGTCTGTAGAAGGGGTAAATGACGCTGCCAGATTCCGTAAGATACTCTCGAAGGACCCCAAATCCATTGGTAGTGTCAAAAAACCGGACGGCACGTGGACAGACTCAGGTCTTGAGACTCTAAACCTTCTAGCTGAGACCCACTTCCCTGACTGCACGGACGCCAGTAACCTTCACTATGAATGTGATAACTTCCAAGTCCAAGCGTCAGTGGACGAGAGCCTCATTGATAAGGTTGTAAGCAGAAACAAAATAAAGTGGGCAGTAAGTACATTCAAACCCTATAAGTCACCTGGTCCAGATGGAGTAATTCCTGCGATGCTTCATTTTGCCGCACCGCAGATATAACAAATTCTGGAGGAGATCTTTAGGGCCTGTTTGTTTCTTTCCTGTGTAGCAGATCTGTGGAAAGAGGTAAAGGTGACTTATATCCCCAAGGCGGGGAAAGCCAGTCACTCTGCACCGAAAGACTACAGACCTATCAGCCTATCCTCCTTTCTCCTCAAGACACTCGAACGACTGATCGATCTGGAGATTAGGAGCTTTGTAGAGCCTACATGAAAGGTAAATCTGTCGAAACTGCTCTTCATGAGGTCGTGGGTTTCATTGAGAGAAACATGGAGAATTCAAACTTTACCGTGGCGGCTTTCCTGGATATAGAAGGAGCCTTCAACAACGTAAAACTTGAATCCATTCATCTCTCGCTTAGAGCGGTCAACACCCCGGAAACCCTGATCTGCTGGATAAAGAGAATGCTGGAGAGCAGGATCATAAATTCCAGCATTGGGGAGTTGACAACAAGGAAGACAGTAACTAGAGGTACTCCCCAGGGAGGTGTACTCTCACCGCTGCTGTGGCTACTTGTGATAAACAATATTTTGGCGGAATTCGACAATCAGGGCATTAAGGTTGTCGCATACGCGGATGATGTAGTTATACTAATAACTGGCAAATTCTTGTCCACAATTTCGGAGCTTATACAAAGAGCCTTATCAAAGCTGTCCCGTTGGGCCACCTCAAATGGCCTTGGTGTAAATCCAACGAAAACAGAACTGGTATTGTTCACCAGAAAGCGTAAGCTCGGCGACTTCATACCACCAACATTGGATGGAGTGCAGTTACATCTATCTCCTGAGGCCAAATACCTGGGTACAATCCTGGATTCTCAATTGAGATGGAAAAGGAACGTCGAGGAACGGACGAAGAGAGGTATGATCGCACTCTATTCATGTAAGAATTCGATTGGGAAAAGTTGGGGGTTAAATCCAGCTATTATACACTGGTTGTATAATACTGTTGTGAGACCCATCCTATCCTATGGATGTCTTGTCTGGTGGCATGCGCTTCGACATAAGTCGAACTCTGGCAACATGGACAAGGTGCAAAAGGCAGCCTCGATCCTGATAACTGGAGCTTTTAGAAGTACACCACAAGCAGCTCTGAATGCGATGCTAAACCTCTTGCCCACGAGACTTAGCATCAATGGTCAAGCAGCACGTAGTGCCCTAAGGCTACATGAATTGAATCGTTGGCGTGACAGCACCTATGGTCATGCATGCATTCTTCGGGAGCTAGGGCCAAACCTTAGCTTGAATCAGCAGGGGAAGTTCAGCGACTACTTATCACCAATCCATAGATTTGATGATTTTGAGGTCGTTATCCCTAGTAGAGATGACTGGATCCGTAGTAACCCTCCTCTGGACGGTCTGGCTTTCCATACAGACGGTTCCAAGATGGAAGAAGGTACCGGAGCTGGCGTCTACTGCGAGAAGCTTTGCCTCGAATACTCATATAGGTTGAACAGCGACTGTAGTGTTTTCCAAGCAGAAATCTTCGCGATCAAAATGACCGCAGAGTTGATAAAAAGTCTGGATGCTGAAATCTTTGAACCGGTGACTATCTTCGTTGATAGTCAGCCGGCTCTTAAAGCCATCAATGCCCCCAATATCAAGTCTGAGGCTGTTCTTGAGTGTAGAACTGCTTTGGCGAACCTCACTAACGCTGTCCGACTCTGCTGGGTACCCGGACACTGTGACATTGTGGGAAACGAGAAGGCAGATGAACTGGCAAGACAAGGATCTCAATCAACAAGTCAAGCTATCACTGATTCTATCAAACCACCCATATGTCACGTTTTTCGGAAGGTGGAGACGTTCTTTGAAGAACAAGCCAAGGAACTGTGGCATAATGAACCAAGATGCAACGTGTCAAGGGCCATTTGGCCGAATCTTTCAACAAAGAGAACAACTTCACTTTTAAGTTTGAGTAAATCAGAAATCAGGGTATTGACGGGAGTCATTACCGGCCATTGCAACATCCGAGCTTTTATCGGTAAATGGGAAGATGATGGCGTGGACTATTGCAGGCTCTGTGAAGATGAGGAGGAAACGGAGACGATCGAGCATATTTTATGTCGTTGCCCGATGTTAACTCGAAAGCGATATAGATTAACAGGAATACGCTTTCCTCCAAGCTTAACCTTCTACTCAAACATGGAACCAACAATCATACACAACATCATCAAAAATCTGAATTGGCTGGGACGGCGCGACCCATAAGCGTAACTACTTCTCTAAAAGTTTTTTCCACCATCGCCAAATAAACCACCCTCTCTTTATTTATTATATCTTCATTCTCTTTTATAATTATTTCATTTATTATTACTTTCCAAACAACACCCCTTTTTTCTTTATTTTTCTCTTTTCTTGTCTTTTCAGGTAATTCTGAACCTCTTTTTTCCTTATGGATGATGACAATGGACCGAAAGGTCTCCGAGTGGCGTAGTCAATATACATATATATTGACTACACATCCCCAAACCTAACCTAACCTAACCTAGGTGCCTAAGTTTAATTACTATATAGTAGACGACCCGTAGGAGGTCTCTAAAGTCGGCAGTGGGCCGCCTACGCTATAGTACGCGAATCTATAACAGAGAACCAATCTACAGTAGACTGTGACCCATCTACTATGTAGTAAAGCCTTTCTTTAAAAAATTATCCTCACTGATAACATCATCAACACAGTGTGCAACTATGGAGTGAAAATTAAATAGTTAATTTTCATGAAACAACCTGCAGACAGTGGTAATATATTTCATTGTCCTTGGTATGCAGTCGCCAGTAAAGGTGCAATTTAGCCTTTACTTGAAAGCGATATGGAAATCGTGAAATTTAGCAGAAAATTGAGGGCAATTGTAAAATGGGGTAAAATAGAGTAATGGAAGAGAGTATGTGAGTCTGCTTCTCTTTTGCTCTTGAAGGTCTGCATTTGTAACATTTATATATTAAAATGTAATTTTAAAATGATGAAGAAAGTAGCTGCGGCGGCTGCTGTGTTAATATAACTGACATGCCTTACAGCCATACACATAGCGCAAATCTATACATATGTAGTACATACGTAAATATTACCCTGCAAGCAAAAACTATCGCGGAAGTGACTTAGGCGTGTCGCCCAGGGCGATGAAAACAGTCGCGGCGATAGTCGCAGAAGTCACCCTGAAGTGACCTCCGTTGTGAAGAAATGCACCACGCCGGCGTGTCGTCTTGGAAGTCACTCCAGCGACACTTCTAGAAGATCAATTCCGCGATAGTTCTAGAAATTAAAAAAATATTTATTTTTTATTTTTTTCTATTTATTTTTATTTAAATTTTTGTATTTTTATTTTTTTATTTCTCTTCTCTTTTAGAGAAATTATTCTTTGCAATTTCCGCCTACATTAATTTTGTCATTTTAAAAATGTGATGTTTTGTTGCCTGACTTGGGAAGCGAACCTGGACCTTCAGAGTGCAAAGCGAGTATGCTTACCACTGCACCACCGTTTCATGTAACCATCAGATAGAAAATGTTCTATATTTGTTCAAATGTGTTGAATAATTAAATAAATGTAAACAATCGCCTTGGAAGTCACCCAGAAGTCACTCCGAAGTGTCGGCATACGCAATAAAACGTAATCACAATGAGGCTATAGAAATTGTTTGTGTAATTCACCAATAATCTTCCTCGGCGTGTCTCCGGAGTGACCTCTTAGGCGAGGGAGTGCGAAACTCACTTCCAATTGCTGGCAGGGTATGTACATGTAACAATCATATGTCTGCATATGTTTTATTCTGTTGCATTTTTGTTGTTGAGAGCCAGAGTATACAAATGGAAATGATGAGTGTGGCAAATATTTTTGAATGTGTTAAATCTTTTTGGATTGCTGTTGTTGTTGCAGTTCCTTTTCCTTTCGCAGGTCGTTGAAATGTGTTTAATAGGAGAAATTTACCTTTTGATTCTTTTTTCCTGTGTGTTGGTGAATGAATGTTCGCGTTTAACTGTTGTTCTTGTTAAATAAAACAATACCAATACTATCATGAACGTTATTGTGGTTCTTGGGTGACTGTCTGGGATGAATGATTGAAGGATGGAGAGTAATTTAAAGGAGATTGTTTTTTATGAATATTGTCTGAACTTACAGCACTTTTTTAAATGATTTAAAGTTTTTATTAATGTAATGGAATTACATTGTTGTAATTTAATAGTTTGAAACATAAAGCTTGAGATAATGTAGCGCTATATCACAAGTTTATTGACGTTAATATAAGCAAGATGAACTTCATAATGGATATTATGAAATTGCCATTTGAAATATATTGTGAAAGTTCCCTTTGAACAGAAAATTTCTCAGCGTGACTCTTGTATGATTCCTAGGTTGATCAGACGAATCATAAATGCTGTACATGATAAATGATAAAGGATTTCAGGGTGATAGGATCAGCGCAATCTATCTGAAAGAAGTGAAAGTATAGGGTCATTTAAATTTTTCTTTAAAGCGGGCTACACATTTTCAGTGTTGAATGACAGTTCCCTTAATGAGTTTACTAAGAACCGAAAATAAAATTTTCGCCATAGGTGAAGTTTCTGAGATATCGCGCGATGAAGTTTTTAATTTTTGCCTATAATACTTGGGAAAATAGCTACATATCTCTGTTTGGCGTTGTTGTAGCTTCGTTTTGACATGACATGTCTTCAGTCAAATCTATTGTCGAATTTTTGTAGAACATTTCTTTCTTCTAAGATTGAGATTTTCTAGCAACCAAATATTCAACAAAAAAGTTGCTCATAAGATTTTAGGTACGGTTTTCATTGACAACTAATCGATTTTTTTCCCGTTTTCATTGTCATATGTATTTGACATATATTCGGACTTGGTTGAGAATTAAACAATTTTTTTTTCTGTTTATTCGTTATTGGTTATGTAGACATGCCTATTGGTTATTGTATATATAGACATATGGGGCTTTCATCTCCAAAAGAAATTTGTTACCCCCCAGACTTTGAGTTCAATTTTGTGTCACAGTGTAATCAAAACGACAGTCGTACCATCGATAGTTTGCCAGGTCTACCTACCAACAATTCATAAACATGTATGTATGTATGTCATTCTTAATTCCCTGTTAATCGCATATGGTTATAGTATTTTGATGTTCATTGTTCAATTGTCGTTATCTAATTGCCTCTCAATTCTTGTGGCAAAGTTGTTTCTCATTTGGAACATTTTAATTTTCCTCGTAATCCGAAAACATAACATTAGAATTGCAAGTCATTTGGGATGGTTGGCAATAAATGCGCTTTCGGAAAATTAAATACACTATTATGGTTCATGTCACATATTGTTGTATATTATTGTCCTGGGGATTCGGAAGATAATATTTCTCTAGCAGGGACGTAGGAAGAAGGTTGAGTGGTAAATAACATTGGATGTTCTGATTTCTTTTAAACACTAAGCAGGTTGTGTAAAATCCATTTTTGAAGTTCTGGTCCTCAGATTAATCTTTGGTCCTTGAATTAGTGTACGATTTAGTAATAAACTGGTACAGATTCTGATCTCCCAGTTTTTCCAAAACATTTAAGAATTATCTGTTTCAACGTTTCAATATTTCCCACTAAGTCCTCCATGAAAATAATTTAAACTACTACCCTGACTATATTCATGGGTGTCTTCTTAACCATTGCCAATAAAGCCATCTGGCTGACATAGCTAGTAATAAACAAACCGTTGACGATGTTCATGGATTTCAAGTGGAGTTTTATTTCATTCTATCCATTCAAACATCCATCGTTTTTAGCCTGAGGGTAACATTAGGGGAGGTTGTAATAAAAGAGTTAAAAGTACTTCATTGTGAAACCACATTGCTAATAAACTAAAAACGAGTCGTTTACATCCAGTTTTTTGGACGACAGGGGCTTCTTCATCATAAACAGGATGAAGGATAAATCTACCAAATAACGCGAATTCGTC
Organism: Musca autumnalis; assembly: GCF_047663935.1. Classification (NCBI taxonomy): domain Eukaryota; kingdom Metazoa; phylum Arthropoda; class Insecta; order Diptera; family Muscidae; genus Musca; species Musca autumnalis. Next base: position 201,607,686 of record NW_027412088.1, read on the forward strand.
AAATAATTGAAACTATCCTACGCCCTTAGTTAGATGCACTAACATGTACGCTCGTTAAGTTTCACGTACAACCCACATACATACATATATGGAGAAGCAACAGGAAACAATACATAGCTTAATAATTGAGCTGTACATTTGTAGTTTACGATGATAGGCACTTGATGAAATGTGTAGGATGTTTGTTAAATCGCTTTAATATCTCGCCCAGTTCATAGGACATTTGCAAACAGCTACAATAACAACAACTCCATTAGTGTTATGACCCAAAAACAACGATGGTGAATGTTAATAATTGGCTTATAAAGTTCAGTTGTAAATTAAATTATCGAACATGAATGAAATAAATTAATGTGTTAAGTTTAAAAGCACTAGGTGTCGACTCTAAGGGTCATGTACGATCCTAGGGGCCATCCTATCAATAGTTGGCAGCACCTAGTCTACTATGTCTCTAGGGACATCTATTTTTTTTATTTTACTCTATAGTAGACGAAGCTAGGGACAGCAGAAGAGCCTAGGGGCCATATACTGTACAGTAGATTAACATAGGGGTCATCACTGTAAAGTAGACGGCCAAAAGTGGTTCAGTAATTGATTTTCCTGGCCAAAACCCCCAATTTTTGTTGTCACCGATTGTTAATTTCTATATGGGATTAGATAGTAAACATATTGAAACTAAGGAAACCAAAAAATTAGTTCAAAATATTGGAAGGTGTGGGCGTAGCGTCCTCCTAGAGACCATCCTTTTTCGCTATTTAGGAAAATATGTCATATTTGCAAATTTTTGGAGAATACCTATTTATCGGAAACTATAGCAGATATTGTGTTAAATGTTTATTTGTTAGGTAGGTACGATTGTTGTCTTTATGAAACGTTTCGATACAGGGACGTACGCAGGGGGGGGGGGGGGGTACAGGGGGCCTCAGACTTTAAGGTTACGAGATTATATACACTAGGATACGAAACAAATAGGTCTCATCAAAATAATGATTTTAGACTCCACATATGACTCCACATGACGGAAGTACTTACCACCGTCCGTCCGTCTGTATCTCTGTTTGTCTGGCAGGTTGGAACTCATGATAACTCTCGAACGGATCAACCGATTTGGTCCAAGATATTGATCTCGTAATGTTTTGTCCAAATTAAATTTAAGTTATATCGGTACCTCTGCCATAAAAGTTAAAAAATGTTAACTAAAATGGTCGAAGGGACTAACCGATTCAGTCTAAAATCGAACCTAGTATGGACTACCTAGTTCCACTCGCAAATTAACTTCCAAAAGTACATCAAGTTTTTTTGGACAACATCTTCAGGTCCCTCATACAAGTCTAACATAACTGCAGTTTAAAGACTGTTCGAGGATCCTTTGGACATTTTGTAGTCCTGTTTACAGCGATATCCTATTTTTCGTGGACAAGTTCATGCTTCCTGACAAAAATGTAAATACTACGGTGACCAACTAAAATAGATTATGGGCGCGGTAACTATCGAGAGGAGTGTCTCTCAAAATAAGATCCGTTTCCAAAATTAATTATCTTATTATTAGCGAATAATTATGTGGGGTTCAATAAGGATCGATTGTTATTTGTCAAAACTATATAGAACTAAGTCCATCAAAGTATTTGTCATCGAGTCCAAAAACTTCTAATCCTACAATTAAGAAGAACAAAAATTATAACGCTTCTTTTGTAACATTATATTAAAAGTAAAAATAATCCTGGAATCAGACTCTGTCTCCTCCTGTAAATAACATTGTGCAACATTTTTAAGGTAATCTTATGCACACAATTTGAAGTGAGGATTTTGTGAAAGTACAGATCCAAAATACAGAAGCCCTAGTTGCGTTTTGTTGAGTCAGATCCAGCTCGGATAATCCAAACATTGTTAAATATTGACTTTTTAAACCAACTCGGGGCTATATCTCTGAAACCAATGAAAATCTTTTTCTGACCTCTGAAGCAAATTTATAGATAAGGGCGAGACCAAGGTAAATTTATATCAAGTATATGCATGAATTACAACAACTAAAAAATTTACAAAAACAACATTGTTGTTATTGAAAATTAGTTGTCAAAAATATATATTGAATATTAGGGTCGTTCCAAAATTTTTTTTCAGGGAAGACATGAATACATTTTGAAAATCCTCTGAAATAGAACACATTTGAATCAAAATGTAAATATAAAGCATACAGAACTGTCGTAATTCATTGTTATTACACGTTTGCGGTGAAAAGAATAATTTTATGGTAGCAAATTTCGAAGTTTCAAATTTCATGAGTAGACGCTATTACATTTTGAAAACTAAATTTACAAAAAAGTAAGAATACAGCAGGTTGTCACTTCTACCTTGTATAAATATGCCTTGGGCCAGACTAAAATATTTGGAGAAATAATGAACTGGAAGTACATTTATTGCCTCAAATGTTATAATATATCTAAAAATTCCATAATTTGTATACATTTCGCACCATATCTCCAAAACTGTTAAATTTTTTTAATGTTTTCATTTGGAAACATATCAACTACAGACGATATTCTTAAAAATAAAGCTAAGATCATCGAAATAGTGAAAATCTTGCTATAGCAGAGATAACGGAAATTCTTTGTGTTTGTAAAATTCTGCGATAAACCATAACGTGGACCTATATGATTATACTCTATTTTCAATTCTAAATATCCTACTCTGCAAATATTTAAAATTGTATTCTAAATATTATGAATTCTTTCTATTGAATTTATATGCTATGTATCAATATTTCATAAAAAATACGAAAAATCTAATTTACATGTAGAATAGAATATGGGTCAAAATCTCCAGTCAATCGGTAACAAAATTTACCGAGATATGAGATTTCGAAGGGAAACATTTATTGTGTTTTGTATCTAGCATAGAAACTAAAAACGTATTTTCCTCGAAGAGGCACTTTTGAAAGCGGTGGCCACTGTAGCTCGAAAACGGATGATCCGGTCTTTATATGTTTTTGTAGGACTATTATACACATAAAGCATGTGATTAACCGAGAGAGTCTTTAAAAAACTGCAAATATCAAAAACTGAAAATATCAAATTTTTACAGTTTTTTATTTTTATTAAAATCGAAATTTCGATTTTAACTTTTCAAAATTTAAAAATTTTTTTTTAATTCCGTTTCGATAATGGACAAGATTATTAGGTTCGTAATGATCCCACAAAAATATATGCTGATCGGTTTATTCTTTTTCAAACTACAGTGGGTACCGTAAACTGCTTTAGTAAAAACAGTGCTTTCTAGGCGGGCATTTGTCAAAAACATTTTCTCAAAAAAAAAAAAAAAAAAAAAAAAAACACTGTGCAACACGAAAATTATTAACCCTATTCTGACACCGCAGCGTGATAGAAGACCAAAAAAGAGAGGACACGTGTCTCGCCGTTTTTTCGTATATCATCAACTTTCGCGGTTATAGGCCTCCAAAAATCTGAGGCTTTGATGTAAAAAGGGTCATTTAGTCAGGGCTATATCTTCTAAACCGTTAGAAAATTTGAATTTATCTCAGAGGCAAAGTTGTAACTCTTGCCTTAAAGAACAAAAATTGTGAACACATCAAACTTCATCTGCAAGGCCAAAATCGCTATGGTCACATTTTTTTAAAATTTCGTCTCAAGTTTTGTTATATAGCTATCAAACCGATCAAATTTGAAGCAAACAACCGTTTACTGTAGAAACAGATCTTAATGGCCAAAATAGCAAATCAATTGCGATTTTTATCCTCTTTTCTCGGCTTCTGCTCCACAGATACTAAACTGTTCAAAATTTAAGGAAACAATCAACCACAATAATGTAACAAAGACATCAATAAACAACTTTCTGGAACATACGAAATGTCTATGAACGGTTATTAATGGTAAAAATAGCAAAAATCTTTTGAAAATATCTAATTTTTATACTTTATTCCCCGACTCTGGTCCAAAGATACGCAACCGCCAAAAAATTAAGGATACAGTTAACCACAGAAATGTACTGATGCCTTTGCTAAAATATTGTGGTTGATTGTTTTCTTGAATTTTGATCGGTTTAGTATCTATGGAGCAGAAGCCGAGAAAAGAAGTTAAAAATCGAAATTGTTTTTCGTATCAATACGATCAAAAACGTCATTAGAGCAATTAAGAGCCAACAATACAAAACACTTAACATATTTTTAATGTTTAAATCATCTGAATCTGTTTATATTCACTTGTAATGGGAGACATAACGCTTGAGTAATATTGCTGGATGCCAAACGGTAACTAAATCACACTCCCACTCACACAAACATGTGGTTTGGAGGCGTTCTTCCTCATGCATGGGGAGTTGAATTAGAGTAGTGAAAAAGCGTAATGCTTATCTGGTCTCTATGCTCTCTGCACCTTTCGTGGATGATTAATGTTTTGTGGTATTGTAGGAATTAGGTTTGAATTAAGTTCAAATCGAGAATTTTAGATTAAGTTTATATGCATAGGTATTCTCACTAAATAAAAAATGTTGGGATTACTGTCGTGTTTTAGCTTTGTTGTAATATAACATTTGTTCAGTCTGTACGTTGTGTAAAGGGGCAAAAGTTGTCATTGCTTAACTTTTGTCGTGTAATGTGTCGTTGTAGACATACATTCTTCGTAAAGGAAGATAAGAGATGGGGAATAGTTTTCACTTCACTAAGAATAGGTTTTTTGTTTTTCTTCTAGTCTTTTTTGCCATTGGAGGTTTCCAAACTGCTTTCTATTGTTAAGTTTTTTTCCCAAATTGTCAATGTGTTAAAGTTCAGATTTTTGCAGATGTCTTTTTGTTACGATGTGTGTGCGTGTAAATATTGTAGGACTTTTCTATTTATAACTGTGGATAAATAAGTGTGGGTACTTTTGTTGTTGTTTTACAACTTTTATCACTTGTGGATTTCTGTGAGATTTTTAGGAAGGGAATGAAGTACATAAAGATGTATAAACTCATACACACTAGTAAAATTAGTCTTGTTGCTGTTCACCTGTATTGCCACAGGTATATCTCTTTTAGGTTCAGCAAGGATTAAACAATTGTGTTGGTCTGTAAATAATTAATTTGAATAACAGAATTTATTCTTCTTCGGATTTAAGAATATATGACGTTTGTCGGAAAATATTGGATGTAGAAGGTTTAAGAAAATGACGAATTTAAAACAAATGCATTTAAGGGATATTTCATCTGTAATGGCGTTACATAATGTTTTCCTTATAGGACTCCTCCACAGTCTACCCGAGATCCTAGAAAGGGTTTCTCTCAATAATCTTATTCTTATAGGAGATATTTTCTAAAGGAGACATTCAGATGGTATTTTTATCAAAAGAAGATCTCTAAAACATCTTCTGTCTATAGGATAACTTCAGAAGTTTTTGTATCCATAGGAGACCAACGGAATATATTTTACATATAGGAAAACTTCAATCGATTAAAAAATGTCTTAAGGTGTTCTTCTGTTTGTAGGAAGCTATCTGCATGCTCTGTTTTCTGTTTTGTATCTATAGAAAAACTTCAGAGGGTCACTTCTACAGATAAAGTTCTCCACAAGTTAACTTTCTATGGACGGGTTTCTGCCATAGGATTTTAAAAGGTTTTCAATCTATCTGCAAGCGAGCTTCAAATTCAACTTTTACGAAAGAGAAAATCTACGGAAAGCGTTTTATTGGTAGGGGACCTGTGCAAGGTCTTCTATCTATTGGAAGCCGGTAGATGTTTTTTCTCTTTTGAAGATCGGAAAAATGGTTTCATATTGGTCACTGTTAAGTTCTCGTCTATATATAGGGAACTTTCAGATCATTGAATTCCCTCCACTTAAATGACTCGCTCCAGATCGCATATAAGGACCAATTTTCACCGCCTATAAAACACCCCCCAGAACATCTATGAAGGCTCTTACCTGCTTGTTTATAAAAACTCCATTCAACTCTATAAAGACTCCCTCCGCTCGACTGTAAAGATCGCCTATCATGATCATATGCCCGTTTCCTATAAAATTTTCCTTATGGTTAAAATAGAATGCCAAAGGGTCAATTAAAATGCAGGGCCAAAGGGCCAGTTAAAATGCAGTGCCAAAGGGTTAGTTAAAACGCAGTGCTAATGGAGTGCATATTTCCGGGGTCATGCTCTTGTAAAAAGAATGATTTAAAATGCATAATTTGATGCACTTCCAAATCACTTGTACATACATATAATTTAAGGAGGCAAACTTTTTGCTGGAATGTAATGAAGCTTTATAGACACATGGCATTTCAATGTGCAACAACAAAAATAACTTCACTTACAATAACGAATGATTAGTCACATCCAATTAACCAAATCCCGTAACTCAGCAGAATTTCTGTGGTTTTTTTGTCAATTGATTCTTTTGGGATTTACGAATAAATTTTAGTTTTCACAGCCAGGATTTGAAATTTTCTAGTCATATTGTTCGAAGGACAATAATAAACTAACAAAGGTAGACAATAAATTTAAAAATAATTTTTGAAATAATAATTACATGTGAAGTAGCCAAAGGTTGTGTTGAATTACTCGCCTTGGCTGTCATCTGTTATTGTGTTCAAATGACTTTAATAATATCCATACTCTTGCATAGATTTAAGAAAAATTCCTCACCCTCTCTCCGCCTTTAAAAAGGACTGTTAGGCTATCGCCAAGGTAACCAAAATATCACGTAAAGGCGACATTAGAGTCGCCAATAAAATTCTTTTTCTTTTCCAAAGAATAAAAGTCACAACAAAACTTTAATCCTCCGCTGAAGCTGTTAGTTGATCCAAAAATGTTGAGAGTTCTCCAGTTAATTTGAAACTGAATCTCATTGGAATCTTTTTGAAAGTTCGAGCGAAAGCAAATATCTTGTAATTTTGTCCCATTTAGAAGAAGACCGAGCTGTTTGAAAATCTAACCAGAGTTTGACTGAAAGAAAAGTTTTTCTGTTAATGATAATTATTGTTAGAATTAACTGGCCATTGTGGCGAATGCATATTATTAACTTAAAATCCCCACGTACAACAAAGCGTATGATTATTTCTTTTATTAATTATCTCCTTAGAAAACTATTATCACAGAACTCATTAAATAAATTCTAGAATTTTTTGTTTTAAATTGAGTTGTAGATGCATAAGCATTTCTCCAGAGGCCAAGGCTTATCGAGCAACGACAATTTATCGAATTGATGATGACTTTATTTATTATGAAGTAGCTTTAACTCATTCAGTGAATGGATCAGAGATCATCAATGAGTTACTTGTCCCCGTAAGCCAATTGTGCACGCACAAGTTTTTTGGGCCTTTTGCTTTTTTAATGCGTGTGTTTTCTTGCACTCTGTATTTTTTCCACCATCACCAAAAATACTTGCGACGCATCAAGACCGTTGCTTGTGCGTAATAAGTAAAACAAGTATTCATCATATTTTGCACTGTTACAAAACTCGCAATCGTAGATAGTTTGCCAAGTGACTTATGAAGTGGAAGCACACACACAACATTACAAAAAATAAACATTTCTAATTTTATTTTTTGTTGTTTCGTTTGTGTGTGATTTTCTTTATTTGCTTGGAATGTTATGCGTGCTTTCGAATGCTGTTCTAACCTTTGAAAATCAGTGTTAGAAAATTATTTTTGCTCTCACTCTCTCGGAGAACATAAGACAAACGGTTGAATTACAAGGGTTGAAAACAACACTTGATGTGCGATGAGCAAGAAAGTAAAACAGAAAATGTAATTGCGTATTTAAAACTACTTGGCAAAGCATACGCAAGTGTCAAAAAATATCCATTTTTAAATAACTTATTTTTTGAGTGGCTAGCCACACTCGTACATATTTTGAGAATGGCAAGCAACACTTGCATTTATTTTTTAGAGTAGCAAGCCGCACATACGCTTGTTTTTTTGCATGTGGCTTATGAGTGTCAAAATCAGCTACTTACGCAGTTCTCTGGAATGGATGAATGAAGTATTTATGTAAAAGTGTGTGTGGGTAAGTGTGTTTTGCATCCTTGTAGAAGTACGGTTAATGAGGGTGCAATTAAAACATATTTATGCTCCATTACGAATGATTATATTTGTATTGAGATAATCGCAGGCAGTCTTCAGGTTTTCTCGGTACTCTGCGAATATTTTATTACAGCACAAGTATGGGATAAAGAGTTGAATGTATTATTAAAAAAGCAAAGCTACAAACTTATTATGTTTATAAGGTTATTAACACGAATAAGAAAAAGACAAAGAGTTTTTATTATTTACCAAAATATTTGCACTCTATAACACCTAACATTTTTATCCAGTTAAGAGCAATTCATTTTGTTTATTTGCTTCGAATCTAAGGGTCTTAAAGCTAAACAAAAAAACAACATTAGCAATTCATTTAATTTACTTCATTTACAAGTTTTGGACACCTTAACTAAGTTTCCATTTTAAAAATGGAACTTTGGGGAAATTTGTATTTGTGTCTTGAAATAACTGCAAATTATTAAATGTCGAAGAAGTGTTTTAGTGGGGGAATATACCGAAAAAGAGTTGTGCAGAACGAACAGGTTACTTTGGAACAGTCTTGACATGTATCAACAAAGTTTTGGACAATTCAGTTTTGTGAATAGATTTAATGCCATGGCAGTTAGTGCTTTCCATCTTCCACAATTTTGTAAATTGTAACCTTAAGACAAAAAACTCAACCACATTCCCCACAATTTTAAAAGTGGAGAACACAATTTTATAATTTTTAAAACATGTTGTGCCCCTTGGCGCATAAGTATTGGCAACACGTATACGTTAGCGTTATGACTTTTTTTACAATCTCATATCTCTGCATAATTGCGTGATGAGTTTCTACATAAGATTACATAAAATCTTAATTATAAGGTGATTCGGTGAAAAAACCGCACACATTAAATGATTTTAAAATTTGAATTTATCAGAATAATGGGCAAATCACTGTAAGCAGATATATAGTTGAATTTAAACTTTGGAGCCACATGATATAACAAACTGACGTAGCATTTGTTTCTCACTAATTTCCTTTAATTATGAGAATAATAATAAACTAAAAAGTAATTTTCTTTAAAAAGTAAAAAACTAGAAAGTAATTTTTCATGAAGGAATCTCTCAAATAAAACGCTTGAATTTTAATAAAAAAATTGTGACACTGTCAAACCGCAAGCATTTTATTTGAGAGATTCCGTCATGAACAATTATTTTCTAATTTTAAGTGCATTTATAAATAAACACTGTAACTTAATTTTTTAATTATTTTTTATTTTTAACTTTTTACAAATTACAGTCAATTTAGGCCGAATTGCCTGAAATCGAGTGGTGCCGTTGTACGGGGGCTACACCAAAATCTGTCCCATGTCCAAGTTACAGCCAATTCGGACTAAAAATTAAGAAAAATCCTGAAAACTCCTGAAATCGGGTGGCACCACTATATGGGGGCTATAGGAAAAAATGGACAAATATTGGTTTTGGTTTGATATTCATATGTTGTCATCCAAATCTAAAAATTGTGCAAAGTTTCAGTTCAATTTGTCAGCTGCAACTGTATTAAAAATGAGTTACTAGATTTTAACTAAACTGACACCAAAGCAAGTTAAATAAAGCAAGTTAAATAAAACGCTTTTTATACCCTATACCACAATGTGGAAAAGGGAATTATAAGGTTGTTTTGGTAAAAATTCAAGTAACACCGCGAAATATTCGTCGGAGACCCCCAATGTACCAATCTTCATATCTCGACGAGATAAAGCGATTTTGAGATGTGTGTCCGTCCGTCCGTCTGTCCATTATAAATTGTAAACACGCTCCAGGCCGCAATTATGGACCGATCGTCACGAAATTTTGTATGGAGGTCGGGTTCTGATCAGAATAGATCCCTATTCTTATTGGTGATGATCGTGAAATATTTAGCGGGTGAAATGGACCAAAAACATAATATTTATCCAATTTTCTAGCGGCTCTGTAGGTCTCAATAATGGTCCGATCAACGCGTAATTTTAAATAAGGTAAGAGTATATCACAAAGGAGAAGCTTGCAATTTGAGATGGCGAACGAATAATATTTAGAGGGTTAAATGGACCAAATCTTTTGTGTGGAAATTGTGAAAAATTTTAATATACAGCATATATCTTAAATAATGGAAGTGACATTCCGGACAAGTGAGATATACTTCAAAGTGGAACGCTTGACCTTTTAACTGATGCCAATTATGTTGGTGTGCATGATCAGATAACAGAGTTACAGCCTAAAATATTCCGTTATTTGTTTATAGTGTAATAATAAACTCGCTGAAAGTCGCAATTATACATCAATAGTCACGAAATATTGCACCGGGTAGAAGTACAGGTCGAAAAAGATGCCAAAAATTTTAAATGATGATCTGATATTCTTTAGCGGGTGAAATGGACCATTACTTTTGTATAAAAAATATAATTTTTTTTGTCGATATTTTAATTCCTTGAGGACATATATATTTCGCAAAGTAGCCTACATATCGACGCCTCCAAACAATAGTATGCTAAGTCGACTTAGCGTGTTTTCAAGTTCTTTACATTTTTATATTTAACGTCCTTTAATTTAAATTCTGTAAAATTTTGGTAATAATCGGTCAATCCGAACAGAAGTTATAAACAAATATTGACTTAGCATAGTACTGAAGGTCAAAGAAATTTCCATACTTATAGAGCTTGTCCTGCAAAGCTCACTGTTCAGAATTAGCAAAACTATTATTTGGAGGTGTCGAACGTCCCTTAACTTAAATTCTGTCAAATTTTGGTAATGATCGGTCAATCCGAACAGAAGTTATAAACAAATATTGTCTTAGCATAGTACTGAAGTTCAAAAAAATGTCCACACTTTGAGAGCTTCTCCTGCAAAACTCACTTTTTAGACTTAGCATACTATTATTTGGAGGTGTCGATATGGGAAAAAAGTACTGACCTTTCCTCTGATGTAAATTGCAATAAAGTGTTTGCTAGATAACGGGCCTACTGCCTAATATATAATGGGTTCTGTGTAGAGAAACACATTTTTGTCCCATGCTACATATTGTCTCTCCAGAAGTTTATGTAACACCACGAAATATTCGTCCTAGACCCCTTATTTGGTATGCCAAAATTCATATCTCGACGAGATAAAGCGATTTAGCTTAAGGCCGCAAAGCAATTATGGACCGATTGTAACGAATTTTTTAAGGAGGTTGGGTTCGGGCCAGAATTGAAAAGATTAGTTTTTGCTGATGATCGTGAAATGTTCAGAGAATGAAATGGACCAAAAACAAAATTTTAACCAATTTTGTAGCGGCTCTGTAGGTCAAAATAATAACCCGCAAAATTTTAAACAAAGTTTGAGTTTATGATGAAGAAGAAGCGTACAAACCAACGTGAAGATCAGATAATACTTAGCGGGTTAAATGGACTGAAACTTTTGTGTGAAATTGGTAAAAATTTCAATAACGCAGCGGTTAAACAACGGAAGTAGTAGTACTACATAAGTGGGTTTCATTACATTTTAGTTTGTGTGAACTAAATTTTCCTTCCCTGCTACAAAAATGTCTTTGTCATGCTAGATAACTTTTTGGTTTTGGCCATAAGTATTATTCATTACATCTCTGATATTTGATCATTAAATTTTCACAATCATTGAAAAGAAGTTCCGTGGAGAGCGATTGTCAAGGGATAGTGGTATAGGGTATCCCATGGTCGGCTCCGTCCGACTATAGACTCTTCTTACTTGTTTGAAATAAATAAATATTTTTATAAAAAAAAAAATCAAAATTTTCTCAAAGTGGTTTGTGCATGTCCATTTTCAATATTTGAATATAATAAACATTATATTAGTTATAAGTAGTCCCAAGTTTATTCATTCGTGCAACAGGAAATAATTTTTGAGATTTTTTTTATATTTTAATGAAATAAACGTTATTTTAGTTATTTTAATAGGCAAAAGTTCATTCATCCGTGCTACAGGGAATCATTTTGGAGAAAAAATGGTCGAAAATTCATAACCCTAGTATGCGCACTGGGGAAGGGTTTACCTAGGAAACTTCCTTAAATTTACAAGCAATTTTTTGATAATTATATTTCTAATTCTTATTGTAGAAATTAACTACAAAAAAACAACTCCTTAGGGCCTTTTAACACATTTTACACAGCCATTAACAACCTTGTCAATTTTTATACCCTCCACCATAGTATGGAGGGTATATTAAGTTTGTCATTCTGTTTGTAACACATCGAACTAATCATTTGCGACCCTATAAAGTATATATATTCTTGATCAGGATAAAATTCTAAGACGATCTAACCATGTCCGTCTGTCCGTCTGTTGTAATCACTCTAGCGCCGCAATAATTGATATAGAGTGCTGAAATTTTGCACGCGTGGGTCTTTTTTCCATAGGCAGGTCAAGTTCGAAGATGGGCTATATCGGTTCACTCTTTGGAATAGCCCCCATATAACGGTACCTCCGGATTTGAGGTATTTTGACGTTCTTCGCCACATTTGCAAACCGAATTAGCTATAGTTTGGCACTTAGGGTTCCTAGTGATCAACAAACTTATATCCCAAAGGATATGGGCATAGGTCCGTGTTTTGGTATAGTCCCCATATAACGGTACCTCCCGATTTTCGGTATTTTGAGAATTTTAGCCACAATTTTTAACCGAACTATCTGCAATTTGACATTTGAGGTTCTCAGTGGTAATGAAACATCTCCACCAAGCATCGTCAACATAGGTCCATGTTTTGGTATAGCCCCCATATAACGGTACCTCCCAATTATCGGTATTTTGAGAATTTTAGCTACAGTTTTTAACCGAAATAGCTGTAATTTGACATTTGAAGTTCTCAGTGGTCATAAAACATCTCCAACGAAACATCGTCAACATAGGTCCATGTTTTGGTATAGCCCCCATATAACGGTATCTCCCGATTTTCGGTATTTTGAGAATTTTAGCTGCAATTTTTAACCGAACTATCTGTAATGATTGGTATTTTGAGAATTTTAGCTACAATATTGTCTATTCAAAAATAATCGTAAATATAGGTCCATGTTTTGGTATATCCCCCCATATAACTGTACCTCCCGATTTTCGGGAATTTTCAGTGGTCACGAAATTTGTTCAATAAAATTCGTCAACATGGGTCCATTTTTGAGGGTCTACATTGTTTTGATGAAACTACCCTCAATTTGACTCTTGAAGTTCCCTGCAGCTATAAAACTTTTCCGCCAAAAAATTTAAAGATAGGTTGACTCTTTGATATAGCCATTTAGATGGTACCTTTCACCTAGCTGAACACATTTGTTTAGATTAGATTAGATAACACTGTGCAACAAAATGGAGGTGAAAGTCCGGGGCACGGAAAATTCCTCTTGGGGAAGAAAGGCCTTGGTGAGTATATTATGAACCCCGAAGGACAGATCCGCCGTGAGTCGAACTTCCGCGTTATGGCGTGATCAGGAATTAGCTTTATATCTTTGTTCACTGTTGCTTAAGTGCTCTACTAAAACAACAAACAAAGATATAATGCTAATTCATGATGGCGTGATGAAGTTTTTGCAAGAGACCCTGTATCTTGCAAAAACTTCATCACGCCATAACGCGGAAGTTCGACTCACCGCGCATCTGTCCTTCGGGGTTTTTAATATACACACACCAAGGGCTTTCATCTCCAAAAGGAATTATCTCTGCCCCAACATTTGTGTTCACAGTGTAATTTAAGCAATAGTGGGAGGCAGTAGGAGTCTATCCATTGTCGAAAAGTTGTTCCACCTAAAATTGTAAAAGGACACTAATTATTCCATTTTAATTATTTATGGTGGAGGGTATAAAAAGTTCGGCCCGGCGGAACTTAACGACTTTTTACTTGTTAATTTTGCAATCATTTGTTTGTGGTAATTGAATGCTACATAAATTGTCAGAATCCTGTTATACATTGGTTCTGCTTCAAGTGTTAAAAATTACAACTACACACAAAATGTACACAAGAATTACATATTATGATTGTATGGTTCGTGACAAACTGGTGGTACAGTGTATGTCAGAGGATAGTTTCAAAACCAAAACTTGCAAAGATGATTTTCTTTCAATAATCGTGGTTATGTAAAGAATAATTGGTCGTAGGTAGATTTCTTCATATTTCAGTATAAAACCTCCCTTCGGGTCGTATGTAAAGACTATTCAGTAAAAAAATTCTGCAAAATAATGGGTTTTGTAAGGGATTTTTGGCAGCCGTAACTACTTAAAAATCCCCCTACTTAAAAATCCCCATTATTTTAACAAGGGCATGTCGCACTGATTTACTATTTATTCTATGACCACAAGAATAACTAGTTATTCTACGGCCACTGGAAGTTTAAAAATAAGCTATATGATAAAAAAATATTTTTTATTTTAGAAATTGTTTTCAGTTTCAACACACTTGATGTTTTTATTTTATTTCGCACCTTATTGGATTTGAACACACGAACTTCTGCTTTGTAGCCGAACACACTACATACTAGGCCACGCACACGAACATTAAGGGTTGTTTCAATGTTTACATGTGCACCACCAAGTGTTCATTGTTTTTTTTTAACAAAAAGTACCCGGCCGGCGGTGAGCGTTGAACAAACAACACTTTGATTTGTAGTCGGTCACACTAGCTCTGTGCCACCGTACTCATTACTTAATAAGGAGTAATTTAAGTATTTATTTGTGTTTACATTACTTTGTAATGGGTTACATAATGACTAAAGGATCCAAATTTTCGCTGGGTACTTTCAGGTTTTCTGAAAAGAAATCCTTTTGGTCGCCTATAACAACTTCTTTCTGGTCATCTATAAGAGCTCCCTACAAAAGCTTGCATCTGGACGTCCATGAAGACATCAATAAAAACATTCCCCATTAAAATGTCCTTCTTTTTCTCTATTGAAACTCCATTTGAAACTGCTATAAAGATTTTCTTCTCTCTGCCTATAAAAAATCCTTCCCAACTCGCCTACCAAGTAAGACTCCCTTCTGGTCCTCTATAAATACTAGATTCAGCTCTTCGTTTTGATTGTCTGCAAATGCTTTCCTTCTGCGAGCCCTACTCGTTCCTAAATACTATCTCCAACTCACTGTAGCTAGTTCATAAAGACTCTGTCCAACTTACTCCTAATCGTCCAAATTCCGTTGTGCTAGTCCATAAAGTCTACATCCAGCTTGCCTTCTACTTGCCTATAAAGACTGCTTTCTGATCATCTATAAAACCTTTGTCCAGGAAATCTCTGAAGCCTCCTATAAAGATCACAAGCCACCCCCCTCCCCCACCCCCACATTCAAAGACTCCTTTCAGTACGTCTACAAAACAATAAAGACACACTACAGCTCCATACACAGACTGCCTTCTGTTCGTTCAGAAAATTCGTCCAACTCTGCAACTTCTCTTCGATAAAAACTCCATTCTGTTCTACAATAAAAACTCTCTCCAGCTTACCAATGAAGACTTCATTCACCAGGTCTATACAAACCTGTTTCGTATCTTCAAAAACTTAAGAGCTCTTAACATCCTAAGGAGATTACATTAGCATCTTCTTTATTTTCCATCATCTTTATTTCTTTCTGATCGCACTGTAAGACTCTAAACTTTAACATTCCTTGCAAACAGCAAAACAAACAACAATAAAAACTAAAAAATAAAACAATTTTGAAAAGAGTTTTTGATTAAAGGCGACATGTCAACAGTAGATGTCTTGGCAGGCAGAGACGAAGGAAGTCGAACAAGAACATGAAGAAGTCTTACTACCACAATTATGTTGATAACAAACTTAACTTAGTTAGCAGCAGTACACACACACTCACCCTAACATGCAATGACAAATGTTATGTGGCACAAAAAATCACTTTATGTAATGAAGTCTTATAATTGTATAAATGTATGTCGTGTGTTTGCTCTGTGTAATTTTTAATGTGTAGTGTTAAATTAATATTAAAAAATTATATCAACGAATACAACTTATGGAAACAGAAGGTAGAAGCATTACTGCTGAAAGGCAAATTTATATTTAAATTATGAACATAATATTGTAATTTGTTAATTGATGCTTAAAAGCTTTGTTTTTGCACTAGCAAAAACAAAAAGAAATATCAAATATTTTAAGCAAAGATGGCGACAAATGGGTTTTTTGTTTTAATAATTGGGGACCTAATCAAAAAGGAAGGGAAAAGATGTTGGACGAAATGATGTAAATCTTTATTGATGAGATTCAAAATATTCCAAAAAATATTCAACGGTTATGGTTATAAATTGTACTTTAACTTAAAATGCACCATATGCGTATACGTTTTGACAACACGTATACGTACATTGATTCATCATCAAAATAAACTAAATTAAATATGACATAATTTTTCAACAGTTTTCATGGTAAATCGGATTTGAAACAAATTTTCTCAATAGATTTTGTTATTACAGAATTTACACTAATTGCCAAATTTTAAAAAGTTGCTATTCCAGGAATGGCACAAACAAAACCATTAACAACGCAGAACAGATTGGCAAATATTATTATGTAATTATTTTAGCGTAAAATATTAAACAAGCAATTACAAATATTTTAAATAGTCGCTAATTGGTTGATGTTTATATTTGGAGATTTTTAAATATGTATTATTCATGTTAAGCTGAAAAAAGCAAATTTTCAACACACATGAATCGACAAATCTTGTCAGACAGCAAACAATTAGAGCGATTGGTGAATAATTACATACAAATTTTAATAAATTAAAATAGAGTCAGTGGCTCATTGGGCCACTGCACAAGGAATATGGCCTAATGGATGTAAAATATCGAAAAATTAAATAAAGCTTGTTATACCCTCCACCATAGTATGGAGGGTATATTAAGTTTGTCATTCCGTTTGTAACACATCGAACTAATCATTTGCGACCCTATAAAGTATATATATTCTTGATCAGGATAAAATTCTAAGACGATCTAGCCATGTCCGTCTGTCTGTCCGTCTGTTGTAATCACTCTAGCGTCCGCAATAATTGAGATAGAGTGCTGAAATTTTGCACCCGAGGGTCTTTTTTCCATAGGCAGGTCAAGTTCGCAGATGGGCTATATCGGTCCACTCTTTGGTATAGCCCCCATATAACGGTACCTCCTGATTTGAGGTATTTTGACGTTCTTCGCCACATTTGCAGACCGAATTAGCTATAATTTGGCACTTAGGGTTCCTAGTGATCAACAAACTTATATCCCAGAGGATATGGGCATAGGTCCATGTTTTGGTATAGTCCCCATATAACGGTACCTCCCGAGTTTCGGTATTTTGAGAATTTTAGCCACAATTTTTAACCGAACTACCTGCAGTTTGACATTTGAGGTTCTCAGTGGTCATGAAACATCTCTACCAAACATCGTCAACATAGGTCCATGTTTTGGTATAGCCCCCATATATCGGTACCTCCAGATTTTCGGTATTTTGAGAATTTTAGCTACAATTTTTAACCGAACTAGCTGTAATTTGCCATTTGAGGTTCTCAGTGGTCATGAAATATCTCCACCAAACATCGTCAACATACGTCCATGTTTTGGTGTAGCCCCCATATAACAGTACCTCCAGATTTTCGGTATTTTGAGAATTTTGGCCACAATTTGTAACCGAACTATCTGCAATTTGACATTTGAGGTTCTCAGTGGTCATGAAACATATCTACCAAACATCGTCAACATAGGTCCATGTTTTGGTATGGCCCCCTTATAACCGTACCTCCCGATTTTCGGTATTTTGAGCATTTTAGTTAAAATTTTTAACCGAAATAGCTGTAATTTGACATTTGAGGTTCTTAGTGGTCATAAAACATCTCCAACGATACATCGTCAATATAGGTCCATGTTTTGGTATAGCCCCCATATGACGGTACCTCCCGATTTTCGGTATTTTGAGAATTTTAGCTACAGTTTTTAATCGAAATAGCTGTAATTTGACATTTAAAGTTCTCAGTGGACATAAAACATCTCCAATGAAACATCGTCAACATAGGTCCATGTTCTGGTATAGCCCCCATATAGCGGTATCTCCCGATTTTCGGTATTTTGAGAATTTTAGGTACAATTTTTAACCGAATTAGCTGTAATTTGCCATTTGAGGTTCTCAGTGGTCATGAAATATCTCCACCAAACATCGTCAATATAGGTCCATGTTTTGGTATAGCCCCCATATAACAGAACCTCCCGATTTTCGGTATTTTGAGAATTTTGGCCACAATTTGTAACCGAACTATCTGCAATTTGACATTTGAGGTTCTCAGTGGTCATGAAACATCTCCACGAAACATCGTCAATATAGGTCCTACAATTTTGAACCGAACTAGCTGTAATTTGCCATTTGAGGTTCTCAGTGGTCATAAAATATGCCCAACGATACATCGTCAATAAAGGTCCATGTTTTGGTATAGCCCCCATATAACGGTACCTAGCGGTATCTCCCGATTTTC
This sequence comes from Musca autumnalis, assembly GCF_047663935.1. Taxonomy (NCBI): domain Eukaryota; kingdom Metazoa; phylum Arthropoda; class Insecta; order Diptera; family Muscidae; genus Musca; species Musca autumnalis. The sequence continues at coordinate 201,626,151 of NW_027412088.1, forward strand.
GGTATTTTGAGAATATTAGCTACAGTTTTTAACCGAAACAGCTGTAATTTGACATTTAAAGTTCTCAGTGGACATAAAACATCTCCAATGAAACATCGTCAACATAGGTCCATGTTTTGGTATAGCCCCCATATAGCGGTATCTCCCGATTTTCGGTATTTTGAGAATTTTAGCTGCAATTTTTAACCGAACTATCTGTAATGATCGGTATTTTGAGAATTTTAGCTACAATTTTGTCTATTCAAAAATAATCGTCAATATAGGTAGGTCCATGTTTTGGTATATCCCCCCATATAACTTTACCTCCCGATTTTCGGGAATTTTCTGTGGTCACGAAATTTCTTCACTAAAATTCGTCAACATGGGTCCATTTGTGAGGGTCTACATTGATTTGATGAAACTACCTTCAATTTGACTCTTGAAGCTCCCTGCAGCTATAAAACATTTCCGCCAAAAAATGTAAAGATAAATTGATTTAGCACCGTAGTTGGTACCTTTCACCTAGCTGAACACATTTTTTATATTAGATAACACTGTGCAACAAAATGGAGGTGAAAGTCTGGGGCACGAAAAATTCCTCTTGGGGAAGAAAGGCCTTGGTGAGTATATTATGAACCCCGAAGGACAGATCCGCCGTGAGTCGAACTTCCGCGTTATGGCGTGATGAAATTTTTGTTAGAGACCCTGTGGGTCGTCAGGAATTAGCGTTATATATTTGTTCACTGTTGCTTAAGTGCTCTACAAAAACAACAAACAAAGATATAATGCTAATTAATGATGGCTTACAGGATCTCTTGCAAAAACTTCATCACGCCATAACGCGGAAGTTCGACTCACGGCGCATCTGTCCTTCGGGGTTTTTAATAAACTCACAATTGTCGAAAAGTTGGTACACCTAAAATTGTGAAAGGACCCCAATTATTCCATTTTAATTAATACTTTTTTACGGTGGAGGGTATTAAAAGTTCGGCACGGCCGAACTTAACGACTTTTTACTTGTTTTTATTTACATTAAATTATAAAATGACAAAAGAAGTCCCACAACAACAGAATAAAAATTGTAGTCATTGGTCAACACACAAAAATCAAATCATGTATATTTTATTTTGAAAGGGGTGGGGGTGTGTTTTTTTCTTTACCTACGTCACGGTGCTCTTGAATCAAATTTAAATGGAAGGTGCTTACACCTGAAAAGTTTTTGCGGATTCTGAAACTACAATGTTCATAGATGAGCGCTTTTTAAATAAATCGCGATTGACATTTTTAGGGGCTGTTTAGGTTTTTGCGTGTTTGCTTGAAAACCGCAAGTCCTATCAAAATGGGAATAAAGAAAATGTTATAGCCATCAACATTTTCTACATGACGATATTTTCGTAGGTTTTACAACTTTTGAGATATAGAAGTTGAAATTGGGACATTTCAAATTCAATTCAGTTCTGTGTCGTCTCCTTATAAAACAATGTCATGACTGCAATTGTCCAACTTAAACTTATAAATTTAAAAAAAATGGTACAACCTAGGAAAAATTACATAAGCCAACTATAAGATTTTCTCAGGTCCCATGCCGATAAGACTTGCCGTATTCAAGCAAAATCGCGAAACCCTAACAAAAAAACCTAATAATGTAAACTGAGCTTCTAAATATCAAAAATGGTACAGCCTGAGAACAAATCATAAACGTCAATCCTGTAGAGAATTGTCACAGCTACAACATTTTCTTTAGCTCAATTTCAATTAGACTTGCGGTTTCCAAGCAAAATCGTGAAAACCTAAAAAAACACCTAAAAATGTGAATTTTGACCGCGATTTATTTAAAAATCCATGCAGCGATTTTTTCGTGTTTTTGGATTTTTCGTATCTATGAACATTGCTGTTTCAGAATTCACAAAAACTTCCCCTGTGTAAGCGGTTTTCAATAAAAGTTAGTTAAGGCGCACCCTTCATGACATTGTTTTATAATTCAGCGATACAGTTAGTGCATTGTCCCAATTTGAACTTCAATATCTCAAAAGTTGTTAATCCTACGAAAATATCATGAAGGTCAGTCTTGTAGAGAATTTTGATGGCTACAACATTTTTTATAATTCCATTTTGATAGGACTTTTGGTTTCCAAGCAAAATTGCAAAAACCTAAACAACCCCTAGAAATGTCAACTTGAATCGCGATTTATTTAAAAAGCGCTCCGGCGATTTTTTTTTTTTGATTTTTCTCATCTATGAACATTGTAGTTTCAGAATCCGCAATAACTTCCCAGGTATAAGCACTATCCATTTAAATTTGATTCAAGAGCACCGTGACGTTCCTTTGGTATCATGATTGCTAGATATTTTCTTTAAAGTTGTCTTATATTTGACATTTGTTTCAATAGTGGGTATATACTTATACTTTCTACGTTTTATTCGCAACACGATTTTCAAATAATGGCTAAAAAATAATGGTGGAAAAACAATTAAATATTCAGTAAGGCATTGGAGCTTTTTCCATTTTCGAAATAACAAAATACCTTAACTAGAGGCTTATTAGCCTCTGCCACAAAAAAAAATGCTTTGTGTTATGATAATAATTTTTGCCATCATAAGGAGTCTATTAAATACAAAAAAATGTGTTTACCTTTGCATTTTGAACTAAGGCCTATATTTATTTGTTTCTTTAAAGGTATTTATTTGTGATGACAAACAAATATAGACATATTTTCGGTATCCGTTATACCCTGAAGCCACAGGAAAAAAATGTACAAGGCAATGGCGTCGTTACGATAATAATATCTTAACTAAGCTTGTTATGTTACTTTACGACTTAGTTTAACCTTCGTTATTCCCATTTTTTTCAGTAAATAACTAAAATTATTTATTTGAAAATTTTTTGCCTTTTTAGGCGAAGATCATTTTTTTAAGATTAATTTTTTAATCGAGCTTTATGATCTATTATGCAAGTGAAAAAGGAAAGCCGACGATTCGAACCCACACACCCACCACTATGTGACATGCATGTTTCGTCTTCGGTCAAGACTCTTCAGACATATCGGATGTGGAGCGGCTTCGATGTCCTCGAACTTTTCTTCTTTCAAATGCATTTTTGTTTTGTATTTTACAACAACAATGAGGATTTTCCCATTTAGTTGTGCTTTCATGACAAACGCTTAGCGCTGCCTTTGAAAGTTATGAGTTTGGCTCTGAACGCTAACACGCCGTGACAACACTTTTTTCTGTGTTTTTCAATGACGTGGGTTCAAACCCCAGCCTGGCTCAGCTGATTTTATTTATTTGAAAATTTTTTGCCTTTTTAGGCGAAGATCATTTTTTTAAGATTAATTTTTTAATTTTTTAATCGAGCTTTATGATCTATTATGCAAGTGAAAAAGGAAAGCCGACGATTCGAACCCACACACCCACCACTATGTGACATGCATGTTTCGTCTTCGGTCAAGACTCTTCAGACATATCGGATGTGGAGCGGCTTCGATGTCCTCGAACTTTTCTTCTTTCAAATGCATTTTTGTTTTGTATTTTACAACAACAATGAGGATTTTCCCATTTAGTTGTGCTTTCATGACAAACGCTTAGCGCTGCCTTTGAAAGTTATGAGTTTGGCTCTGAACGCTAACACGCCGTGACAACACTTTTTCTGTGTTTTTCAATGACGTGGGTTCAAACCCCAGCCTGGCTCAGCTGATTTTATTTATTTGAAAATTGTTTGCCTTTTTAGGCGAAGATCATTTTTTTAAGATTAATTTTTTAATTTTTTAATCGAGCTTTATGATCTATTATGCAAGTGAAAAAGGAAAGCCGACGATTCGAACCCACACACCCACCACTATGTGACATGCATGTTTCGTCTTCGGTCAAGACTCTTCAGACATATCGGATGTGGAGCGGCTTCGATGTCCTCGAACTTTTCTTCTTTCAAATGCATTTTTGTTTTGTATTTTACAACAACAATGAGGATTTTCCCATTTAGTTGTGCTTTCATGACAAACGCTTAGCGCTGCCTTTGAAAGTTATGAGTTTGGCTCTGAACGCTAACACGCCGTGACAACACTTTTTTCTGTGTTTTTCAATGACGTGGGTTCAAAAGCAGAAAGCTGTCTCTATTCTCAAAGAGAATAAAAACGAAACAGCAAATCCATTGTCGTCTTGTGATTATCAAACACTGTTTGAAGTACCAACATTAAACACTTGTTAAAAAATGAAAGTACTTTAAATATTTTATTTTAACAACTTTATGCTCTTAGCTAACCGTAAGTACTTCAACAACAACATTCCTTAAGATAAAATATTCTTATGCAAAGATAAAGGTAATACATTTTTTGTGGATAATTTCCGTCATTGCCTAAATGCTTGTCTGGCCTCAATATCTTTGACAAATTGTCTGTCGTTGTAAAGGAAAATTTTTAAAAATTAAAGAAATTTTTTCTTATTTGAAATTAAATGGTCCATTTTATGACTGTGGTATACGCATTAATGGACAGTTATTTAATTGTAATTGAGGTAAACTCATTTCAGATTTGTTTTACACACTTTCGAGAGAAAAAAATATTTTTCAGTTACCTTGCTTCTACCAAAATTAATTTTCTGAGAAATTCAAGGCGTATAAGTATTGCTGATTAGGCCAGGGCGATTTGAAAGCTTTAATGGTCGCGTTGCTTTATAGATATTTTGCATCATAACGCTTGAATATTTTTCTGGTCAAATTTTGTGGCACAGGGTTTATTTATCGACATTTTTCAAAAATGTTGTACTGCCTCAAGGACAAAACTGCCTGAATAAGCCTTCCAAAGCTTTTGCGATTTACTAGAGAGTTCTTATTGTTGGATTGAAAATCTGAATGGTTTAGGTGTTATATGACAAAATATCCAAAAAAAACGTGGTTAAAAACTTCAAGTCAAAATCGGGAGACTCGATTTTTACCGTAGACGCATTGTCATGTAGACTTTTTTGCTCAGTACAATCCCAGGAATCAGAAACGCGATATGCCCATTAAGTATTTTTTCCTTGCATACAAATCACTCTGGCCTAATATGTATACAATTAAATTAAAAAATAGTGATTTGAAAAACAATTTTTTTTTGTTTGCTAAAAATATAAATACATGTATTCCATAATAATTTTTATATTATACACAATAATAAAGAAAAAAAAACTGCTTAATATTGTTTTCCTCTATAGATGTAAAATGTTGATAATGTTCATTTCAATGAAACGTAGAAAAATCTACGTGACAATGACAACTCTGGAAGCATATATTCAAAATAATTGATTCGAGTTATTTTTCGTTGTTTATTAATGTAATGTCAAATGGAAGAATTTGTTGTTAATTATATTAATTGTAATAGAGATACCGCAGGGTCATCTCCTAATAAGGGATGACGGGCTTAACGAACCCGCGGACCCCAGTGAAGACGTGGGAAGTCAACGGTGCAAATTGTATTATTGATATAATACAAATACGGCGGTTGAGCTAACCACTACTCTGCAGTGACGGCCTCATAATGAGCGGCTGCAAACAGCGTCTGTCTTGCATCAAGCGGCTGAATAATGATCCTGGCAGGTTCGGAGGCCAGTAGAAACAAATCTACAAGATAGCAGCCCTATCACCGGACTAGGTTCCAAAAGCCAATCACTTCTGGTTACCACCGAATGCAACAAACGATTCGTGAAATCACAATGAAGAAAAGAATTATCAACAACCCACAACCGATGACGATCAATAGGAAACGAAAAAGGACTCGATTTGGACAATGGAACGTTAGAACACTCTACCAAGATGGAAAGCGTGAACAGCTCACCAAAGAATGTGAGAGGATGAAAATTGACCTAATTGGTTTAAGCGAGGTACGTTTGAACGAAAGTGACCGAACTATAGACGATAGTGGAGGGACACTGTTTCATTCTGGGATGCCAAGAGAAAATGATCCACATATCCGTGGAGTCGGAATTTATATCTCGAAAAATATTATAAAGTCATTAATGTCTTGGGAACCCATATCAGAAAGAATAATAATGGTGAGGCTGAAAGGGAAGAAAAAGAATATTTCCGTCGTGCAATGCTATGCACCCAATGAAGAGACTGTGCTAGACGAAAAAGAATTATTCTACAACATACTTGAAAAGACGCTATCAGAGATTCCAAAAAATGATATTATTATTTTAATGGGGGACTTTAATGCTCAAATTGGTAAAAATAATTCGGGTTACGAAAATATTATGGGAAAGCATGCCTTGGGCGCTTGCAATGAAAATGGAGAGCTCTTTCTGGAATTATGTAACAACCACAACTTAAAAATAGCAGGTTCGATTTTTCCCCACAAAACCATACACAAAGTCACGTGGAAATCGCCCAATAGAAAAGTCAACACACAAATAGATCACATTTGTGTCTCCCGAGATTGGTTTAACATCTGCTGTGATGTTAGAAATAAAAGAAGCTCTGAAATAGGAAGCGATCACTACTTGCTATTGTGTGAGCTCTGCATAAACATCAGACCTAAGAAAAATTCCTCTATCAGAACTGCGAAAAAGTTTGAAGTTAAAAATCTCAATGATGAAGCTGTACGCAATGGCCTATCCGCCAAAATAAACAACATTAGACTAAACTATGAAAATACACCCGAGGAAATTTGGAATAACTTAAAAAGCCAGTTGAAAAATGCATGCGAAAGCACGCTTGGCTATCAGAAGCGAAAGAGAAAGGAGTGGATGTCCGATGAATGAAAGAATTCGGCTTCTATCTTGTACAGATGACATCACCAGTAAATCTCTGGATGCAGAACTCAGAAATTTTAATGCAAGAATAAAGCGAAAAGCCAAGCAAGACAAAAACACTTTCCTTGACAAGCTAGCAAATTCCGCACAAGAAGCAGCAGACAGAGGCAATACAAAAGATCTATTTAATATAATAAGAGATATCAATGGCTCTCGCGGACGCATTAACTACCCAATCCTTGATGATAACGGAGAGCTAGTAACAGACACTGCTTCACAATTGGAGGCACGGAAGCAACATTTTGAGCGGACGCTAAATGTCATTTATGATGAAGACATAGACGGGTTGCTATTATCAAGCATACCCCAACCAAATCTGAACATATCTTCATCTCCACCGAGTATAGACGAAGTTAAAGATGCGATACTCAAGATAAAATCTGGAAAGGCTGCAGGAAACGACGGAATCCCCGCCGAATGTTTTAAAGTAAACACCGAAAAAATGGCTTCACTCCTTCTCCCACTATTGGAAAAAATATGAATACTGGAGGATATACCAAATGAATGGAAGGAATCAATTATTATAAAGCTTCCAAAGAAAGGGGACAAGAAAATCCGTAACAACAGGAGAGGTATCTCGCTTCTACCATCAATAACCAAGCTGTTTAATCAAATCATACTGTCTCGCATTTTGAGCGAGTTAGACAGACAATTACCCAGCACCCAAGCTGGTTTCCGACCAAACCGTAGCTGCATAGACCATATTAGTGCGGTCAGGAACTTTATCGAACAATCCGCAGAATTTAACTCCACCCTTTATCTGACGTTCGTGGACTTTGAGAAGGCCTTCGATGCGCTAAGGAGAGACTATATATGGAAAGCCTTGGAAGTGAAGGGAATTCCACTAAAAATTATTAATATAATACGTAAAAGCTACAACGGAGGAGTTTCTAGGGTGATACACGATGGGTGCTTGAGTGGAGAATTTCCCAGCGTGAGTGGGGTAAAACAAGGGTGTGCACTTTCACCAATTCTATTTATTGCAACGCTGGACCTGGTTCTTAACAATCTAGACCAAACACAAGGCATTCCCTGGAGATTCAACAACCTATCTGCTCTCGCATACGCTGACGACATAGTTCTACTTGCAACCAGACATCAAGATATGCAATCACAGATCTCAGAAATCTCTCAGGAGGCATACAAAATTGGGCTGAAAATTAATACGCGCAAAACGAAATGTATACGAATTAACACAAATAATAACTCACCCCTATTTATCAACAATGGCGAAGTAGAGAATGTTGATAATTTTGAATATCTTGGCAGGGGGTACAATGGGAGATATTGACAACAGACTACGCAAAGCAAAAGGAGTTTTTGCATCTATGTACCGTGTCTGGAGAAACAACAAAATAAATCAAACTACAAAGCTTAAGATATTCAACGCGTGCGTTAAATCAACCCTTCTATACGGCTGCGAGACATGGTTGGTTACGCAAGCTGTCACCAATAAACTGCAAACATATATAAACAGATGCCTCCGCAACATCCTCAACATATGGTGGCCAAGAGTGATAAGCAACGAACGCCTGTGGCAGGTTACTCACCAGACATCAATAGAAGTAGAAATACGCAGAAGAAAATACCAATGGCTCGGACATACCTTACGAAAGCCGAATGATGACGTTACGCATGCTGCATTGGAGTGGAATCCACAGGGTACGAGGAAGAGAGGAAGACCTAAGACAACATGGCGCAGAACAATAAGTAAAGAAACGTCCAAATCGTTTAATGAACTACGATATATAGCTCGAAATAGAGCAGAATGGAAAAACTTTGTAAAAAATCTTTGTGATTAGGCTACGTTTTAACACATGTTGTGTTAAAACAGCTATAAAATAAATAAATAATAATAATAGAGATCATTTTTAAAGCAAGTAAAATTTAATGCGGGTATTTTTTTATAAATATTGAATGGGTAGAACAAACATCTGATCAACTATATATAATAGGCAAAAGTTCATTCTCGCTTCAGGAAGTCGTTTTTGAGAAAAAAGCGTATGCGTTTCATCAATACTTATACGCAAACAGGGCCTGGATTTTTTTATCTATGAAAATGTGAAATTAAAAATATTTTTTTTAATACACACGGTGTGCCTTAACCTGGGAAGTTTTTGCAGACTCTGAAGCTACAATGCTCATAGATGAGAAATATCAAGAAACAAAAAATCGCCGGAGGGATTTTCAAATGAATCGCGATTTAAGTGAATATTTTTAGGGGTTCTAAATTTTTTCACAATTTTTTTTTTTTGGAAACCGCGAGTCCTATGCAAATGGGTCTAAAGAAGATGTTGTAGCTGTGAAAATTCTCCATAAGATTGACCCTTATTTTATTTTCGTAGGTTTTACCGTTTTTGAGATAAAAAGTTCAAATTGGGACAATGCACTGACTGTATCGCTTCCTTATAAAACAATATCATGCTCAGGGCGCCTTAACTAACTTTTGATGAAAACCGCTTACGCATGGGAAAATTTTGCGTATTCTGAAACAGCAATGCTAATAGATAAGAAAAATAAAAATAACGGAAAAAATCGCCGGAAGGATTTTAAAATAAACCGGGATTAAAATTCGCAATTTTAGGTTTTCACGATTTTGCTTGGAAACCGCAAGTGGTATCGAAATGAGTCTAAAGAAAATGCTGTAGCTGTGAAAATTCTCTACAAGACTAACCTTTAGGTGTTTTCGTAGGATTTACCATTTTTGAGATATAGAAGTTCAGTTCAAATTTTTAGGTTTTTATCTTAAGTCTTCAAGATTTTGCTTGAAAAACGCAAGTCATGTCAAAGTGGGACTAAAGAAAATTTTGTAGCTGTGAAAATTCTCTATAAGATTGGCTGATTTATTTTTTCTTAGGTTGTACCATTTTTGAGATATATACGTTTAAGTTGGGAAATTGCAGTCATGACATTGTTTTATAAGGAGACTTGTCCCAATTTGATTTTTCAAAATTGAACTTCTATATCTCAAAAACGGTAAAACCTACGAAAATGTCATAAAGGACAATTTTGCGCAGAATTTTCACAGCTACAACATTTATTTAGATCTATTTACATAGAACTCGCGGTTTCCATGCAAAATCGTCAAAACCTAAAGAACGCATAAAAATGTTATCTTAAATCGCGATTTATTTGAAAATCCCTCCCGCGATGTTTTTTGTTTCTTGATATTTCTCATCTATGATCATTGTAGTTTCAGAATCTGCAAACACTTCCCAGGTGTACACACCGTGTACATTTTTAATTTGATTTTTTTTGCATTATAAAAATGTCTGGCATTAACAAAATCTTTACTAAAGTAAATTCTCAATATATAATGCCAGAGTTATAATCGAAATGCGTAAGGAACCAGATCAAAAATGGTAGGATCGATATTATATATCTCTATTTGCATTTGACAGAGGTGATAATTTAATCAACTTGGGCAAATGATAGAAGAGCTCAACAATCCATGAACTCCTTTAAAATCTCACTGAAATAAAATGTAATTTTCACAAATATTTCTCATATTGCTTTGTGAATTCTCTACTAATTCTCAAAGCAAACAATTACTTAATAATTCTATTATAGTTACAAACTAGTTGCTTTTGAATAACAACAGCTTACATGACGTGCTATGATTTGATTAAACATAATTATAATTAAATATAAATTGATAATTGATAATAAGTAATTGATAATAAAGAGAAGAACAACAAAAATATTAATAATGTTTATGATTTAATTGCTGCAACAGCTACAATAGAAACAAGGGTAAGCAAATCCCTGTGCGGTTAACCACAAGCAGGATAATTAAGTTATAATAGGAATCACAAACATATATTCACACATATATGTTCGAGAAGACATGAAATAGATATCACAAAAGAGAGAAAAGAGGCAAACAAATTTTAAAAACATCCGAAAATGGTTTCAAATTAATGAAGTTGATTTCATTAAGTTGTTAATGTGGAGTTTTTGTGTCATATGCATGTTGACTGCCATCATACGTATCGATATACAGTAAATTCATCTTTCATTAAATAAAAAGTGATACTTCTTAAAATCTTAACAATACTCATGTTACAGTTCTCTTAAGCAACTTGTAAATATTGTTAACAATTCTTAAAAATTGCAATTTTATAATCCCTTTTCAACGCCTTTATTTTAAGTTGATTTTTTTGCACTATATCCTACAAGTGCATATACGTGCAGCACAAGAATCTTCAAATTTTTACTTTGATAACAAATTTTCCTTTATAAGACCAATTATGTCCATACAATTTAATTATTTAAACTGGAAAATAGTAAAAATATTAAAAAACCTAAAACAATTTCAATTTGATAGGTCTTTATTTAACTTTACCATAACTTTAAAAATGCCTACTCTTATCATTGAGACACCTTTGAAACCTTTACTCCGAACACTTCGTCCATGTGGCGTATTACTGTTGACATCATTCATATGTCCCCTTATCCATTGGGGGTTAAAAAAATCCCAAATATTTCTTTTTAAGTGCGCGAACAATAAACAACACCTAAAATTATGCTACAATAAATCACATGCACTCATGAGAGGCAACTTTCTACATCAATATATTTTTGTTTTCATTTTTTATGTTTAATATTTCAGCTTCTCTTTATTGTTGCCTTGGCTGTTGCTGTCTCTTCATGACAGTTTTAAATTGAGGTTAACACCGGTAGATTTATAAACGCTTCAAAATAAATATATTATGTAAGTAATGTGTCGTTAGAAGTGTGGGTGGGTGCGAATATGGTGGTGTATGAGCTGTACATTGTAAATAATTTGCATACTATGTTAACTGCAAAGTATTTAGCCACTAGCGTTTGTATGAAAACGTAAGCTACATTAGGGTGTTGCAGGACAGGCTTTACTAAGAAGAACTTATGAAATTCTATATGTAAATAAAGGGTGTTTTTTTAAGCCCGATAGAACTTGAAATTGTAAAAAATAACAGAAAAAATTAAATTGTAACTGCTGGCCGTATGTCACGAATAACACGAACAATGCTGGCCTCCAAGGCATCAATTGTTGCTGGTTTATCAGCATAAACCAGTGACTTCACGTAGCCACACAGGAAATAATCGAGAGGTGTCAAATCGCACGACCTTGGAGGCCAATTGACAGGTCCACTTCTCGAAATCAACTTATCGCCAAATTTTGATGGTTCGATGGTTGCGTTCGCCGCATGGCACGTAGCGCCATCCTGTTGAAACCACATCTCCTCTGGATCAATGTCATCCATATTTTCAAACAAAAAATCATTGATCATGGTGCGGTAACGATCTCCATTGACCGTAACGCGAGCTCCGGCCTCATTTTTGAAGAAATAAGGTCAGATGATGCCACCAGCGTGAAAACCGCACCATACGGTGCATTTTTCTGGATGTAATGGAGTCTGTAGGGTCTCTTGTGGATTGGTCTCACTCCATATGCGGCAATTTTGCTTATTAACAAACCCGTTAAGCCAAAAATGCGCCTCATCGCTGAACACAATTTTGCGATAAAAAAACGGGTCATTTGCCAACTGCTCTAGAGCCCAATTGGCGAAAGAACGACGCATATAATGGTCTCGTGGCTTCAATTCCTGCACCAGCTGGATCTTATACGGGTGTAGGCCGAGATCTTTGCGCAAAATTTTCCACGTAGTGGACGGACAGAGCCCCAATTCCTGCGACCGACGACGAATCGATAAATTTGGATTTTCTTCCACACTTTCGTTTACAGCGGCGATATTGTCTTCAGTAGCACATTCCTTCGACGTGCTGTTGTTATTGCATCCTCTAGAGAGTATGTGGTACGAAATCAATCCACAGTTCGACGAATGGCTTGTTCAGATGGACGATTATGTACGCCATACAAATGACAAGGTCGTCTATAAGTTGCGCGAATCAACGACTGATTTTCAAAGTAAATTTGGATAATTTCGTAGCGTTGTTCAAGCGTGAGTCTATTCATGATGATTTGTCAGAGTATACTGAAACAAATAAAAAAAGTTTCATCAAAATTTAATTTTTTGTGTTACTTTTTACAATTTAAAGTTCTATCTAGCTTAAAAAAACACCCTGTAGGAAAACAATAAGAAGATATGACTTGAAGGATATGATATTGGGTACTAACAAAGCTTTTAAAAATATATACCTTTAAGCAACTCTTATATGTCCTTGTGATATTATCGATTTCCTGCTCATTACATTTTATATGCACACAAAATTACTTCATAGGAGAAAACCTAATGTTTTTTTTTTTTTTTTTTTTTTTTTGAGAACACCTTGGTCCTAGAGGAAAGCCTAATGCCCTTTTTTGAGAAGACCTCAATGCCTTTTATTAGAAGATGTCTAGGTTTTCTACGAGAAAACATCATGGTCTTCTGTGAGAAGACTTCGTGGCCCTCTACTAGAAGAATTTTTTGGTCTTCTCTGAGAAGACCTCGTGGTCTTCTGTGAGAAGATATTATGGACTTCTGAGAGATCTCATGGTCTTCTGTGAGAAAAATTTAATGGTCTTCCAAGAGATGACATATAAAGGGACCTCATGGTCTCATATAAGAAGAAATAGTGGTATTCTATAAGAAACACCGCATGGCCCTCTACTAGAGGTTCTCATGGTCTTTCACAAGAAGACTTTATAGCCTTCTATGAGCCGATCTCATAGTCTTCTCTGAGAAAACATCATGCTCTTCCTTGAGTCTAACAGGAGAGGACCTTAACGAATACCTCATGTTCTTGTAGAAAAGAACCTCGTTGTATTTTATAGGAAGACCACATTGTCTTCTATAAGAAGTTCGCATGGTCTACTCAGAGAAGACCTCGTGGACTTCTGTGAGAAGACTCAAGGTCTTCTATATGAATACCTCATGGTTTTGATTGGTCGTCTTCATGGTCTTTTGTAAAAAGACCTCAGGTTATGTATATGATGAGCTCAAGTTCTTTTATATGAAGTCCTCAAAGACTTCTGCAAACAAACTCGTGGTCTCCAGGAAAAAGACCTTATGAAAAGGTCTGATCTTGCATAAGAAGATCTGGTGGCCTTCTATAAGAAATCCCCATGGTTTGGTATAAGAAGACAGCATGATCTGCTTAAAAACTTATTGTTCTTCAATAAAAAGATCTCGTGGTCCTCTATCAAAACACCTCAGAGTTTTCTATAACAAAGGGTCATCCATATAAAAACTTCATGGTATTCTGTGAGAAGGCTTCAGTTTATAATGTCAAAGGACCTCATGGTCTTCTGTGAAATGGCCACGTAGCCTTCAGTGAGAAGAACTCATCGCCTTCTTTGAGAATACCTCATGATCTTTGATTAAATGTTTCATAAGATGTCGTCTATAAGACAAGACCTCATGACCTTCCCTGAGAGAAATTAATGTTCTTCATGTTCTAAAGGCAAAGTCACATTAGGCAAATATTTGCTCTAGCGGCAGTCAGTGTGCGTTTACTGAGAGCAAGTGATCATAAATTTCAATGCTCTCAGTAAGCGCACACTGAGTGGGAGGAGTGGGAGGAAGGCTAGTAGGAAATATTTACCTAATGTGACATTACCTTAACAAATTTCTAGAATGGAAAAATAAAATGCTGCATTGCGTATACATGTTGTCAGTATTTATAAGTCCTGATATCCATCCACCCTAATATCTTTTAACAACAATAAAACCTTTTGCATAAAATATGTTTTATAAACACTTCATTTTTTATGAATAATGGTTTGTACGAATTGCGTTGTTACTCAGCTACTCATTCATGTAACACCACTCCACCCTCAGCCACATGTAGACCCACATCCATTCGTCTCAACATTCTTTCATGTGGATACAATTTTTTATGTAATATTTTACCTTTTTTGTTAATTTTGCCTAGCCCGAAAAATAAAATAAAACTTTCTTGGGTACATGATTTTGCATGTTGCACCATGTCGCTTGGCAATGGTGGCCAAAAGGCTGACCAAGTCACACTATTTTGTTGACTTCTGAACATGGTCGCAGTTGGTTAAGTTGGCCGGTTTGTTATTTGACAAGCTGTGTGTTTTGCCAGGATTTAAGAGCTCAACTGAGTAGTGCTTGTAGTTCTATAATTAATGTACTAAAGGTTGTACTTGTTAACACCCCCCGCCTAGATTATGGATGGGTGTTACGAGATTTCGTCTTTCTTTTTTAGCTTTCCTTGTGATAAATTAAACGTAGTAAGTTAAAGGAAGAAGCGGTGTGGGAGGAAGTTTAGTTAAGGATGAACTTAATGCCTAAAGTAGGATAGTTAGCGTGGAGGTTAATTTTCTCGCAAGTGCGAGTAAGTAAAAAAACGGCACAACAGGTTACCAGGCATCAAATGACGATGATTAAGGTAATGCTGTAAGATAAGATAAGGTGTTTAGTGGAATTAAATTAAAGGGGAGGTAACTTCAACATGCCGATATTATGGAATCTAGACCTTTTGAAGACATTATGATGGTTATTATTAAAAACTATTAAAGAGTTGAGAAGTCACACGATGATAAAAGACACATTTTTTTAAATAATGACATTATTGGCCACCAGCTATGGGTTCATCTCATCGTTCATTCTTCTTCCTCTGTCACATGTAAATGTCATGCACATTAATTAATGCCATCATCCGCCTACAATGCATTTCACATGCCTGCTGCCATATATTAAGAAAATTACGACATTGTCTCGTGAAATGATGATTACAATTTCAATAAACAATGACATTCCTGTAGATTTACTCAGCTGCATAAGAACAATCCATCAAACGATTATCTGAGGACCATCTGTTGTTGTAAGAGGTTAAATGTTAATGTAGTCTTAAATAAAGTGTTTAAATGCGATGAAACATTCCATTCAACCTCGTCAGCTAGCCGGACAGTCTCACGACTAAAGGTGATGTTGACGTCTGTACATTAACCATGGCAACTCTATTGAGGATTAAGTCGGATAATTAAGTCTTAAATGTAAAAATCTCTACTTTTGTGTTGTATTCCAGAGTGACTTATAAAATGAAGTGGAATGTTGTAACGAAAAGGAAATGAAATAATGTTTTCATTATGCAGTTCATGTCGATTTCTTCGTCTGTAGAATTAACTGAAAGAACAGGCAATAATGTGAAATTATCACACTTTGGATAATTAGTTTTACAAAGAAAAAATAACGCAACAACAGTATTTTTCAAGGACCATCAAATGAAGATAACTTGGAATTTTAAAGAATATTTTTCAAAGACCTTCAAAGGAAGAAAAATGGATTTTTATGGAATATTTTTTAAGGACATTCAAAGGGAGGAATATAGATTTTTAAGGAATATTTTTTCAATGACAATCCAATGAAGAAACCTGGATTAAAAAAAAAAAACATTTTCACAAAACTTTAATTTTTTAAAACATTTTTAAAACAATTTTCACAAAACGTGTATTATGTAAAAAATATTCTTCACAAAATGTGGATTCTTTAAAAAAATATTTTTCAAAAAACATGGATTAAAAAAATATATTTTTCAAAACGTGAATGTTTTAGAAAAAAAATTTTCATAAAACGTGGTCTTAATTTTTTTTTCAAATTACGTGGGGTTTTAAGAAAAATATTTTTTACATAACGTGAAATTTTTCAAAAATATTTTTCTCAAAACTTGGATTTTTTTCAAAAATATATCTCACAACACTTGGAATTTTTGTAAAAAAATATTTTTCATAAAACGTAGATTTTACTAAAAAAATCAACGATTTTTAAAAAATATTATTATATACAAAACGTGGATTTTTTACAAAAATATTTTTGACAAAACGTGGATTGTTTAACAAAAAATATTTTTGACAAAACGTGGATTGTTTAAAAAAAAATTCACAGAACGTGGGTTTAAAAAAAAATTCACAGAACGTGGGTTTAAAAAAAAAATATTTTTCACAAAACGTGGATTCTTTAAAAAATATTTTTCACAAAACGTGGATTCTTTAAAAAATATTTTCACAAAACGTGGATTCTTTAAAAAATATTTTTCACAAAACGTGGATTCTTTAAAAAATATTTTTCACAAAACGTGGATTCTTTAAAAAATATTTGTCACAAAACGTGGATTCTTTAAAAATATTTTTCACAAAACGTGGATTCTTTAAAAAATATTTTTCACAAAACGTGGATTCTTTAAAAAATATTTTTCACAAAACGTGGATTCTTTAAAAAATATTTTTCACAAAACGTGGATTCTTTAAAAAATATTTTTCCCAAAACGTGGATTCTTTAAAAAGTATTTTTCAATATTTTTCGCAAAATAAACATTTTAACAAATATTTTTCAAAAAAACATACAAATATTTTTCATAAAACAAACATTTCAACAAATATTTTTCACAAAACAAATATTTTTAACAAAACGTGGATATTTTTAAAAATATTATTCAAAATACGTGGATTTTTTTTAAAAAATAATATTCATAAAACTTCGATTTTTTTTAAAATATTATTGAAAAAACGTGGATTTTTAAAAAAAAATATTTTTGACATAGCATTGGTTTTTGAAAAAATATTGTTCGCAATACGTGTTGTTTTAAATATTTCTCACAAAATGTGGAAATTTAAAAAAATATTTTCACAAAATGTGGAAATTAAAAAAATCGCAAAACGTAGATGTTTTAAAAATTATTTTTCACAAAACTTGGATTTTTTAAAAATTTTAATTATTTTTAAATTTTTAATTATTTTTTAAAAAACATTTTTACAAAACATGCGTTTTTTTAAAAATAGCTTTCACAAAACTTTAATTTTTTAATAAATATTCTTCACAAAACGAGTATTTCTTAAAAAAATATTTTTCACAGAACGTGGATTTTTTAAAAATATTTTCACAAAACAAATATTTTAACAAATATTTTTAACAAAAAAAAACACATTTTAACAAATATTTTTAAAAAAACGTGGATTTTTTTTAAAATACATTTCAGCAAACCATGGGATTTAAAAAAAATATTTTTCGCAACACCTGGATTTTTTTTTTAAAAAAATATTTCTCACAAAGTATGGAAATTTAAAAGAATATTTTTACAAACTGTTTTTATACTGTGTTAAAACTAAATGTGGAAATTTAAAAAAATATTTTCACAAAAGTGGAAATTTTAATAAGAAAATAACAAAATGTGGATTTTTTAACAAAATTATTTTTCATGGATTTTTATAAAAAGTTTTTACCAAAACGTGGATTTTTTATAATATAATTTTTTTTTTCATGGATTTTCGTGGATTTTTTATGAAAAAAATTTTATCAAAAAAAAAAATCATTTTTCACAAAATTTGGATTTTTTAAAAAATATTTTTTACAACACGTGAGTTTTGACTAAATTATTAATTTTGAGCACGTGAGTTTTTTTAAAAAATATTTTTCACAAAACCTGGATTTTTTTTTTAAATATTTTGTCAAAACGTCGACTTTTTTAAAAACTGTTTTTCACAGAACAAACATTTTACCAAATATTTTTCACAAGACGTGGATATTTTAAAAGACATTTTCACAAAATATGGATTTTTTTAAAAAATATTTTTAAAAAAACATGAATTTTTTAGAAGAAATATTTTTGACAAAACTTGTTTTTTTTTTAAATATTTTTCACAAGACGTGGATTTTTTAACAAGATTATTATTCACAAGTCTTGTAGTTTTTTAAAAAAATAGAATTTTTACAAACGTGGATTGCCATACTAACGTATTCGTGCTGACAAAACGTATACGCTCTACCATAACACACATTTTTACTCTATGTTGGTGGAGGTAACTTTTTTACCCTTTCCTGTAACACAAACACACTTGTTGTGTAGCACGTGCTAAAATATTGTCAATCCTCTCTCAGTTTCCATTAGCAAAAATATCCACTTGCAACGAGTGAGCTAGAGAAGCAAAAGAGAGCAGTGTAATATAACAGTTTTCATATCATACCCTGAGAAAAAACTTATTTCAAATTGTTCTTCATAGTTTGAATGGCCGAATGCTTGTTTAATGCCTGGTTCTTCGTATGAAATGTAAGCGGGTATGTGTGTGAGTGTGTGCTGTATGCTGTGTTAGAGCAAGCAAATGTTGTACGCAAATCGCCCAGACCAGGCCAAACCCACAATCTCCAGTAACAAAGGAATCCAACAAATTAACAGCAATTCAGTTACTTTTCAGACTTTCAACGATGCGGTGCGGTTTTTGTGCTGGAACACAAAGTTCGTGTCGCAAAATTATGAAATGGACGTCAATGGGTTGGAGAAGACGATGTTGATGTTGAAAATGTTGTTTAACAAGAAGAACTTGTTGTCATTGAATTTGAGAAGAACATAGATAAAATTATTTTAAAAAGAAGTGAGGAAGTTTTATGAACAAAAGCAAATTTATGCAGTTCGTGACTTTAGTGTGTGTGTGGAAAATTTTACATAAACATGCGAATGGACGTTTGAGCGAAAAAAACTAAGCTTGTTTGTGCTGCTCCTTAATTTAGTGGTTTAAACATATAAACTAACTTCGCTAGAATCACTGTCATCATATGACACAGAAGTAGAAGAAGCGGAAGAATGTAACAATGTAGCATAGCAAAAAAGGTGGTAGAGAAGGAGCAGTTTTATCTATTCGCAACAATTCTTTGTAGGATGGTCCTCACAAAATTACCAAGGTAATTTTTTCCAAATGCGTGCCACCGTGGTGGTATGCACACCCGCCTTGCATGCTGAAGGTCGTGGGTTCGATTCCCCGGCCAGGCAACATCAACAAATTTTCAAAACACAATATATTGTTAAATTCCAAGGGGAAGTTGTAAAACAAATATTGGGAAAAGTGTGTTTAAAACAAGTAAGAAAGTATCAGTCAGCTGAGCCGACAGAGATATACCCTCAGCCACGTACCCGAAGAAAAAAGTTAATACAATACTTCTGTAGGTTTTTTAGCTATTGGGAAAATTTTCCAGGATGGAAAGGGCCGCAAAAAACTACATGTTGCAACAAAATTCAGAATGATCCAAGACGAGTGCATTTTTCCAAACTTTGGGGCGTACTCTCCAACCCATAGGAGTGATCCGATGTAGTACATATTCGGACCTAATATAAATCTGTAGGAAATATTTTTTTCTTTATTAGTCTATGGATATTTTCCTTACAGACTATATAATTAAATATGTTGTACTTAATTTTCTGAATTTAAATATATTACAATTTTACTTTTCAATTTACAAAGTTTGATGATTTCTCTCTTAAAGGGTTATTTTACACATTAGTCAGTTTAGGTGGTGCCGGTAGGATTTTCTGGACCTTTTTGGGTCATTATCTCAGGAAGTTTGGACTTTCCCACGAAAAAAAATTACAACGTCGTAACAGGGGACGCAACTGCAACCTGCTGCGTCACAAATTAATAAGATCAGAGAGGAGTTGTTAAACTATACTTTTTCCAAATTTTGTGTGGGAGGTACCAAATGAGTGGACCGATATAGTCCATATTAGAACTCGATCTATGCCTGAATGTAATATTACCAATAGCAAAGTTTGGCTCAATTCGGTTATTCCCTCCTAGAGTTATCATGCCCACAATCTTGGCGAAAAATTTTGAACCTTTTTTGGGGAGGTACCAGAAGGAGTGGACCGATATGGTCTATCTTTGAATTTAAACTAAGTTTGGACAAAATATTGAAAGACCCAAAATTTTAACCAAATATGTTGATCCGTTCGAGAGTTATCGTTCACTCCACCTACGACACATGGTATTATATGGGTTGTTTGCAGTTTTCGTGCTGATTTCTGAGGATATATGGACTTGCTCCTGAAAAAACTTATATCGTCATAATGGGGGTAGTGAATACAAGTGGCTGCAACAAAAATCAAAGCGTGGGAGGTACCCGAAAGAGTGAACCAATAGGGTCCATATTGGAACCTCATCTATGTCTGGTAGAAATGTCACGATGTGCAAAGTATGGACTAATTCGGTTACTCCCTTCAAGAGTTATCGTGCGGACAATTCTTCCGAACATTTTTTTAACTTTTGTGGGGGAGGTACCTGAAGGAGTGGACCGATATGGCCCATCTTCGAACTTAAATCAAATCTGGACAAAATGTTTCGATATCCAAAATTTGAACCGAATCGATTGATCCGTTCGAGAGTTATCGTGTGCACCAGCCAACCAGACAGACGGACAGACAGACAGACAGACGGACGGACATTGCTAGATCGACTCAAAATTGTCTGAAACGGATATCGTACAAACATACTTGGGGTCTAAAACCATTATTTCGATGAGGCACATTTTTGGCCGTATCAAAGTGTAAATACCCTCTTTAGCCTAAAGGCTGAGGGTATAAAAATTAAACTTGTTTATTGGGCTTAAATATTTTTTAAATAACATGTACAAATATTAAAAAAAAAAACAAGTAAAAAAGCTTGGAAAAATATTACGAAGGTAAAATTTTGGACCGAATCCACAGATCCGTTCGAGATTTATCTTGCGCTCCAACCATCTCACACGGTGTCAAAGGGATTTTTTTGCAACATTCAGGATATTTTCTCAGGAAGTATGGACTTGCCCCTCGTGAAACTTGTACCGTCGTATGAGGGGCAGTAAATACAAGTTGTTCCAACAAAAATCAAAGCGATTCGAGAGCAGGCCCTAAACTGTACTTATCCGAAATTTTGTGTGGGAGGTACCCGAAGGAGTAGACGGATTGGGTTCATATTGAAACTTCATCTAAGTCTAGTAGAAACTTTACGATGTGCCAAGTAGGAACCGAATCGGTCACTCCCTTCAAGAGTAATCGTACGCACAAATTTTCCGAACATTTTCGAACTTTTGTGGGGGAGGTACCGGAAGAAGTGGACCGATATAACCCATCTTCGAACTTAAACTAAGTTTGGACAAAATATTACGAAACCCAACTTTTAGACGAAACCGGTTCATCCGTTCGAGAGTTATCGTGCGCACCAGCCAGAAAGACAGACGGACGGACATTGCTAAATCGACTCCAAATTGTCTGAAACACATTTCGTCCAAAAATACTTGGGGCATAAAACCATTATTTCGATGAGGCACATATATACCCTCGTTAGCATAAATGCTGAGGGTATAAAAAACCCTTAAACTTTACATGTTCCAAATTTTGTGTGGGAAATACCCTTAGGAATGGTACGATGTACGTTCCATATTTGGACGTAATCCAAGTATGACGCGAGTTTTATTTTAGGCACAATTAAGTTTAGTTAGTGCTCCAGGGCCATTATCTCAAAAAGTATGGACTTGTCCCCGAAAAAAATACACCGTCAAGGAAAAGAATACAAAGTCAAAATTTCGATTTTTAACAAAAAATGTGCCGTTCATTGACCATTGATCGGTCAAAAAAAAATTAAGGAAAATTCTCTTATTTGAAGACAACATTTTGATGTATTTAAAAAAATCACAAAAATATATGAAGACTGAACACCAAATTTCTGTAATTTTGGTTGGTTAATGTGGCTAAAACCTTAAAAACCCGAAAATTGGGCGGTACCGTTCCACGTGGGTTATATCAAAACGTGAACCGATACCTACAATTCTCTGTAAATAAAATAATAATAAATAAATGCCAAATATCAGCTACATTGGTTGTTTAATGTGGCCAAAACCTTGAAAATTCCGAAAATCCGGTATCACCCTATTGGAGCTATATCAAAACGTGGACCTATGTACATAATTTTTATCAGACAAGTTTTTTGGTCCATTGGGAACCCTCAATGCAAAATTTCGGCCTGAAACATATGTAAAATCTTCAAAATTCCGAAAATCGGGTGGTACTGTATATGGGGTCTATATCAAAACGTAGACCTATGTCCATAATTTTTATCGGAAAAGTTTTTTGTAAAGTGAAAACCCCGCATCTCAAAATTCAGCCAATTGGGTTGATAAGTTTAGCTAAAATATTCAAAATACCGAAACATTAAGAAGTACCGTTGCATGGGGCTATCCCAAAACGTGGACCGACTTTCCCAATTTTTTGCTCTCGACATTGTCAGTGAACTTTAAGTATTTATACTAAAATTCATCTGCCAACTCCAACTCCGTTTATTTGAACTCTCGACATAGTGCTGCGTTTTTTTGAGGTTATGCGCCATTATCTCGGGAACTATGGACTTGCCCTGCACTTATTTAAAATTTTGTGTGGGAGGTACCTGAAGGAGTGGACCGATATAATCCATATTCGAACCTGATGTATGTCTAGAGGTAGTATTACCATATGCAAAGTTTGGTTCAATTCCGTTACTCCCTTCGAGAGTTATCGTGCGCACAAGTTTTGCGACAATTTTTGAACATTTATGGGGGAGGTACCTGAAGGAGTGGACCTATATGGCCCATCTTCGAACTTAAATCAAATCTGGAAAAAAATATTTCGATACCCGAAATTTGAATTGAATCGATTGATCCGTTCGAGATTTATCGTGCGCACCAGCCAGGCAGACAGACAGACGGACGGACATTGCTAGATCTACTCAAAATTGTCTGAAATTGGGGTCTAAAACCATTATTTCGATGAGGCACATTTTTGGTCGTATCAAAGTGTAAATACCCTCTTAAGCCTAAAGGCTGAGGGTATAAAAAGATAAGGAAGGATTATAAATGTTCCCTCAAAATTTCAAATATAGATCTACACCACTTGAAGAAATGTTTTTCCATAACGATAATTGTTACATGAACTCTCCTCTATATATATAGGAGTGAGTAGTTTTGCTCACTGATATGGGTATGGCGATAAGTACGATACTTCGTTTATATAAGAAAATGTAAGTCATATGGAAATTCGAAAGTCATTATTTTCTACTCTTATACTAACCATTGCCGCATGGTGGTAATGTTTAGTGGGATTGTCAATGCACTTTTTGGTTAACCGTCTTCTTGAGAAATACGAAAATATTTCAAAGACTTTGTGTTCTGTCAACATGTATACCCATTTACTTAATTAGATATTTTAATTAGAGTTTAAATTTGTATTTTTTTCAAATATTTCTAATTTATGCACTTCTATATTTAAAATACCAAGAAATTTACTCAAAATGCTTACGAAAATTCCCTTTGTTACAACATTTGAATTCCAAGAATATATGAAACTTACTCGTGTACAAATAAGTATTATTTATTTATTTGTAAATTAACTCAAATAAGTAAGTAACTTCATTTGCTTGGTAGCAATTTGGCTTGGGCCTTCAAAAAATATTGTTTAAAAATCTGTGTTTTGTATTTAGGTGATCCTTAAAAAAACTTAAAAATGTACTACCAAATATCCTTTGAAAATTCCCATATCGTGGTCGTTAACAAAAAGTCTAAATTTTGTCTAAATATTCTTTAAATAGTTTGGTGACCTTTTGGTGGCCTTTTTGACTTTGCAAAATAATCCTTTTCATGGGAGACCCTATGGTCTTCTAATAGACGACCCTGCTCTTTTCATAGAGGACCAAGTATCGTCTCTTTTTAAACAAACTATAGAAAAATTCATTTATTTTTATTTTTCTTAAGATTAAAAAACTTGGTCATAATCAACAACTACCAAACTTGAAGCAAAGATATCTTCACAATTCAAAAGCAATTTCAACTTTAATGGCTACCTATAACGTGTTTACATTTGATTCCATTATGGCTGCCATCAATAGAGTAATATAAACTTTTCGATTTGTTTTACTAACTTCAAAGAACTCTTCTTCTTGTTCTTTTTCTACTCGGTTTCCTTTTAACAAATAAAAGTATATGAGAAATAATTCATTTTTATTTTGTTTTAATTGCCCTTAAAAGAGTGCATTTAGTTTTAGAAAATAAAAACTAAAGCGAAAGTTTTTTCCTGCAGTACTCATCCATTTACTTTATTCAAGTGGTGAGACTTGAATCTAAGGAAAAAAACAACCGCAACAAATAAACAAAAGAACTCCAAGCAACCAACGCGGTATTGCCAAGTATGATCGGAAATGAAACAGGAATTCAACTTTAATGTACACACATCCGTTTATCAAACTTTCCTATGCGTTCTTATGAAATTACCCCATCCTACTCTATCTCCTCCTACACAAGCCCTTAAAACATTAACACGCTTCAATGCAAAAATTGTTCAAGAACAAAAAAGAATAGCAAAAAACAAACAAATCGAAGGTAAAAAAAATATGCAAAGTCAAGAGATTTTAAAGGAAACTTTGGTAATCGCTGTTGCCACAAGAAGTAATGTGGAAAATGTCCCTCAGAAATTTGATAACACTTTTCTTCCCTCGAAATCCTCCTCCTCCATTCGTCATCTCACATTATTCTACATGAAAGAAAATCAAATGACGAAGTAGAAGAAAACATTGTGAATCACTCAACCGACTTTAAGTGGAATTCCTAAGGATTTTTAGGCATAGGTTGTTTGTCACTTGACTGCTCTAATCCAATTCTTTACAAAGACACACACAACGATGTTGACATATTCACGCATTATGTCGTGACAGAGATAAAAAACAAAAAAAAAAGAAAAACAAACATTCAAAAACAATCAAAGAAGATGTGTGAAAGGCTTAAAAAATGACAAACGTAAATATATTTAAACGCAAATAAAACAATGCCTAATGGAAGCACAGTGGGTAAATAAAATTATATTTTTCTACAAAGAAACAATTAAAAGGCATTTCTATGGGGAAAATGAGGAATTTTCTTCAAGCCCGAAATAGAAAAATATTTCTCAGGTTCCTCTGAGGACTGTTTTTCTTTAGAAAAATATTCCTCAGGTCCCTCTGAGGACTGTTTTTCTATAGAAAAATATTCCTCAGGTCCCTCTGAGGACTGTTTTTCTATAGAAAAATATTCCTCAGGTCCCACTGAGAACTGTTTTTCTATAGAAAAATATTCCTCAGTTCCCTCTGAGGACTGTTTTTCTATAGAAAAATATTCCTCAGTTCCCTCTGAGGACTGTTTTTCTATAGAAAAATATTCCTCATGTCCCTCTGAGGACTGTTTTTCTATAGAAAAATATTCCTCATGTCCCTCTGAGGACTGTTTTTCTATAGAACAAGTAAAAAAGTATCAGTCGGCTTTGCCGACAGAGATATACCCTCAGCCTATGCAAATTGAAACACTTTTTTCACAAAAAACGTATGTATTTAGGGGGTTTCAAAATGTTGGTCCTATGAACCGACAAAAATGTTGATTAGGATTAAAGTTCAAAAAATTTGCGGAAAAGGTACTTAAAGGAATGGACCGACATAGACCATGGGGGTGCCATAGGGGCTTTTACGCCCTTCGGGCTGTTTTCTCACAACTTTTACCATCGTAATTGAGGCAGCGAATGTAAGTTGCTTCAACAAAAATCAAAGTGATTCAATAGCAGGTCTTAAAGTGAACTTATCCAAAATTTTGTGTGGGAGGTACGGGATGGAGTGGACAAATATAGTCCATATTCGAACCTGATCTATATCTGGTAGATATTATGAGAATGTGTAAAGTATGGACCAAATCAGTCACTCCCATCAAGAGTTATCGTGCGCACAATTTTTTCGAATATTTTTGATCTTTTGTGGGGTAGGTACCTGAAGGAGTGGACCGATATGGCTTATCTGCGAACTTAAAGTAAGTTTGGAAACAATTTTACGAAGGCCAAATTTTGGCAGGAATCGGCATTTTCGTTCGAGAATTATCTTGCGCTTCCACCCATAAACATGGTGTCATAGGGTTTGTTTTTCAACTTTCAGGCTATTTTTTCAGGAAGTATGGACTTGCCCCTGAGGAAATTTGTACCTTCGTATAGGGGACAGTGAATACAAGATGTTACAACAAAAACCAAGGCGATTCGAGAGCAGGTCCTAAACTGAACTTTTCCGAAATTTTGTGTGGGAGGTACTCGACGGAGTTTACCGATTGAGTCCATATTGGAACCTCATCTAAGTCTGGTAGAAATTTCATAATGTGCAAAGTATGGACTAAATCGGTTACTCCCTTCAAGAGTTATCGTACGCACAAATTTTCCGAACATTTTCGAACTTTTGTGGGGGAGGTACCGGAAGGAGTGGACCGATATAATCCATCTTTGAACTTGAACTAAGTTTGGACAAAATATTACGAAAGCCAAATTTTGGACTGAAACGGCAGATCCGTTCGAGAGTTATCTTGCGCTCCAACCACTACACACGGTGTCATAGGGTTTTTTGTAACTTGCAGGCTATTTTCTCAGGAAGTATGGACTTGCCCCTAATGAAACTTACAGCGTCGTATAGAGGACAGCGAATACGACTTGCGTAAACAAAAATCAAAGCGATTCGAGACCAGGTCCTAAACTGAACTTTTCCGAAATTTTGTGTGGGAGGTACCCGAAGGAGTGGACCGATTGAGTCCATATTGGAACCTAATCTAAGTTTGGTAGAAATTACACGATGTGCAAAGTATGGACCAAATCGGTTATTCCCTACAAGAGTTATCGTGCGCACAGATTTTGCGACAATTTTTGAACATTTGTGGGGGAGGTACCTGAAGGAGTGGACCTATATGGCCCATCTTCGAACTTAAATCGAATCTGGACAAAATATTTCGATGCCCAAAATTTGAACCGAATCGATTGATCCGTTCGAGAGTTATCGTGCGCACCAGCCAGCCAGACAGACAGACCGACAGACAGACAGACAGACAGACGGACGGACATTGCTAGATCTACTCAAAATTGTCTGAAACGGATATCGTACAAACATACTTGGGGTCTAAAACCATTATTTCGATGAGGCACATTTTTGGTCGTATCAAAGTGTAAATACCCTCTTTAGCCTAAAGGCTGAGGGTATAAAAATATTCCTCAGGTCACTCTGAGGACTGTTTTTCTATAGAAAAATATTCCTCAGGTCCCTCTGAGGACTGTTTTTCTATAGAAAAATATTCCTCAGGTCCCTCTGAGGACTGTTTTTCTATAGAAAAATATTCCTCAGGTCCCTCTGAGGACTGTTTTTCTATAGAAAAATATTCCTCAGGTCCCTCTGAGGACTGTTTTTCTATAGAAAAATATTCCTCAGGTCCCTCTGAGGACTGTTTTTCTATAGAAAAATATTCCTCAGGTCCCTCTGAGGACTGTTTTTCTATAGAAAAATATTCCTCAGGTCCCTCTGAGGACTGTTTTTCTATAGAAAAATATTCCTCAGGTCCCTCTGAGGACTGTTTTTCTATAGAAAAATATTCCTCAGGTCCCTCTGAGGACTGTTTTTCTATAGAAAAATATTCCTCAGGTCCCTCTGAGGACTGTTTTTCTATAGAAAAATATTCCTCAGGTCCCTCTGAGGACTGTTTTTCTATAGAAAAATATTCCTCAGGTCCCTCTGAGGACTGTTTTCTATAGAAAAATATTCCTCAGGTCCCTCTGAGGACTGTTTTTCTATAGAAAAATATTCCTCAGGTCCCTCTGAGGACTGTTTTTCTATAGAAAAATATTCCTCAGGTCCCTCTGAGGACTGTTTTTCTATAGAAAAATATTCCTCAGGTCCCTCTGAGGACTGTTTTTTTAGAAAAAAATATTCCTCAGGTCCCTCTGAGGACTGTTTTTCTATAGAAAAATATTTCTCAGGTCCCTTTGAGGACGGTATTTCTATAGAAAAATATTCCTCTGGTCCCTCTGAGCACTGTTTTTCTACAGAAAAATATTTCTCAGTTCTCTCTGAGGACTGTTTTTCTATAGAAAAATATTCCTTAGGTCCCTCTGAGGACTGTGTTTCTATAGAAAAATATTCCTCAGGTCCCTCTGAGAACTGTTTTTTCTATAGAAAAATATTCCTCAGGTCCTTCTGAGGACTGTTTTTCTATAGAAAAATATTCCTCAGGTCCTTCTGAGGACTGTTTTTCTATAGAAAAATATTCCTCAGGTCCCTCTGAGGACTGTTTTTCTATAGAAAAATATTCCTCAGGTCCCTCTGAGGACTGTTTTTCTATAGAAAAATATTCCTCAGGTCCCCCTGACGACTGTTTTTCTATAGAAAAATATTCCTTAGGTCCCCCTGAGGACTGTTTTTCTATAGAAAAATATTCCTCAGGTCCCCCTGAGGACTGTTTTTCTATAGAAAAATATTCGTCAGGCCCCCATGAGGACTGTTTTTCTATAGAAAAATATTCGTCAGGCCCCCATGAGGACTGTTTTTCTATAGAAAAATATTCGTCAGGCCCCCATGAGGACTCTTTTTCTATAGAAAAATATTCGTCAGGCCCCCATGAGGACTGTTTTTCTATAGAAAAATATTCCTCAGGTCCCTCTGAGGACTGTTTTTCTATAGAAAAATATTCCTCAGGTCCCTCTGAGGACTGTTTTTCTATAGAAAAATATTCCTCAGGTCCCTCTGAGGACTGTTTTTCTATAGAAAAATATTCCTCAGGTCCCTCTGAGGACTGTTTTTCTATAGAAAAATATTCCTCAGGTCCCTCTGAGGACTGTTTTTCTATAGAAAAATATTCCTCAGGTCCCTCTGAGGACTGTTTTTCTATAGAAAAATATTCCTCAGGTCCCACTGAGGACTGTTTTTCTATAGAAAAATATTCCTCAGGTCCCTCTGAGGACTGTTTTTCTATAGAAAAATATTCCTCAGGTCCCTCTGAGGACTGTTTTTCTATAGAAAAATATTCCTCAGGTCCCTCTGAGGACTGTTTTTCTATAGAAAAATATTCCTCAGGTCCCTCTGAGGACTGTTTTTCTATAGAAAAATATTCCTCAGGTCCCTCTGAGGACTGTTTTCTATAGAAAAATATTCCTCAGGTCCCTCTGAGGACTGTTTTTCTATAGAAAAATATTCCTCAGGTCCCTCTGAGGACTGTTTTTCTATAGAAAAATATTCCTCAGGTCCCTCTGAGGACTGTTTTTCTATAGAAAAATATTCCTCAGGTCCCTCTGAGGACTGTTTTTTTAGAAAAAAATATTCCTCAGGTCCCTCTGAGGACTGTTTTTCTATAGAAAAATATTTCTCAGGTCCCTTTGAGGACGGTATTTCTATAGAAAAATATTCCTCTGGTCCCTCTGAGCACTGTTTTTCTACAGAAAAATATTTCTCAGTTCTCTCTGAGGACTGTTTTTCTATAGAAAAATATTCCTTAGGTCCCTCTGAGGACTGTGTTTCTATAGAAAAATATTCCTCAGGTCCCTCTGAGAACTGTTTTTTCTATAGAAAAATATTCCTCAGGTCCTTCTGAGGACTGTTTTTCTATAGAAAAATATTCCTCAGGTCCTTCTGAGGACTGTTTTTCTATAGAAAAATATTCCTCAGGTCCCTCTGAGGACTGTTTTTCTATAGAAAAATATTCCTCAGGTCCCTCTGAGGACTGTTTTTCTATAGAAAAATATTCCTCAGGTCCCCCTGACGACTGTTTTTCTATAGAAAAATATTCCTTAGGTCCCCCTGAGGACTGTTTTTCTATAGAAAAATATTCCTCAGGTCCCCCTGAGGACTGTTTTTCTATAGAAAAATATTCGTCAGGCCCCCATGAGGACTGTTTTTCTATAGAAAAATATTCGTCAGGCCCCCATGAGGACTGTTTTTCTATAGAAAAATATTCGTCAGGCCCCCATGAGGACTCTTTTTCTATAGAAAAATATTCGTCAGGCCCCCATGAGGACTGTTTTTCTATAGAAAAATATTCGTCAGACCCCCATGAGGACTGTTTTTCTATAAAAAAATATTCCTCAGGTCCCTCTGAGGACTGTTTTTCTATGGAAATATATTCCGCAGGTCCCTCTGAGAACTGTTTTTCTATAGAAAAATATGTCTCAGGTACTTCTGAGGACTGTTTTTCTATAAAAAAAAACAAATACTCTGTATTGTTTTTATATAAAAAAATTTCATATACTTAGAAAAATAACCACAGATCTTTTGAAAATTAATTTTCCGGAGAATTTGTGCTGTCTCACTGTTTTAACCTCACGTGTCGATAATCCAATGTGAGAGAAGTGAATAAAATCCTTGAAGGAATTTGCATGAAATAATCAAAAAGATTTGAGAATGAAATCCCTTGGAAAATGCGTTTGCAAATTTGCAGGAAAATCATAAATTCGCCTTGGACAAATGATATACATCAGTTCAATAACACACAAATATACTGACACATATACATTTGATTTTTCTTCATTTCCGCGTTGTTTAAAAATCCCTCACAAATTTCTCTGCCTCCCTTGCAAAGGTTGCTAGGCTCGAAATATTATACTCTGTTATCCGTTTGTTTTTTCATGTTCTGTATGGCCTTGTTATGAAAATGGATTATTGGGTTGTCTGGATGGCATGGTGGATAACCAACAAGGAACTCTAGTCGCTGCTGAGCTGATTGTTTTGATAAATGTTGCATTTAGTTCTGTTTCATCCCTTTTTCTACTTCATTATTGCGGATTATGCAAATGGCAATCCATAAAGCTGAAGAAAAAAAATTATCCCATTTCTCAACATCAACAACAAAAGAGGATTGTGAAATCAAGTTTTGAGAACTTCTTTATTTTGTATGTATTTTCACTTGATTGCTTTAATATTCACATTTATATTTTCACATTTATATACATTTAAATATTCACATTTATTTTTTCCTACTTAGGCTGTTTCTTCTTACTCCTGGTATGGCCAATGAAATTTCCACTCCGCCTTGTCAACGCATTATTAAGTGGTTGCTTTTAAAAACCTAGCAAATACCAGCAACAACAAATTTCATCATTATCATCTGTGATGTATGACCTTTATGCAATTTTAAGTGGCAAGCATCAATAACCAAACATGTAATAACATAAAGGAAATTGACGAGCCGAACAGATGAACACTTCCCGAATGACCATTAAGTGGTCATTTGTAATGAAGTGAATATGTTTACCTGTTAAGGACAATACTTCTCTGCTATACTTTAATCCACTTTGTCCCCTGAAACAATATTCCGTAAATTGGTAAATTTGTTGTCGTTTTTCTCCTCTTTAAGTGGTTGATAATAAGGGTAGATTTATTTAATTTGTCGGATATTGTTAAAGTTTTCCCAAAATTGTTTTCCTTTTGGAAATTCTCAGTTCTATTAGCGGCCGATTTCCAAAAGAAATAAATTCCTCAGAAAGTCTGAAGAATTTTTTCAATAGAAGACTTCTGATAAACTCATATGGCCCTCTGAGTACCTGAGGAATACTTTCTATAGAGTACCTGAGGAGTTTTTTCTGTAGCAAAACATTCCACTGGGAACCGATCAATAGTTTTGTATTGTAAAACAAACCAAGGAGGGCGCGAGAGATGTTTTCCTGTAGAAAACCATTCCTTGGGAAGACCTGACGAATACTTTCAATAAAAAACAGTCCTCAGGAGACTTGACAAACATTTTTCTATACGTTTACTTCTTTTACGTTTACTTCTTTCTCCTAAATTATCTCGGAAAATGAAATATATAGCTCTTTGAAAAATAAAGACATTTCCAAGAAAATTTTATTACTGTAAATTGCTTCATAAGTTTGCATAGAAAAATGAAAAATCCAGTTGGGTAGCAAAGACAACAATAGCCTTTTAAAAGACAAACAACTTTTCCATCTTATCGACCAAAGAAATATAATATACAAAAATGTTCGATGTTATCAAAGAACTAGTTTTTATCACATTTTACACCAAATATTCAATTTTTAGTAGTGATGGCAAGTCAAGTAGAAACCAAAAAAAAAAAAATACTCAAGAACAAACTAACGTGATGTTGATATTAAACAAATAGCTTGAATGTTTTCAGTTTCTTGTGCATAACTAGAAAAGAAGACGAAGAAGCAAAATAAAATGAAACGATTTTGGTTTTTAATTCAATTTTCTGTATGCCAGTGAACGATGTGGAATCCCGAAAGAAATCGATAATGGAAACCAAGTACAAGACCATCACAGACAGATATGTAGTTGATCAGGTCTTTTCAATAACTTATGCTCTTACCAATAGCTCAATGTGGTGAAGTTGCTACAAAGAACACTTTTTGAACATTGACGCCGGGACACATAGTAATCGATAAAAGCTATAAACCACTTATGCGACCAATCGACGTCAAAAGTTTTTTCTTCCTTTTTTGGTTTTTACAAACATCATCCTTATAAAACTCTCACTTTCTCGTACACACACTTACCTTGCGTGACGTGGCAAGACTTATGTGTTTGTATGTGCAAACATATCCATTTTTATTGTATGCTTGTTTATGTGCACACGCATATCTACATGATGGCAATATCTTTTACTGTTGCAACAAATATACACTCAATTTATCCGACAATTATGGCGCCAATATATAACATATATAAATGCCCAGAAATTAATTGCTTTAATATTAAAAGACAGTTTTCGGCATAGAGTATAGTGGCGTATATTAGAGTTGGGTAATCTAGTTCCTAGTTCCTTGTACTAGTTCCAAAACGTATGATTAACATCATGAAATTTAACGTGTGTTGTTAAGTATACGCAGTTTGTTCAAAGAAAAAATGTGGACCATTGGAACTGCGAAGTGAACGAGATAGTTCCATATAGTTCCTTTGGCACAACTCTAGCGTATATGTATTCTCAATATACATACGCTCACCATATACTATTTGATGCAAT
Source organism: Musca autumnalis (assembly GCF_047663935.1). Lineage (NCBI taxonomy): Eukaryota > Metazoa > Arthropoda > Insecta > Diptera > Muscidae > Musca > Musca autumnalis. Next base: position 201,659,414 of record NW_027412088.1, read on the forward strand.
TGCTGCAGCAACTGCAATATTAGGTCGTCATAGAGAAGACCACACGTCTTCACATAGATGATCAAATGAACTTATTTTAATACCTGAGGTCTTCATATAGAGAATAAAGTCATATATCGTATTATAAAGGACTACAGGTCTTCATATGGAAAACCTAAAACCTTCTATATTGTAGAACAGAGGTCCTCATATGGAGGACCAAAGGTCTTCGGTTTTTCACTGCGAAGACCACAGGTCTCCATATGGAAGATTGCAGGTTTTCATACACCAGAAAAGATCACAGATCTTCATTGAGAACACCACCGATGTCCAAAGGAAGTCTAATGGAAAAAGCACTGGCCTTTATAATGAAAGCCTTTTGTTTCCATACAAAATACTACATGTCGTCATATGGAGGACCGCAAGCCTTTATGTAGAATATCACAGAATTTTATATAAAATAAAGATGTCTACATTGTGTATTTAGGGAAGCCTTCTTCTTCAAAAAATTTAATACAAAATATCTCAAGTCTTCATTATTATTATTTCTGGCATTTCAGTCAATCACTACGGGAGGGTATATGTGTTGACAATACTAATACGTTTCCTGAACAATTCAATATTTTTCTCTTTATCTTCACATCATCTTTATAGTTTATTTCTTATTTCGAAGAAATTAGTAACGTCAGAAACACCAATGAAAATAAAGAAATGTACAATAGCAGTCCAAGAGAAAAATGCCCCACGGCATTACGAAACTCCTTCGTCATCAGATTACGAAACTCCCCCGCAGTCCCCCAACAGCATTCGTAGGCGCAGCATTTAATATAGCCGTTGATGTTTCAATCCTAGAAAATGCATCCTTTTTGTAATTTAATTGCAATGGGCTCCGAGGTAAGATCGATAAAATAGTGGAATTTATGAATCGGAAGAAGATCAAGGTCGCGGCAGTGCAGAACACCATGCTGAACGACCACAGCTCAGTACGTTGTGATGGCTACAACGTAATAAGGAAAGATCGCACCAGATGTGGAGGTGAGGGATTAGCTTTCCTTTTGCACCAGTCTGTTCAATACAGACTTATCTTGCTTGAGCCTGCCTCTAACGACATGGAATGTATGGGGGTAGCATTCAGGTGTGGAACTGCCGAGATAGAGTTGCTGAACGTATACATCACGCCGAGAAAAAGCTGTATCTCAGATTATGAGCCTGACATTAGCATCATGAGATGTGGCATTCGGTCCCCGGAAATGACCAGAGGGGAATATCGCTGGCTGAGCAGATTGATATCTCTACGTTTTGCTCGGTCAATGAGGACGCCCCTACCAGAATTAGAGGAGCGTGTCACAGTTCGCCAGACATAACCATCGTGTCACCTGGTCTGACAAATGACGTCACCTGGCAACCCGTCATTTCCCTTCCCCATAATTGTCTCCATCAGCAGACCACCCGATTTCATCACCTCTGAACGCCGCACATTCGTAAATCATGGGAAAGCTGATTGGCGAGTTTCAGAGAGTTCACCAATCATCGCTTCAGAGAATTGCCCAATCCTTCTGATGTTCGGATAGCGGAAAGGACGTTCCGAGACATCATCGATGCTGCAGCCGCTCGCCATATACCTGCTGGTCGAATACCCGAAGTAAGACCAAATTTCCCAGCACAGGCAACGGGATTAGCAAATGAGCGTGATGAGCTTCGTCGAACCAACCCCGACGACCCCAGAGTCAGGGAGGTGGCACTGGAACTTAACATGCTGGCGAACATAAGCAGAACAAGTGGTTAAATCATCTGAAGAGTTGCAATATTGGAGCCGATATAAGTAAATTGTGGGCAACGGTTAAGTCACTCCCGAAACCCGGAAGGAGGGATTACAGGACATCAGGCAAGTTTGGCGACGTTACGTTTGACTGACCCGAAGAGGTGTGCAAGTTACTTCAATCGACTGTTTGTCGAGCACACCGAGAGTGACAGGGCGAAGAGAAGAGTATTACGTCGCATTAGATCTCTTCCTGCCGAGGATGAACCACCACAGTTTACAATGGATGATGTTGCAAATGCCATCAGGAACGCTAAATCATCCAAAGCGTTGGACTCTGACGGAATTTCCATGGTAAAGTTGAAACCCCTGGATGAACCGGGAGTGGAGTATCTCACTAAAGTTCTCAACCTGTTGCTAGCCACACTTATTGTTCCCGAAGTCTGGAAAATGGGCAGCGTGGTCCCGTTACGGAAGCCAGGCAAGGAAGCCAGCAAAGGTGAATCGTACAAGTCGATTTCGCTTTTGTCACCTGTAGCGAAGACCCTTGAGGCCTTAGTCTTTCCCAGCGTTAGAAATAGCTATCAAGTTGCCGATCATCAGCACGAATTCCGTAAGCAGCACAGCACGACAACAGCGCTGCACGCCATCTCCAAACATATTTGTCGAGGACTCAACCAGGAGCGGCCGTGTGATATTATCAAAAGCCTTTGGTACTGTCAAGCACTCCACGCTGTTTGAGGACATTGAGCAGACAACCCTCCGGCCAAGTCTGGATAATAAACTATATGTGTGGACGCCAGTCGTACGTGGAATTCAGGAATAAGAAGTCCAAACCCCGTAGAGGGAAACAGGGAGTCCCCCAAGGTGGGGTGATATCTCCGAACTGTTTAACCTCTACCTCTCCTGTATTCCGCCCCCTTCAGACGGCATTGAGATCGTAACGTATGCGGATGATTGTACGATCCTGACATCAGGTACCTACCCTGATGACATCTCTGAGAGACTGAACTCACATGTAACCGATCTTACCACCTTTTTCCACGCGAGGAATATGCAGATATCCGCCTCCAAATCGACTGCCACTCTGTTCACCACATGGACGGCGGAGAATAGAAGAGATGGTAGCAGAATTCCGACCACAAACTATCCCAAAAATCTAGGAGTCACATTCGACAGCACTTTCACTTCGTCCACAGCTATCTGCGATAAACTGAAATGTAGGAACAAGGTCCTCAAGACCCTAGCCGGTAGCACTTCTTGCAGATAAAGAAACCTTGTTGACCACGTATAAAGCGATAGGTCTGCCTGTGGTAAGCTATGCGGCGCCAGTTTGGTCCCCGAATTTATGTGACACGCAGTGGGATAAGATTTAAATTTGTCAGAACGCCGCCCTGAGAACAGCAACAGGGTGCCTCCTCAAATCTACAGTGGACCATCTACATGAGGAGGCAAAGATTCTTCCAGTACGACAACATAATGAGATGCTATTGTTGCAGTACTTGCTCGGGTGTTACGTGAGAGCCATCACAATCACCATCTGCTGGCCACAGATACACCCTGGCATATCAAGAAGGATATTCATGCTCTAGAGACGGAGGTACAACAATATAGGAGAGAACCTCTAGATCAACTGGCATATCAGGCAGGTTTGAACAGCATTCACACGGACGCAGTTGCTAAGGCCATAAGCAATTATTGTGTGAATGCAGTCATCGGAGTACATGCCCCATCTATCGCAGCTGAAGAGCGTCAGCTGCCACGACAAACCAGAGTAGTTTTGGCTCAATTACGCTAGGGATATTGCAGTCGCCTAAATTGCTATTGGGCGGGAATCGATTGCACCGTGCAAGACATCTGCCCAGTATGCGGCATGGGCCCGCACGACACAAAAACACCTATTCAACTGCCCCGCCAAGCCTACTCATCTGACTCCAGTGGATCTGTGGTTACATCCCATCGAAGTAGTCACTTTCTTTGGACTGGAGATAGACCCAGAGCCAGATTGAACAGGAAAACGAACATACAAACATAATAATAAAACACTGTTACAACAACACGAGAAAATGCGTGGAATATATCGTGTAACCTTCCCAGCTTGAACGAAATAAAAGAAGTAGTAGGACAACTAAAAAGGAACAAATCAGCAGGGAGATGATGATTTACCGGCAGAAGTTGTACAGGTCGACGCTAAAACCGCAGCTGAGATACTTTGGACTCACATCACATCAGCTTGGAAAGATGAAAGACTGCCTCCAACATGGAAGAAAGTGATCATTGCAAACATACCCAAGAATGGCGACTTATAAAGCTGTAACAAGGAAGATACTAGTAGTCATAATACAAGCAAGAACTTAAAGCCAAGTAGAAAACCTTCTGAATATGAACAAGTTGGCTTCAGGCCAAATACAAGCTGTGTAGGCCAACACTCTACGCGTCATAATAGAACATTCTATGGAATAGTGCACCCCCTGTATCTATTGTTCATCGATTTCAAGAAAGCCTTCGACAACATCAGATGACCAGTCATATGGAAAGCATTAATCAAAAAATGGAGTACCTCAGGAAATAATCCGAGTAATAAGAGCGATATACGAGGATGCAGAACTCTCAGTTCTTCACAACGGGAACATTAGCCAACCGTTAATCACAAAGGCGGCAGTAAAGCAAGGATGCCCTCTGTCACCCGTACAGTTCACAATTGTGATGGGTGAAATAATGATGGAGTCTGCTGAATGAGTATTAACAATACCAGTGCAGAAAAAATCATGTTACCTGGCAAAGCAATTAAATATGTCGATAGCTTCTGCTATCTAGGAAGCACTAACGAATGGTGGTGCAGAAATCAGCGTTTGGACGACTGCAAGTTGTATGAAGAAGCACACATATGTCCAGGAAAACCAAGCTTAAAATATTCGAAGCATGTATAAAATCGATTCTGCTATACGGCAGTGAAACCGGACTTGTATCTAACACCATCACGCAAAAACTACAGGTATTCATAAGCAAACGCCTCAGGATGATATGCAGGATATTCTGGCCAAACACCATAAGTAACACAGAACTGTGGAACTCAACAATTAAAAAAGTATCAATAGGCTTTGCCGACAGAGATTTTCTCAGCCTGCGTAGAATGAAATACTTTTTTCCCAAAACAGAATTTATGTATTTAGGGGGGTTTTCTAAATTTGGGGCGTATGCACCGACAAAAATATGGATAGGATTAAGTTGAATATATTGTTGAATATTTGTGCGGTTACCCCTAGAATTGGACAGATATGACCCACATTTGAACATAAACTAAGTTCCGACAACATTTAGAGATCCTAATGTTGGATCAAATCGGGTGATCAGTTCGAGAGTTTTCGTGCTCTCCAGCCAATGCCTTAACCACACAAAACTGTTGAACATTTGTGTGGGTACCCAAGAATTGGACAGATATGGCCCACATTTGAACATAAACTAAGTTCCGGCAATATCTAGAGAACCTAATTTTGGAACAAATCGCTTGATCAATTCGAGAGTTATCGTGCTCTCCAGCCAATGCCTATGGTGTCATATGGGTTTTTTTACGTCTTTCGGGTTGTTTACTCAAGAAGTATGGACTTGCCCGTGAAAAAAACCTTTACTGTCGTAATTGAGACAGCGAATGCAAGTTGCTTCAACAAAAATCAAAGCGATTCGAGAGCGGGTCTTAAAGTCAGGAGTGGACAAATATAGTCCATATTCGAACCTGATCTATATCTGGTAGATATATTAGGATGTGTAAAGTATGAACCAATTCGGTCACTCCCCATCAAGAGTTATCGTGTGAACAAATCTTCCGAACATTTTTGAACTTTTGTGGGGGAGGTACTTGGAGGAGTGAACCGATATGGCTTATCTTCGAACTTAAACTAAGTTTGCATAAACTATTACGAAGGCCACATTTTGGACCGAATCGGCAGATCCGTTCGAGAGTTATCTTGCGCTCTCCAACCACTACACACGGCATCATAGGGTTTTTTTGCTCCTTTCAGGCTATTTTCTCAGGAAGTATGGACTTGCACCTAAAGAAACTTATACCGTCGTGTGGGGAGCAGTGAATTCAAGTTACTGCAACAAAAATCAAAGCTATTTGAGAGCAGCAACTACACTGAACTTTTCCGAAATTTTGTGTGGGAGGTAGCCGAAGTAGTGGACAGATTGAGTCCATATTGGAACTTCATCTAAGTCTGGTTGAAGTTTCACGATGCGCAATGTATGGAGCAAATCGACCACTCCCTTCAAGAGTTATCGTGCGCACAAATTACCCGAAAATTTTCGAACTTTTGTGGGGGAGGTACCGGAAGGAGTGGACCGATATAACCCATCTTCGAACTTAAACTAAGTTTGTTCAAAATATTACGAAAGCCAAAATTTGGACCGAATCGGTTGATCCGTTATCGTGCGCTCCATTCAGACAGACAGACGGACGGACGGTCATTGCTAAATCAACTCCAAATTGTCTGAAACACATTTCGTCCAAACATACTTGGGATCTTAAAGCATTATTTCGACGAGGCACATTTTGCCCGTATAAAAGTGTATATACCCTCGTTGGCATAAATGCTGAAGGTATAAAAAACCAGGAACCTATACAAAAGCAGATAAGGCATAAGAAATGGATATAAATTGGACACACCTTAAAAGATGTTCAAAGCATAACCAGGATGACACTTGAATGGAATCACCAAGGATCACGAATAGAGGTTAGCCAAAAAACACCTGGCGACGAACAATAACCCAAGAACTAGACAAAACAACCTTACATGGTAAGATGCACAAACAGCAGAAAGTAACATTGTAAGATGGTGATGCTTTGTGGAAGCCCTAGCCCTCCCAAGAGGAGTAACAGGAAAAAATGCTTAGTTCTAAAATTTAAACATTTTGGTAATAACACTGTCTACATGACACTGTACATTCTCACTTTTGAGTATTTGTGGTTGTGACAGACTAACGTTTATTTATCTGACTGGCTGCGTTGGCGGGGCATATATAACACATAGTCTTTTGTAGACAGAGAGTTTTCATTTTGGTGGTGTCAAGTAAACATACATAACCAAAGGTTTCATAGTTAAGCTGGCAAACACACACTATGAGGTATCATCAAACAAGCCCGCATATCCATATTTGCTGTGGTGGGTTGAAATATTTTTGTTTAACTTGCTGCAGGAGCTTCTTTCATTTTTCATAGCGTATCTACAACAAGAACCACACTATAAAAGTAATAGAAGATAACATAATGTTTGATGTGAACATCATCTTCCACTTATGCTCACTCTCATAAAAGGATATTTTCGATGATGTTTTTTGCTAGATGTTGATTCATATGATTGCAATGGAAATTTTATTAAACCCTCAGATAGAACGGAGGCAATAAATTTTTTTATTGCTTATGGGAATATGATTACAAAAGAATGGGTTAATCAAATAACAAAGGAAAAGGGGGCTAACGATGTAAAGAAAGTATTTGACTTCTGCCATGATGAGGGGTATAAATGTGTGAAATGTGGTGTTAAAAGATAATTTTTAATACATTTTCAAATGTCACAAAAATAAGTGTTAAATTTGTATTATTTTAAGGGGTTGTGGCGTACGATGATGTACATATACGACATGGTATACACAAGTGTTTCGAGCATGAATGCATAAAGACCGTGGTCATTCTATTCTCGGTTTCGACAAACCAAACATTGTACCACAAGGCGTATACATAGCAACATAAATCATACAGCCACTGTTACAAAAACCATTTAAACCCCCTTTTATATACATTTCATAATTTAGTTCCCCTGTAAACAAATTTAGTATCACGAAAAAATCTGATAAACTTCTATCGACAACTCTTCCATAACGTTTCTATTTAATATTTCAATAGATATTTTTTGTTGAAACAATTAGTATGCCTATGTTTCCCATGTATTATTTATTATGGACATTTGATAATTTACATCAGTTTATTCGGTTTTGAACCAATTTATGTGTATGATGACGACAGCCAAATGTCCATGTTGTTGCCGAATATGTATTTCCATAAATTTACATTTCCAATGTGCTTTTTCTCTCTCGCCCCTCAGGGGATAAACATTTTACTGCCGGAAGTAATTGAATAGCAATAAATATAGCCTAGGCTCCAACAAATAATTAAATGATTGCTTTTGAAATTTGTATGGAAATTCAGTGATGCCTAAAAGGAGGCAACACTTGGATTGCAATACAGGAAGAGAGTTGGAGCGCATGGAAGATTGAGTGCCAACAAATATGCCTTGAAAGAAAATTGTAAAGTGATGCTATAAATTTTCAAGATATACTTGACAATAATGTATACACACAATGTTATTATTGGTTTTGTTGTTATTGGGATATTTTGGGGGATATACCTACGTATATTTACTTTTCAAAGAATATATCCTGTCGTATTCTATGCAATGTACATGTAAAATTGAATTTCTCTTCAGCAATAACTTGTTGATATTTTAAGGGGTAATATAAACAGCAGTTTTGAACTTCATAAAGCGAGTATATGGTTAAACTTAAGAAAATGCATTGTGAGTTACACACGCACACAGGTTTTGAAGTTATAAGTATTTGCATAAGATTTTGCATAATATATACATGTAAATATACACAAACATACATATGTATATATGTATATTTATTCTCATGGTCTAGCAACAGAAAGTTTTCCTTTTCGAAGTATACTATTGTCGTTAAACTTCTATAAACAAGTAGTAAATTTCATATGTGTACACACACTCGTAGATATCTACATATCACATGCAATGAATGTGCAATTTATATAGCACATATCTGCAGAAGCATGGGAATTTTCCGTGTAGTAGCCGTTGAGTGAATAAATTGCCAACAGAAATAACTATTTCGTTGAGAAAAAATAGAACAATTTTAAGAGAAAATTGCCGACAGAGATATACCCTCAGCCTATATGAATCGAAACTTTCATCTACGTACAGAATTTTGAAGTTTGAACTTGCCGACAAAAAGTTCAAATTATTGCGTAGGAGCTACTTGAAGGAATGGACCGACATAGTCCATTATGGAAGTTGATCTTATTTTGGGGATCATATCTTTTCGATTGATATAGCGCCCACTAGTCACTTTTGTGGGTCATAGTATAACTTTTGGATCAGTATGCCAGGAAGCATGGACTTGTCCACGGAAAACATACACTCGCTGTAAACGGGACCACAACGAACAGCATCGGTATGCATTCCTAGGCATATTTGAACAGACCCTAAACTGCACTTAGACTTAAATATTGAACTTTTCTGGGGGAGGTACCCTAATGAGAGGAACGTTATGGACCATTTTAGAAGTTAAACTAAATTTGGACAAAATATTAGGAGATTAAAATTTTGGACCAAATTGGTTGCCCCGTTCAAAATATACCGTGCATACCATTTTAGTGTCATTTTTTAAATATTGGGGGGAAGTACCGGAAGGAGTGGAATTTAAACTAAGTTTGAACAAAATATTCGGTCGATTCGTTCGGGAGTTGTCGTGCGCTCCAGCCAGAAAGACAAACAGATGGATGGACATTGCTGATTCGACTCCAAATTGTCTGAAACTGATTTCTCCCAAACAACTTATTAGGGTCTAAAACCATTATTTCGATGAAGCACATTTTCCCCATATGAAAGTGTAGATACCCTGGTTAGCATAAATGCTGAGGGAATAAAGATAAAATTTTATGGAAAAAAGTTTCTAGTTCATTGGCTATTAGAGCGTATAATGTACCCCGGACCAATCAAGAGCCATACAACATATATTTTTATCGGTGACGTATACCTAGTTGCATAAGTCATAGACCCAGAATTGCCAATAATTGTTAATTGACATGCAATCGCCGTAAATATACATATTGAAACAAGCCCACAAACTGGAAAAAAATAAACAACTATTATTGGGGAATTTGTTTCACGTTTTGAATCTTCGGGCGTATACATAATGTCACAACGTATAAGTGCAATATATTCAGCTTTATTTTCACGTTTCTGTTCTTCCCCAACGAGTAAATACTTCATGCATTGGAATTTGTTAGAGTATATTCAACGCTAAACAGTTAACATAAGAATATAATAATTGTTCCACAAACATCCCATAAGGGACAAGGGAGACTTCTCTCATATCAATGAGTGCACCCCGATTCATTTTAGCTCAATGATATGGGACCTACAGTTTATTGCCGAGTCCGAACGGCGTGTCTAAGACACCACTTATGTAGAGAAGTTTTACATGGCTGAAATACTCAGGAAATGCCGCCAACATTTCTGAGGGGTATTTTGCCACCGTTGAAAAGTGTTTTGATGTTGCCTGGACGGGAAATCGAACCCACGACCTTATGTGTGCAAGGCGGGTGTGCATACCATTGCACCACGGTGGCACCCACCTGGGGAATACACATTTCTATATTTGACTCGATGAATTGTAATAATGCCGACAGCTAAATGTATACGCAAATATATACATATTTATGTATGTGTTTAAATAAATATGTCAAGGGAACATAAATATTGAAGGCAAAGGCGGGATGGATAAATGTTAAATGTATTGTATGTCAATTGCATGCTTTTTGTGTAATATCCTTGAATGTTGCTTCAAAAATGCTGTTATTACTACTATATTATTTTCTAAAACATATGGTTATTAGTGTAGGTAATACTATAATTGCAGGTCCACAACCAATATTTACTAGTATCCTACAAAACCAATTCAGTTTCTCAGATGATTTCTGTCCCATGGCCATTTTATTCTAGCTTTAAAAACCTGCTAACAATGAAGAAAGCCAATATTGTGCCAGAAGGTGTATACAAAGTGACAAATACACTGTGCAAATTTTTTCAGGTAATCTTCTGCAAACAATTTGAGCTGAGGTTTTTTGAAAGTACAGATTGGATTTTATGGCCCCATCTAAACATGGTTAAATATTGACTTTTTAAAGCAACTCTGGGCTATATCTCTGAAACCTATGTGAATCTTCATATCACCTCTGAAGCAAATTTGTAGATAAGAGCAGGAATAAAATATTTGTAAAAATAATGAACACGAAAAATTACATTTATTGCCTCAAATTTTAAGGTATATCGAAAATGTCCATTATTTGTTTACATTTCGCACCATATCTCTAAAACTGTTAATTTCTTCTTAACATTTTCGTTTAGAACAACTCTTCAGTACTTACCATTGTTGAAAATGCCTTTACTACGTTGTTTTCAGTATTTTTGTCAACGACGATTTAATAATGTCAATGTGGTGAAATCCGAAATGCGAGAATAAACTGTTGGTGTGAACTGTGTTTGAAATACGTGTCTAAAGATATGATGCAAAACACCAATCATCAGTTTAGCTGATTCTGACCAGATTTTCAGCAATTATGTAAAATCTTCTATATTTTATCGATTTTGATGCCCTAGATGGAGTTTTTCTTATATGGTGTGTTCATAAGTTCTACTATGCATTATCTATACATTAAAATATTTTTAAAAATTAACCCAGAATAATATATGCAAGAACAAATAAAAACAGATATATTATTTTTAAAAAAAATTTCAGTGATGAGACAAAGGATACAAAACAATTTAGAAAATGTGATAGTTTCTGTAACATTTTTCCTTTACAATACACTTAAATAAGGAGGTTTTAGGAAGGACAAGTAAATATGATATGAAAAAGTAATTAGAAACTACATACCAATAACAAAGTAATTTAGTTAATTTTTTTAAATAAAACCCTCATTTATATACACACCATAACAGTTGCTTATATTTTTCGAATGTTTGACACAAGTTTCGAAAACGATATCATTTCTGTAGGACTATTTAACTTTTCAATTTTACCATATGAACTTCAATATTTTCATCAACTACAACAAACGTTGCTGAGATAAAAAATAATAAAATAGTTATTGTGGAAATGATAAAAAAAAATGAAAAATATCTGCATACATAAATAAGAAAATTAATATATCAATAAAATTATTTATTATTGTTAATAATGCATAATTTATGATTGTACAGACAGACTTACGTAGATACTTACATCGGTTATGCAGTGTACTTTTTAATGGCATTTTCTTAATTACCACAATCCATATTTTCTCATCGATTTCAAACTAAAATGAATAATTACAAGAGGGCAGGTAAGATACGCATGGCTGAAGTTATACATATTTCAATTTTCATTGGGGCGTATACGTGTAAACCATAATCATACGTCAACCTGGTGTCATCAACCTAAAATTGAAATGTTTATATATTTTACATTAATTTATACAAAAATATATTTTAAAAATGTTTTAACCTTTTTACTTATATGCGTATAATTGCAGGTCCTTTATAAGTAGAGACAGGAAATGGGTAAATACCCAAATGGTAAATACCCATTTAATGAGAAAATTGGGTGCAAATGGGTAAATGCCCAGGTATTTACGCAATATGTGGGTATAAACTACAAAAACTAACTGACTAGCAAATTTTAACTGACTGTGAATAAAATTACATATATTTTGGATACAAGGCAAGTAAAAATATGACCAGTTTTGGTCCATATTTTGTTAAATCTTTCACATCCTGTGACGGCATAATTTTTGATATTTGAGAACTTTTAGAGCGCTTTGTAGTAGTTTTCATTGCAGAAAAATTTAAATGCTTGAAATTTAAGCCCTCCTTAACAAAGCTATAATTTAGGCATTCTTCGTTAACTTTTTCGCACAAGCAGCTCCAACGACCGATTTGACATAGTCCGCGTAGTTCAACCGCTTTTATGGTATTCTTGATTCTTCTTGATATTCTTACTGACAGAAAAAACAAAATTTTGATTTCAATATATAATTTTATTTACCCAAATAAACACAAAAACAAGTGGGAAAAGCGTTAAGTTCGGTCGGGCCGAACTTTTTATACCCTCCACCACAAATTTCAGCCATTTCGGTGGATTAATGTGGCCACAACCTTCAAAATACCGAAAATCGGAAGTTACCGTTCTATGGGGGCTATATGATGGCGCGGACCTATACCTACAAATTTCTGGGGGGGAGTTTTATACCCCCAACGAAGACTAAATACCAAATTTCAGCCATCTCGGTGTGATAATGAGGCCAAGACCTTCAAAATACCGAAAATCGGGAGATATCGTCCTATGGGGGCTATATCAAAACGTGGACCTATATAAACATTTTATGGTAGAAATGTTTCTTAGCCTCTGGAAACACAAAATACAAATTTGCAACCGATTCTGTTGTCAAATGGGACTAATACATTCAAAATATATTAAAATGACGCGTACTTTATATGGGGCGTTATATGGGGGCTATACCAAAACGTGGACCTATATAAACCAACTTTGGTAGGAATGTTTTTTGGCCTCTGGAGACACAAAATACTAAATTACAACCAATTCGGTAGTAAAATGGGACAAATATCTTAAAAATTCCTTAAAACGACGACGCGTCACGCGTCATTTTGTATGGGGACTATACGAAAGCGTGGACCTACATAGCCCGCTTTCAATACCAAAAGTCATACGTACAAATAATAGATTTTCCCAAAATGTAATCCACCTACGTCAATCCGTTCGGACGCTAGAGTGATTTCCACAGACGGATAGACGGACGGACATGGCTATATCGATGTAGAATTGCACGCTGATCAAGTTACAAACATAGTGACAAACTTAATATACCCCCATCCTGTGGTGGAGGGTATAAAAAAAGAAATTTACTGGGTATTTGCCTGGTATTTAACCATGTTTTGGGTAAATACCGGGTAGAATCCCATCTATATTTATAAGTTTATTTTTCGGTAAGCTAAAATGAATTGGATTATTGTAGTTTTTTGGTACGTTTTTTTTCGTTCGTCTACCGACCGCAAGCAATCATGGTATCAGCTACAACATCATTATCTTCTTTTTCTTTCAACATTTTCAAATGTTTTTATAGCAGAGCAAGTTTTTTATGTGACTTTTAAAGATAATTCAAAACATACCAAACTAACACCCAGCCAGCATCTGTTCGAAAGAAACCATACAAGAATGTGGAGTAAAATTTTGCCATAGATTCTTCTGTTGGAATAACCCAAGCAGCATAAAATCAGGCAGATTTCCAACTTGGCTGCATTGAAGCAAACCTAAGCAAAGTTATGTATATTTAATGGTTAAGGGTTTAGTTTGGTTTCGTTTTATCGTGTAGCCGAATTTGGGTAGAATTTGTTTTGAAGCATTTTTAATGTTTTCAAAAATTTGTAGACATAAAAGTATAAATAGAAAAGTTCCTTTCCACCACCAGCATGAGAAAAGGATGCTCTGAGTAGATGAAGAATTTGTCTTGATTAGATTTGGGTCATTTTATGAGAAAAAATAAAATATTCTAGCTAAAAATGTCTCTACAAGATTGACCATTATGGTATTTTCGTAGGTTTTTTCGTTTTTGAGGTATAGAAGTACAAATTGGAACAATACACTGGCTGGATCGTCTCCATGGCTGCAATTTCTCAACTTTAACTTATATATCTCAAAAATGGTTCAGCCTAGGAAAAATTACGAAAGTCAGTCTTGTAGAAAATGTTCACATCTACAAAATTTTCTTTAGTGCCATTCCAATAGGAATTGCGAATTTCCAGCAAAATCCTGTAAAACTGAGTAAAAATCTGAATGATTGATCTGAACTTCTATATCTCAAAAACCTACGAATATACCATAGAGTTCAATCTTGTAGAGAATTTTTATAGCTACAACATTTGCTATAGTCCCATTTCGATAGAGCTTGCGGTTTCCATGCAAAATCGTGAAAAAACCTAAAAATGTGAACTTTGAACGCGATTTATTTAAAAATCCCTCCAGCGATGATTTCTTGTTTTTGGATTTTTTCACCTGTGAACATTGTTTTTTCGAAATTCGCAAAAACTTCCCAGGTGTAAGCACCTTCCATTTAAAGTTACTTCAAGAGCACCGTGGTAATTTGATGTGGGTGATTTAAAAATATTGTTCTTAAAAACGAAATATTTAGTATTTAAATATTAGGCCATTTACGTTGTGACAGCACTTATACACCCTGAAATTCTGTGTAATGAATTATTTCTGATTCCATGAAAAAATACAAGGATACCTCCTTTTGATTCGGAATCTTCAGGGATGTTTTGAGAAGGCTTCCTGTTTCTGTTATTTTTATAAGAAGGCCAACTGACTTTCTATGATAACACCAACTGGTTATCCATGAGAATACATCTCAACTCCCTTGAGAAGACTAACTCGTCTGCTATTAGAAGATCAACCGGTCTTCAATGAGAAGACTTCCAGGACTTCTATGAAAAGATAAAATTGTTTTCTATGAGAAAAACAGCTGGGATCATATAGCCATCTATGAGAAGACAAACTGACCTTTTATGAGAAGACCAACTGGCTTTCTATGAGTAGGCTAACTGGTCTTCTATGAGAAAATAAACTGGCCTTCCATGAAAAGACCAACCGACCTTCTACGAAAATACCAACTGGTCGTCGTAAAGAAGATAAACTGACCATCTATGAGAACAGCAAGTGCCCTTTTATTTGAAGATAGCCTTCAATTACAGGACTAAATGGTCTTCTATTAAAAAAATTAATTGGCATTATATGAAAAAACCATGTGAACCATGCGACATCAAGTATACGCCTTCTTCGAGAAGACCAAGTTTCTTTCTACGATAGGAACAACAAAACTTCTATCAAAAGATCCATTATCATACAATGAGAAGATCTCTTGGGCTTCTATGAGTAGACGAACTGGCCTCCAATGCGAAGACCGACTTGTCTTCTTTGAAAAGGCCAACTAGCCTTCTCTGAGAAAAAGAATTAGCCTTTTATGGGAAGACAAACTGGCCTTCTATTAGAAAATCAATTAGCCTTCTATGGAATAACCTTCCTCCATTTCTTCTTAAGCATTTGCTAATTCAAGTCCCTTCTAGCACTTTCTTAAAAAAATTAAAAATTTCCAAAGTAACAATAACAACAGTTAAATTCCAAACTTATCCGCACAAGACAAATACAATCAAATAAGAAAGAAACAAAAACTTGCTTAACAAAAAGTTTAAAAATAAACAATCAACCACAATATAGCCACAGAGCAAAAACAGAAACTTCTTTTCTGACAAACTCATCAACAGGCAACCTCAACAGAATAGCCATAATATTTTTTAGATATTTCTAGAGCAATACACAAGGAACGGAAAAGCGGTTGTGCGGGGTTTTGTTAAGTTAAGGAAAGTGTTGAAATTTTCCGAAATATTAAGATAAACTAAAGTTTGAAAGTTTTGGACATGAATTGCCTTTGGTTATATTAGGCAAGTGTCTTGAAGTTAACATGTAACAACAATATGGTGGCCACGATTCAGCGTGGGAAAGAAATGGGTGCAGAAAAATTTGTGGCCTCAAGTAAATTTTGTTACTTGCAAGATAAACAACTTTTGTCAATAAATGTTTTTTGTTTTCTTTTTCCTTGGAATAATAAAATAAATGTTGACTTGTTTGTAGAAATCAATAGAATTAAAAATGTTAAAAGATAAGATTTCGAAAATAATGTACATAGGACACGTCCAACAATGGAAATAAATTCATGTTTCATTTACTTAAAAAATTTAATAAAAAATATTTTAAGACCTTTTAATATGCACAAACTTACAATCTATAAATTTACATCATTCCCCAATCGTTCGACTCCGGCTCACATTACGATGCTTTATGTCATAATTCCAGAAAATAATGTCAGAAATCACAATTTCATTGTTGGTTGTTGTGCTTTATCACACATAGAAATGTGTATTAGAAAATAATCCGAAACATTAATCAAAGACCAATAAAAAATACAATACCAGCACGTTTTCATACATGAATTTACATACAAGCAATATAATCTCTAGAAGTCGAGCAATTCCACCACGTTTCAACCAATATCGACTGTTAGCGACATTTGTCATTTGATTAATCGTCATTTGATTTGCTGAGTCGAATAAAAATTGCAATAGGAGAGACATGAAACAGCGGTCTTTCATAAATCATATGCGCCAGCCGAGGCTGGTAAAAACTGTAATTTGCCCAACATTTGGAATTGCTGGCATTTGCCCAACATTCGGATTTGCAGTTATAATACTGCGCAATTTTATGAGAAAATTTATGCAAATCCTAAACGAAGCGAAATATGAAACAAAACGTTGGACATAAACGCATATTGTATTAACAAGAGATTTCTGTTATGACTTTAGCTTCGGAATGTTAGAATTTGGAGGCACTGAGAAAGGCTTATTGCCTGGGAATACATAAGAAAAATAAGGCAATTTGGATTAGAATATATGGTATGAGGAATATATATTCAGAATTTATTAACTCTTGATTAATCTAATTTGCGCTTGTGGAGCATGTGGCGTATACATTCTGACAACACTCATACTACACAGCACTATTTTGAAGGAACATTTTCAGATTTTCTTAGCAAAAAATGCACATTTGAGCAGATGGCGTATAAAGGCTGACATAACTTTTAATGTATTTTACTTTTAATGGTCTTTAATGAGAACGTTGTGTTGTGTGCAACGTAAAACCCAACATGTTTTGAGAAGGGAACGACTTCTGGTCTAGAAGAAGATCTTCATGTTGTCTTTGGAAATACCGTGAGACGTTTTACTTCATTATAAGAGTAGCTTTTTGAATCTTAATAACACATTTTGGATAGAGCTTGTTTTGGGAAGAAATGCAGTCTTCTTTAATTATATTCAAAAGATTTAGATTTTTTCTCAACCCTTTTCCATACCAAGAAAAATAATGATAAGAAAAGTGCTCCCTAGTAACTCCCTAGTTTTTTTGTGAGAACAACACCGGATTTCTATGTTTTCTGTCAGGAGACCTTCTAAACTTCTATAAGTAGACCTCTAGGTTTTCTATGATAAAATTTCTAGGAGAACATCTTGTGGCATTCCATGAGAGAACCTGGTCTTCTTCTATTAAATAACCTGGTTTTCTTCTATTAGAAACCTGTTTGTCTTCTCTGGAAAGACCTCGTCATCTATGAGAAGAAATGAAAATTTTCTCCAGCTCTTTTGTGGGAAAACTTCCAGGTCTTTTACAAGAAGACCTCCAGGTTTTCTATGAGAACACCTCTAGGCCTTTCATGACTAGATCTTCAAGTCTTCTGTGGGAAGACCTCCAAGCCTTCTATGAGAAGACCTCCAAGACTTAAAGGTTTTCTATGAGAAGTCTTAAAGGTTTTCTATGAGAAGACCCCCAGTTTTTTTTTTTAAAAAAAACTTCCAGAACTTTTATGAAAAAATCTCAAAGACTTCTATAAAAGGACATCCAGGCCTTCTATGAGAAGGTCTCCTGGACTTATATTAGAAAATATCCAGCTTTTATATGAGAAGACCAACAGATCTTTAAGGAGAAGACCCCAAAGTCTTCTATGAGAGGCCTTCTATGAGAAGACACTCAGGTATTCTATGAAAATGTTTTGTGGTCCTATATGAGACGACTTTCTATGAGAAAATCTTCAGGACTTCTATGAGAAGATATACAGATCTTTTAGACCCCCAGTTATTTTATGAGAAGATTTCTAGCAGAAGAAGAGTTCGATAAGTAGACCTAGGAGAAGACTTCAAGGTCTTCGAAAAGAAGACCTCCAGGTCTTGTGTGATAAGCCCTCCAGTTATACTATGAGAAGATATCAAGGTCTTCTGCGAGAAGACCTGCTGATCGTATATGTGCAGATTTCTGTTATACCATGAGGAGACATCATCGTCTGCGTTGGGAAGACCTCCGGGTCTTTTTTGAAAAAACCTCCTAGGTTTCTATGAAAAGATCTCCTGATCTTCTATGATAATACCTTGTGATCAATGAGAATACCTTCTGGTCTTCTGTTAAAAATTTCTGCTATCCTATGAGAAGACCTTCTGATCTTTAATGAGAAGACGTCCTGGTCTTCTGTGAGAAGAGGTCTTCGTTTTCAATGAGAAGAACACCTGGTCGTCTGCGAGACAACTACCTATATGAGCATGTCTGGTGGTCTTCGATGAGAATACCTTCTAGTTTTCTGTGAGAGGACCTACTAGACTTCTATGAGAACACTTCTTAGTCTGCTATGACAACACCTCTCCGTCCTCTATGATAAGACCTATTGGACTTCTATAAGAAGATATCAAAGTCTTCTATGAAATGATCTCCAGGTCTTTTATGAGGAAACCTCCATGTATTTTATGATTATCCAAGTCTTTTTTGACCTCCATGTCTTCTATGAGAAGACCTCCAGGTCGTCTCTGAAAAGCCAGGTCTTCTATGAAAATACCTTCACGTCTTCTATGAGAAGAACTTCACTTCTTTTAAGAGAAGACCTTGTGTTATTCTATGAAAAGACCTCATGATATTTTTGGTCTTCTGGAAGAAACGTTTGGACAAATTCTTCTTTGAAAAAAAATTATATAACATGATTATAGTATAAGAATACCTCAATTTCTTCTGCGAGGAGTCCTCTTGGACAATCTGTCCTTCTATTGGAAGCCAAAGCTGTGTTTTTAGGAGAGAATACATTCGGGGCCTCTCTGTGAACATTTTCTGGAAATTCTCCCTTTTTTGAAGAAAACATTTGAAGAAAACTTTTTGTCATCCGTGTTCCTGACTTCTTTTGGACGGCCTTTTGCCTTCTGGTTTTTTATCAGCAGACCTATTAGTCTTTACTGATGGTCATTAAGGGCAAGACCTGGTATATATACACTTTCATACGACAAAATGTGCCTCATCAAAATAATGGTTTTAGACCCCAAGTATGTTTGGACGAAGTGTGTTTCAGACAATTTGGAGTTAATTTAGCCATGTCCATGTCACGATAACTCTCGAATGGATTAACCGATTCGGTCCAAAATTTGGGTTTCGTAATATTTTGACAAACTTAGTTTAAGTTCGAAGATGGGTTATATCGGTACACTTCTTCCGGTACCTCCTTCACAAAAGTTCGAAAATGTTCGGAAGTAACCGATTTGGTCCATACTTTAGACATGGTGAAGTTTTTACCAGACTTAGATGAGGTTCCAATATGGACTCAATCGGTCCACTCCTTCGGGTACCTTCCACACAAAATTTCGGAAAAGTTCAGTTTAGGACCTGTTCACGAATCGCTTTGATTTTTGTTGTACCAACTTGTATTCACTGCCCCCCATATAACGGTATAAGTTTCACCAGAGGCAAGTCCTTACTTCCTGAGAAAATAGCCGAAGGGATTTGCAGATTCGGTCTTCGTAATATTTTGTGCAAACTCAGTTTAAGTTCAAAGATAAGCCATATCGGTTCACTCCTTCAGGTACCTCCCTCACAAAAGTTCAAAAATGTTCGGAAAAAGTGTGCGCACGATAAATCTTGAAGGGATCAACCGATTATGTACAAAATTTGGATTTCGTAATATTTTGTCCAAACTTAGTTTAAGTCAGAAGATGGGTTATATCGGTCCACTCCTTCCGGTAGCTCCCCCACAAAAGTTCAAAAATGTTCGGAAAAATTGTGCGCACGATAACTCTCGAACGGATCAACCGATTCGGTCCAAAATTTAGCTTTCGTAATATTTTGTCCAAACTTAGTTTAAGTTCGAAGATAAGCCATATCGTTCAGGTACCTTCCCCACAAAAGTTCAAAAATGTTCGGAAAAATTGTGCGCATGATAACTCTTGAAGGGAGTGACCGATGTAATACATACTTTGCACATCCTAATATATCTACCTGATATGGATCAGGCTCGAATATGGACTATATTTGTTCACACCTTCGGGTACCTCCCAAACAAAATTTCGGAGAATTTCACTTTAAGACCTGCACTCGAATCACTTTGATTGCTGTTGAAGCAACTTGCATTCGTTGCCTCAATTACGGCAGCAAAAGTTTTTTCAGAGGCAACTCTATACTTCTTGGGAAAACAGAACGAAAGTTGTAAAAAACCCCTAATGCACCATATGTAGTGGCTGGAGGGCTCGAACCGAATTCTGCGTTCGTCCACAATATGGATATTGTAATATTGTAATGTAATAACATCGAATATTAGATGAAATTCGAAAGTGGTGCTTATAGGTCCACACCTTCCGGTACCTCTCCACAAAAGTTCGAAAATATTCGCTAAAATGGCACGCGAGATTTCTCATAGACGTAGCAATCAATTTGGTCCAAACTTTGGATGTCTAAATATTGTCAAATTTTTTTTTATGTTCAAAATTTAGGTCATATCAGTCCATTTCTTATGGTACCACCCACCCAAATGTATTTCTATTTCTCATATCTAATTATAGATTTTCTTGTACAAAATACTTAAGGTGCTACAGTTGAAGAACGTCTGCTAATTCATCAGAAGATTTCCTGGATATTTAGAAGTTTTCTTTTTGCTGGCCTTTCGTCCTGTATTAGAATACATCTAGGATTGCTGTAAACTTACCATGCTTCCATCTATAAAAACATATTCTGATCTTATATGATCAGACGTTTAGGTATTTAATTTGATATTATGAGAATGCGTTGTTAAAAGAATTATTTTAGAGTGTAATATTAGAATTTTTAATTTTTTTGTTGTATATAATTGTATATCGCTTTCTATAACCCTTTGCCATGATATGCTGTCACAGATTTATTAAGATGATTTTTTTCTGAATACCGGTTGTATATTATTTTCTGTTTGTGTGTGTTTTTGTTTATTTCCTCTATTATTTTTATTTACAGATTCATGGCAGAAATGATACAATTTAACAGACCATACAATTATTTATTTATATTTTATACTCAACAAATTCTCTACAAATGATATACTGAACAAATTTGCCTCAGACATGCACAGCTACACATTGCAAACTTTATGCAATTGTTTTTTGTTTACTTTGACGACAACAACATATGCAAAAGTGATTTCATGTGTTTTTGACAAAATTCCCATGAACATTAAGCAAACACAAAATAAATATATATGTATATGTTGGAAATATTTTTTATATAGAAATCTGCGACAAACCAAAATGAATTGTAGTTTTTAGATTTATCTGCAAATAATAAAAAATTATTTATTTGTTTCATTTTTTATTTTTGTGATTTGCTTTCTATGATTATTATTGTATCTCGGTCTTTGTGTCAACTGGTTCAAGTCAAACCGAACAAAATGTTATATAAAGGCTAATCTCCGAGGAAAAAATATAACCATAAATAAATACATACATGTATGTATGTGCGTAGACGGGTGACGTAGGGGATGGAAGATACCAAGGAACGGTCCTGACCGGTTTTAACATGGCAAAGCCCAGGATTTATCTTGGTCCCTCTTTCATCCCAAGTGGACACTGACCTCCCCGTGGTGTCACCTGGGGAACTGCCTTTAACACCCGTTAAAGGTAGTGAGCTAACATGTGCCGCGCGTTCACCCATAAGAACGTTAAAAACTTGGGTTTGGGCGTCGGGTTAGTAACCCTCCCCTAGAAAAAACAGCCTACTATGAAAAAATGAAAGAAAAGAAAAACAAACCCCTCTAAAGTTGACGAACCCCGCAAACGTTTTAAGGACCATGATCTGCGAATCTGCACCTGGAATGTTCGCACTCTTTATAGAGAAGGTGCAGTCTTCGCATTGGCAGACGTACTTGAAAAGTACAAGACCGATATTACTGCCATACAGGAAATACGATGGATTGGGAAAGGCGTCACAACAACACCTAAAGGTGACGCACTGTATTATAGCTGCCATGACGTAAAGCATGAGTTTGGTTGTGGATTCGTAGTTAGTCGGAGACTAAAACATCTTGTATCCAGCTTCACTCCAGTGAATGAAAGACTTGCTGCAATTCGAATAAAAGCTAAATTCTTCAACATCAGCTTTATTTGCGCTCATGCTCCCACTGAAGAAAAGGATGAACAGACCAAAGATATATTTTACGAGCGCTTAGAAGAAACATATGACCGTTGCCCTGCCCATGACATTAAAATCATTCTAGGCGATTTTAATGCCAAAATTGGAAAGGAGAATATCTTTGGCCCAACAGTCGGGAAATTCAGTCTCCACAGTGAAACATCTGACAATGGTATGAGACTGATAGACTTTGCAGCTGCAAAAACATGGTAGTTAGCAGTACCAGATTTAAGCATCTCGATATTCATAAGGGCACCTGGCTGTCCCCAGATCAAAGAACAAGTAATCAAATTGATCATGTTGTGATAGATGGAAGACATTCATCCAGCGTGTTGGATGTACGATCGTTCCGAGGCGCAAACATTGATTCGGACCACTATCTTGTTGCAGCAAAGGTACGTACCCGTCTAAACGTTGCAAATAAAGCACGAATAGACTCAACGCGGAAGTTGGACATCGATAGGCTGCAAACACAACAGATAGCCACAGCATATTCCACTCAACTAGCCCAATTGCTTAACGCGAGCACTCCTTGTCCCGATAACATAACAACACAATGGCAACATATTGCCCACTCCATGCAAACAGCCGCAAAATCTATACTTGGATTCCAGAGACCTCCACAAAGGAATTCATGGTATGACCAGGAGTGTCGTGCTGCTACCGAAGATAAAAAAGCGGCATATAGAGCTACTTTACAATCAGTAGCAACGCGTAGCGCACGAGAGAGATATCGGGAGAAAAGGAGAGAAGAGAAACGTCTTTTCCGCAAGAAAAAGAGAGAAATGGAAAAGCGGGAGTGTGAAAAAATCGAGATGTACAGGAGCCAGAATGAAGTCCGAAAATTCTACCAAAGAGTGAAACATCAAACAGATGGCTTTGGTACGGGACATCCTCCTGTAGAGACCAGCAAGGTAATCTGGTAACAGATACAGACAGCGTGCTCAGGATATGGAAGGAACATTTCTCCAATCTGCTGGTATCCAATAGTGGCGAAGACGATGATATCGCAGATCCAATCCCAGAAGATGGTATAGAATGTATACCACCCGGCCAAGATGAGGTAAAAACAGCAATCAACCGGCTGAAGAATAATAAAGCAGCAGGAGCCGATGGCTTACCAGCCGAGCTGTTTAAAACTGGAGGCGACGCGCTGATAAGGTGTATGCATCAGCTAGTTAGCACCATCTGGAAGGAAGAACGCGTACCCGACGATTGGAACCTGAGCATCCTTTGTCCCGTCCACAAGAAAGGAGATAAGACTGTATGCTCCAACTATAGGGGCATAAGTCTACTCCCTATTGCCTATAAGATAGTGTCAGGGATACTGTGCGAACGAATAAAGCCTATGGTCAACGAGATAATTGGACCATACCAATGTGGTTTTAGACCTGGCAAGTCCACCATTGACCAGATATTTACCCTGCGGCAAATCCTAGAGAAGACCCAAGAGATGCAGATCGACACATTTCACCTTTTTGTCGATTATAAAGCAGCATTCGACAGTCCCCTCCGATCAAAGGTATTCCATGCAATGTCTGAATTTGGTATTCCCGCAAAGCTCATCTGGCTTTGTAAGATGACTCTAACTGATACTAGGTCCTCAGTTAAAATTGGAAAGAACCTCTCCGAAGAATTTTGTACCAAAAGAGGTTTCAGACAAGGAGACAGCCTTTCGTGTGACCTATTCAACATTTTGCTGGAAAAGGTAATACGAGATGCAAATGTCAAAAGAAATGGCACAATTTACACCAATAGCCACATGTTACTTGCCTATGCTGATGACATAGACATCATGGGACGATCAGTAAAGGAAGTAACTGATACCTTTAGGAAGGTCGAAGCAGAATCTGCGAAAGTGGGTCTGGCGGTAAACGGCGAAAAGACCAAATTGATGGTGTCGACACGCAAAGCGTCCATAGAGCTCGGACCAACCGTAGAAGTTGGTACCTATAATTTTGAGGTAGTTAAAGACTTCGTCTACCTCGGCACTGCCATAAACACAACAAACAACATCAGTTGTGAAATAAGAAGAAGAATTGTATTGGCCAACAGATCCTACTATGGATTAAGTAAGCAATTTAAAAACAAAGCCACATCTCGTCAAACAAAAATAACACTATACAAAACGCTGATACTACCCGTGCTAATGTATGGCTCCGAAGCATGGGTACTTGCGCAAGCAGATAAGGCAGTGCTTGGTGTGTTTGAGAGGAAAATTCTTCGAAAGATCTACGGGCCGATTTGCGTTGACGGTGAATATCGACGTCGTATGAACCACGAGCTATATAAGCTATACAAAGACATGCATATAGTTAAACGTATCGAGATGCAACGATTGCGTTGGCTAGGCCATATCATGAGAATGAGCGATGATGAACCCGCTAAAAAGGCGTATGAATACATGCCACATGGCGGTGCACGCAGAATCGGCAGGCCTAAGCTTCGATGGAGCACACAAGTGGATGAAGAAATGGAAAGGCGCGGTATTCCAAAAAGTCAAGCGAAAAACAGAGAGGAATGGAGATCTTTTCTTAGTTCGGTCTATGGAACAAATGTTCTGTAATGGGCCAACTAAGTAAGTAAGTAGATTTATCTGCAAATAATAAAAAATTATTTATTTGTTTAATTTTTTATTTTTGTGATTTGCTTTCTATGATTATTATTGTATCTCGGTCTTTGTGTCAACTGGTTCAAGTCAAACCGAACAAAATGTTATATATAGGCCAATCTCAGGGTAAAAAAATAACTATAAATAAATATGTATGTATGTGTGTAGACTGTCACATACTCACCAAATTAAATGCATTTGCGTCGTACTGTTGAAATTTTGTGTCCATAGTTTATAGTTTTTTGTTGTCATAAATCTTCCAATTAAAATCGCAATGTTTGGGATTTTCCGATTGATCTTGTGTGTGTCTGGATGCAGTGTGGAAATCCCAGTGGAATAAAACAATTATTTTAATACATATTCTTTTTAACAAAAAATCAAAGGTTATTTAAATTTAGGAGTTATCTCTATACCTATTCATGTAGCGTATACGTTGTGACAACACTCATACGTTAAGGGTTAATATTCGATGAGAGCGATAATCTAGGGAATGTGAACATAATAATGAACCTAACTACTTTTAAGGAAGTAAACCCCCGTTGACTAAGACGTGTCTGAAGGGGTTAGCCATTGAATGACATTAGAGTATAATAACCGTGTATACATTTTAGCAGCAGTTACACGCCACTTTAGATCTGGTAGAGATCTTCATTTGACAAAACGCCTTCAATTTGCCAAATGGATTTATAGAAATTGAACACGTCGATAAGTCTTCCTTTGGACAAGGACTACTCTAATTAGCCGATTCATATTGTGACGAACATATTTTCCAACAATAACACTGTGCGACAAAAAAAATGTTAAGGAAAACTGAGTAGATTATGAAAGTAGAGCTAAAAATATGTATCGCGCTTTTATTGTTTGCATCGGAAAATAATCAAAGTAGGCGGAGCAAGTTCCGCTGGTTTTCTGTTTTTTTTTTTCAAAATATTCGAGTTAAGATATTTTGGAATACTTGCAATTTAGATATATAGTGTCTTTGACAGCTTTACAAAAGAAGATGCGGGGAACATTTTTGTTAAAAATTTTTACCCTCATGCGGTGCATCATATGGATCTGTTTGGTACTTTTTTCAAAAACTCCTTTTAAATGTGATCATATCAAATCCAAATATTCTACAAAATTGTTCGTCATAAAACGTTACTATAGGTCTCAGAATACATCAAATCTGTAAATCTTAACTAATCGCCAGGAATCTATAAAAATGAAAAACAAGTTTAGGGGCTAAAGTCGGACTTCATCTCAGTTTATTCAAAATTGTCCCACAAAACATGATTTTAGATAGATGACGTCACAGACAAAAATATTCTTCATCAAATTTCACTATGGGTCACCAAAGGAATGAAATGTTTATTTGTTGAAGCGAGTTAAACAAACTAGTTTACATGTTATTAATCCCAGATTTAAGATATAAAAACCCGTTTACATCTGGTAACTTTCACTCAATGTATAGAAGGTTACTACCTAGCTTTCATTCCATTTCGTTTCCTTATAACAAATAAGAAAAAACTTCATTTGTACCAAGCCCGCAAATACGACAAGACGTCTGTCTGTAAAATAAATAAACTCTGCCGCTACAACAACGCCGCTATACAATACCAAACCTGACTTTTATTGAACATTTCCTCTCTTAAAATATTGTTTAAAAGTGACGGAGTTGCCACAGCTAAACTGCATCAGATTCTAGATACAGTCCACTAAAGGCCAACTCATTCTCATTTGTACACTATTATATATGTACATTATATATCGTGAAAATATCAGAATCAATTTTGCTGAAAAAAAAACATGAACATATTTCCCAATTTTTCTTATTTGTTCGAGTTGATACATGAAAGTAATATGAAACTTGGTTCTAGGTGAAAAGTGTCAAAAAAAGAAAAATTCTACACAAATTTTCACTATGAATTTATGAATAAACCATATATCTAGATATATTATTTTCTTAAGAAAATTAAATTGCAAATTTATATATTTTAGGATGAAGTTATTTGTTTTAATTTTGGACTAGATACTAGATCAAAATCTAACAAAATCCGTCACTTTTTGGGGATATTGTTAAATGAAGAAATGTTCCAAATTTAATTTCACTATCAGACTCTGAATAAAAGTACTCTGTAGGGCCATATTTAACAATATTTATACAGATTTTCCTTGTGATTGGACACTATTAATATATTATTGATGATTTGTTCGTTATAAATACATGCAGAAGATGTTGGGCGCTCCATTTAAACAGTTTTGAAGTCCGACTTTAAGCCCAAAATGTGTTTTTAATTTTTATAGATTCCTGGTGATTACTTAAGATTTACAGATTTGATGTATTCAGAGGCCTATAGTAACATTTTATGACGAACAATTTTGTAGAATATTTGGATTTTTGAAAAAACGACTAAAAAGAGTCCTTTTATGAGATTAAAAAACTATAAATGGGCGGAACTTGCCCCGCCTTCTTTGCTTACATTCCGATGTAAACCTTAAAAACGCCGATACACGTGTCTCATATTTTAAGCTCTACTTTCATAATATACTCGGTTTTTACATCATTTTGAAAAAAAAAATAATTTTGTTCCACAGTGTAATGAACCTATGAAGTTTTCTGAATTCATACATTTATCAGGAGTCATGCCAAAAAATCCTTACGCACATTTCTCTTGCTCTAGACTTTGCATAATATTGTCCCATAAATGGGAAAATATTCCACAAAGGCTAAAAAAATAAAAACGTACTTACGAAAATTCTTGGCGGTACCTTAACTTGTTTTTAAGAAATTTACACACATACCCACAAAAAATTGCATATTTAAATTATAAATTCAAATATATTGCCAAAAGTTTGGTTTCTTATCAAACGAAAAAAACCCCGAACAGATGTTAAATCTTCTTCTTAGTGTTGTTACATTTTATGTTCACAATCCTTTTCCATCATATGTGTCTGTAATTTAAACGTATGTAATTTTTGTTGTTGTTTTTTCTTCTTTGAACGAAAAGCTTTACTTCCTTTTTTCTCTAGAGTGTAAATATTATTTGTTATTATTTGTATTTATTTTTGTAGTTTGTCTTGTTGTAACAAGGCAAACAAAGCTGCTTTTTCTTACATTTTCAACTTTGTCTCGTGTCGGTTTAATATTAAGTGCCGTCACAGTGGTATTGTTGTCGTAGCTTGTGTTCCGGTTGTTGATGTTGAACTGTAGTACGTGTATCAGAATTAACAAATTGTTAGCAAATTTCGTTATGTTGTTGTTTGTATGACAACAGTGTTCATTTTACTGTCCTTAGTCCAAACGGAAATTTTTGTGGGAAGAGTGGTTAGAAATGTCGACACGAGTAATAATTATTTATACTAATATACCGTGTTATGAAAAAGAACTTTAACGGGAGAGTCATGTGGCTAATAAGTATTTTCAACACTTATACGGACGGCAACAGTACCAGTGATAATGAAAAATAATGCATTACTTTTCAGCTGGCATGGATTTTTTAATAGATTAATGGTTTTTGTTTTTCAAAAACTATCAATCCTTGAAACGCAGATAATTAAAAAAGATATGAAGACCAACAAACCACAGAACGTGGAGTTTTTTGAGAATAGAAAATTTGAAGACCGGAAGAGACACACCAAAAAAAAATTTTAAAAATATTTTTCCAAGGCCAACTACAAAGCATGGATTCATTTTGATTTGAAGATTTTCGTTCTGTAGAAAAACATACTCTGAGTTAATATCTCAATATATTAAACAGTGATACACTGTGTGTATTGATATTATTAACGTTATTTTTCATTTGTTCTTTTATTTGCTTGCAGCATTGCAATGGACTTGGAATCCGATACACTTCTAGTGAGCCAACATGTGCCGCGTGTTCACCCATAAGAACGTTAAAAACTTGGGTTTGGGCGTCGGGCTAGTAACCACACCCCCCCCCCCCCCCAAGAAAAAAACAGCTACTATGAAAAAGTGAAGGAAAAAAACAAACCCTCTAAAGTTGACGATCCCCGCAAACGTTTTAAGGACCATGATCTGCACCTGGAATGTTCGCACTCTTTATAGAGAAGGCGCAGTCTTCGCATTGGCAGACGTACTTGAAAAGTACAAGGCCGATATTACTGCCATACTGGAAATACGATGGACTGGGAAAGATGTCACAACAACACCTAAAGGTGACGCACTGTATTATAGCTGTCATTACACAAAGCATGAGTTTTGTTACGGTTTTGTAGTTGGTCAGAAGTTAAAACATCTGGTCTCCAGCTTCACCCCAGTGAAGAAAGACTTGCTACAATTCGATTAAAAGCAAAATTCTTCAACATCAGCTTTATCTGCGCTCATGCTCCAACCGAAGACAGGGACGAACAGACAAAGATATATTCTACGAGTACTTAGAAGAAACAAATGACCGTTATCCTGCCCATGACATTAAAATTGTTCTAGGCGATTTTAATGCCAGAATTGGAAAGG
Organism: Musca autumnalis; assembly: GCF_047663935.1. NCBI lineage: Eukaryota > Metazoa > Arthropoda > Insecta > Diptera > Muscidae > Musca > Musca autumnalis. The sequence continues at coordinate 201,689,129 of NW_027412088.1, forward strand.
AGAATATCTCTGGACAAACAGTCGGGAAATTCAGTCTACATAGTGAAACATCAGACAATGAAATGAGGCTGATAGACTTCGCAGCGGCAAAAAACATGGTAGTTAGCAGTACCAGATTTAAGCATCTCGATATTCATAAGGGCACCTGGCTGTCGCCAGACCAAAGAACAATAAATCAAATTGATCACGTTGTGATAGATGGAAGACATTCATCGAGCGTGTTGGATGTACGATCGTTCCGAGGAGCAAACATAGATTCGGACCACTACCTTGTTGCAGCAAAGGAACGTACCCGAAAAAGAGAGAGATGGAAAAGAGGGAGTGTGAACAAATAGAGATGTACAGAAGACAGAACGAAGTCCGAAAATTCTACCAAAGAGTCAAGCATCAAACTGATGGCTTTGGTACAGGCATATCCTCCTGTAGAGACCAACAAGGTAATTTGGTAACTGATACAGATAGTGTGCTCAGGATATGGAAAGAACATTTTTCCAAACTGTTGGTGTCCGATAGCAGTTAAGACGGCGAAGATACCACAGATCCAATCCCAGATGATGGTATTGAATGTATACCGCCCAGCCAAGATAAGGGAAGGACAGCAATAAACCGGCTGAAGAATAATAAGGCGGAGGAGCAGATGGCCTACCAGCCGAGCTGTTCAAAACCGGAGGCGACACGCTGATAAGGTGTATGCATCAGCTAGTTAGCACCATCTGGCAGGAAGAACGCGTACCCGGCGATTGGAACGTGAGCATCCTATGTCCAGTCCACAAGAAGGGTGATAAGACTGTTTGCTAAAATTTTGCTCCCTATTGCATATAAGATAGTATCTGGCATATTGTGTGAGAGACTAAAGCCTATGGTCAATGAAATTATTGGACCTTATCAGTGCGGCTTTAGACCTGGCAAATCCACCACTGACCAGATATTTACATTGAGACAAATCCTGGAATAGACCCAAGAAATGCAGATCGACACCTTCCATCTTTTCGTCGATTTTAAAGCATTCCACAGCCCTATACGTGAAAAGGTGTTCCAAGCCATGCCTGATTTTGTATTCCTGCAGCTCATTCGGCTTTGTAAAATGACATTAACTGAGACGAGATCCTCAGTTAAAATAGGAAAGAACCTCTTCGAAGAGTTTATTACCAAAAGAGGTTTCAGACAAGGAGACGGCCTGTCGTGTGATCTATTCAAAATCCTGCTGGAAAAGGTCATACGAGACGCGAAGGTCAAAAGAAATGGAACGATATACACGAACAGCCATATGTTACTTGCTTATGCCGACTACATAGACATCATGGGTCGATCGGTAAAGGAAGTAACTGACACCTTTGAAAAAGTCGAAAGAGAATCTGCTAAAGTTGGTCTGGCAGTAAACGGCGAAAAAACCAAGTTGATGGTATCGACGCGTAATATGTCCACAAACCCCGCACCATCTGTGAATGTTGGTACCTACAATTTTGAGGTAGTAAAGGACTTCGTCTACCTCGGCACCGCCATAAACACAACAAATAACATCAGTTATGAAATACGAAGAAGAATAGTGTTGGCTAACAGATCCCAACAAAATTTGAAGGAAGGGGTTCAATGCGATGACGTGATTTCATGGCATCTTTTGCATTTGTTCAAACGATGTCGTAAAAGATCCGATCTTTTCAATAGCCTTTGCACCAATGAAAAGGAAGTCGTAAAAGATCCGATCTTTTCATCAGCATTTGAACCCATGCAAAGGAAGTCGTGAAAGATCCGATCTTTTCATAAGCATTTGAACCCATTCAATCGATCCAATAGAAATGAATTTTGTGTTGTATTTATAATTTTTTTTCTAAATATATAAAATTAATTATTTAAAATAGTCTAGATGTTGTCGGAGACTCGAAATCACTACCAACGTTGTTAAAACTCTCGTCGTAATGATAATGTCATTGGTGGAAATGGCGTGCCAAAGGTATAAATGAAATGCTTTGGATCCAAGAATGAATAGCATCTTTTGGGGTGCACGCTCATATAAAATTCTTCGATGAAGATGCTAAAAAGATGACATGCCAGCTCATTTGCACCCATGATTGAATGGCATCTTTGGCATCGAACATTTTGCTGGGATGCTACATTGGGCTGAGTAAGCATTTTAGGAATAAAGACACCTCTCTGTCAAACAAAAGTAACACTTTACAAAACACTGAACCATATGGTTCCGAAGCATGGGTACTTGCTCAAGCAGATAAGGCAGTGCTTGGTGTGTTCGAGAAAAAAATTCTTCGAAAGATCTACGGGCCAATCTATGTTGACGGTGAATATCGGCGTCGTATGAACAACGAGCTGTATCAACTATACAATGACATCAATGTAGTTGAACGAATCGAGATACAACGATTGGCCATGTTATAAGAATGAGTGATGATGAACCCGCTAAAAAGGCCTATAAATACGGACCGCATGGAGTTTCTCGCAGATCTGGAGCGAACAAGTTAAACGAGATATCAAAAGCTACATATCCCAGATTGGGAAAATACAGCAGCAAACAGAGAGGGATTGGAGATTATTTCTTAGTTCGGCTTATAGAACAAATGTTCTGTAAAAGGCCAGCTAAGTAAGTAAGTACGTTGGGATTATTGAGACCGAAGTAGCGGTACTAATACTCATACTTACATTCGGCGCAATCGGACTCAATGCCCTGGTAATATACATATGTCACAAATAACCTACTGATGTAGGTTGCATTATATTACACTGTTTTTTGTTGTTTTTTTGTTTTTCATTTCAAAGGATTCAAATGAAATTTTCTTCTCATTTTTTGTTTTAAATTTGTCTGGCAGAGGGGCAGCTAGCTGCTGCTGCTACATTAAAGAATGCTTGTTGTTTTTGGGCTCAATTTACTGACATTCTATCCTATTTTTATTTTTGTCTCCTCTTTTTTTCGGGAAATGTAGGTGATGGTGGTGGCGGCTGCATTGTCAAATAATGGTGTTATGAGATTTGCTTCTACAGATGGATATTGCTGCCGCAATTTGAAGCCTCGTTATTTGCTAACATCTCGGGCTTTGAATGACCTCACCATTAGTTTCCTTATCACACCATTTGGTTTGTTTTCAGCATTATTCCATTATGTTGCACCGTCATGACCATAATTCCATTAATATTCTGTTGAAAATTTGCAATAATTTTAAGAGTTAGAGAAAATATGTGGTATAGGTAAGATAGTACTTTCGAAAACAATTTAAAAAAAATATATATATTTTTCAAGGACCAACAGGACTCGGATTTTTAAAGAATATTTTTTCAAGGACCAACACGAAATAATAAAAAAATACATTTTCAGGGACCAACAGAACGTGGATTAAAAAAAAAATATTTTTTTCAACGATCAACTGGACGTGGTTTTTTATTATTTTTCTATGTTTTTTCTATATTTTTCAAATACGAACAGGATGTAGATTTTTTAAAAACTATTTTTTCAAGGACCTACGTGGATTTTAATTTTTTTTCAATTACCAAGAGGATGATGATTTTCAATTACCAACGGTATGAGGATTTAAAAAAAAAATATTTTTTTTCAATTACCCACAGGATGAGGATTTTTTAAAAAGTATTTTTTAATTACCAACAGAATGGGGATTTTTTCAATTACCATCAGGACGAGGGTTTTTAAAAATATTTTTTCAATTTTCCAACATGATGAGGATTTTTTAAAAAATATTTTTTCAACAACCAACAGAATGAGGATTTTTTAAAAATATTTTTTCAATTACCAACAGGATGAGGACTTTTTTAAAAATATTTTTCCATTACCAACAGAATGAAGATTTTTTAAAAACAATTTTTGCATTTACCAACAGATTGAGGAGTTTTAAAAAATATTTCTCAATTACTAACAGGATGAGTTTTTTTTAATATATTTTTTCCAATTACCAACAGAACCGGATTTTTCAAAAAATATATTTTCAACTACCAACAGGATGAGGATTTTTTGAAAAATATTTATTCAATTACCAACAGGATGAGATTTTTTTAAAAAATATTTTTGAATTACCAACAGGATAAGGATTTAAAAAAACATTTTTTCAATATCCAACAGGATGAGGATTTTTTAAAAAATATTTTCTGAATTACTAACAATATGAAATCTTTTAATATATTTTTCTCAATTACCAAAAGAAACGGATTTTTTAAAAAATATTTTTTTCAACTACCAACAGGATAAGGATTTTTAAAAAAATATTTATTCAATTACCAACAGGAAGAGAATTTTTTAAAAAATATTTTTTGAATTACCAACAGGTCGAGTAATGAAAAAAAACATTTTTTTTAATTTCCAACAGGATGAGGATTAAAAAAATATATTTTTTCAATTATCAACAGAAGGAGGATTTTCTTAAAAAATATTTTCTCAATTACCAACAGAATGAGGATTTTTTAAAAATATTTTTTCAATTACCAACAGAATGAGGGTTTTTTAAAAATATTTTTTCAATTGCCACAGGATGAGGATTTTTTAAAAATATTTTCAATTACCAACAGAATGAAGTTTTTTAAAAATATTTCTCAATTACTAACAGGATGAGTTTTTTTAATATAGTTTTTCCAATTACCAACAGAACCGGATTTTTTAAAAAATATTTTTTCAACTACCAACAGGATAAGGATTTTTAAAAAAATATTTATTCAATTAGCAACAGGATGAGAATTTTTTAAAAAATATTTTTTAAGTTACCAACTGGATGAGGATTTAAAAAAAAAAAAACATTTTTTTCAATTTCCAACAGGATGAGGATTTTTAAAAATATTTTTTCAATTACCAACAGAAGGAGGATTTTCTTAAAAAATAGTTTTTCAATTACCAACAGAATGAGAGTTTTTTAAAAATATTTTTTCAATTACCAACAGGATGAGGATTTTCTTAAAAATATTTTTCAATTACAAAAGAATGAGGATTTTTAAAAAAAGATTTCTCAATTACTAACAGGATGAGTTTTTTAATATATTTTTCCAATTACCGAATTACAGAACCGAATTTTTTAAAAAACATTTTTTGAACTACAAACAGGATGAGGATTTTTAAAAAAAAAATTTATTCAATTACCAACAGGATGAAAATTTTTTAAAAATATTTTTTCAATTACCAACAGATGGAGGATTTTTTAAAATATTTTTCTTGTTGGCGTTTTATTGTTGGACTGCAGAATTTTACATCTTTGTGTTTATTTCAGCTTTAGTCCATATTTTGTTGTATTCAAGTATTTGAATAACAACAAAATGTTTTACAGTGGATATGAAATTGATTA